>NC_056730.1:828091647-828409147 GCF_019279795.1 Protopterus annectens
AGCAGATGAGAAGGTCCTGGGTTGGGTCCCAGATGTGCTGGGGCCCGGTGCCATGGCCAGTTGAGGCGGGACTGGTGGATCCGTTGGGATCGACCTTCCCAGACATGCTATGGTGTTGCAGTTTTATAACATATGTTGGTTAGTGTTAAAAAACACATTCCAGGATTAGTTATAACAGCATGCATAGGTATTCCCATTAACCCAAAACACCAGATTTGGAACAGTTGCATAGCAAACAGAACACATGCATATATGGAACCACAGTGGGCATTATAACGGTATGCAGGTACATTGATAGGAACAGGCCACCAATGATAGTATTTGCAAAGGGAACATTAATAGTCAAACATTTCAATATTTGTAGAACAATACGACACATATTCCAACAGTAGGTTTGGTGAAAAACATACCCATTGATTTATGTGTTTAGCTTATTGGTACAGATAGGGTAGGGGAGAGAGAGAGAGAGAGAGATGTCAATTAACAAATGTATAGGCTTCAATTTCTCACAACTTTAATGATCACTGCTCTAATAATTACTCTCCAGGTATTATCTCACTTTACATCACCCTATGGCCTTGAGTTGGCCAGTGATATGTTTGTATACAGTGTATAATAACAGCCTTCTTACAGCTGCTTTATACCATTTCTTAACTGGAAGACCTGCGGAGAAGATTTCTGTTAACACTACCTGACTGTTTCTACCCATATTCACATTGTCAGGGTTACATACGTGCACTCATACTCTGTGCATTCATATGCTACTGCCATACTCTGCCATGATCTATATCGGTCACCCTGAGTGTGGACGGCAGTGACCACTAGCTGTGACAGTGTGACACTTGAGGGACATTTCTTGGAGAAGACTACTTGGTGATTTCGGTTAACACTACCTGACTGTTTCTACACATATTCATAAGTGAAAATATGCATACAGCTTACTACCACTCCCAGGATTCGAACTGTCCCTGTTTGTGCATAAAATAGAACAAAGTTTATGTTTCATCAGATTGAGCTATTATGAACCTTCTGTGTCTCATTTGACTATTTTCTGCCTAATAATCTCCTGGTTGTATAATCTGACATTGTGATTCTGGCATTCCTGCATGGCAGATACTTCTTATACTGTGTATTCATACTTTGACAGAGCACAGTCTGGAAAACACTGATTAACACAACATTACTATTCAGGTATTAGATCTTGGTGTATGGAACATTTCATACAGGCAATCTCCTGTTTTACAACTCCACAATCTTTGTCAGATGAGCCTTGATTATTTAATACTTTCAGAGCTATAGTTTCTGTGCAGAAACTGTACACATTTCAATTTATGCCACCACATACCAAAGTAAACATGACCAATCTGGGATTTTGACTTTTATTGACAGCTACTGACACTTTTATTGCTATATACCCTGTGCATCACTATTACCTTGCTAATGTCTCATTTATTCAGTACAAACCATGCCCATTTTTAAATACTGACAGGTGACATTCTTCTCCTTTCTATATATTTGTAATGAATACTACAAGCTAGATTTGTCCTCACCAGCTTCACGATGCAGCCTTAGCAGCCTGCTGGCATGGGCTTCCATGTTCACGGCCCTCTCATCTGCAGCTGTACAGGAGATTGAGAAACAATTATGCATACCTATCTATCACATACACAGGCTGGACGTTAGAAAACACTTACTGATACTGATATTTACAAACAGCTGGGTCATTCCCCACCCTTGCATCTTGGACCCACCTGTCCAAGAGCTCCCTGTTCCTATGCTTCAAGTTTGCTCACCAGCCTGAGGGATGCCAGTGACACTGGTGATGTCATGTGTGAGATGGTCCCAGGCCTCTGTTTTGTATTGGGAGCCCTAGTACTGTTTCTGCAGCAGTCTCCCATTATGGTTTTCTACTAGGAGTCCAACCATGACCTTGAACTCCTAAATGCCCCAGTACTGCACTTGAAAGTGCACACCTTTACCAACACCAGCCATAGTGCCTGCAGTGGGGAGCTACAACTGGTTATGAGCTGTATTCCCCCTGCAAGGTTTAAATATGGCTGATTTTCCACCCTTTGCTGTGATTGGACAGTTTTGAATATGCTGAGCTAAGCTAAGCAACGGGCAAACCCACTTAGCCAAAATAAGCATTGCTTAAAGGGGTATATGGTAAGCACTGCTTACCCCTTTGGAAATCTGGTTAGCTATGCTGATTATTGCTAAGGATGGAAATTTAAGCAATTTAACAATGCTTACTCCATCTAAGCACTGCTGAGCACAATTTAGAGCTGTTCAGCTTTCATTTTGTGGACTATCATTATTATCAGTATTATTATTAATTATTATCATTATTCTTATTATCATTTTATGTGCTTTCATTACATTCTTTTGTGGCTGTACTATATGGGACACTTGTGTTTACATGGGGGTTTCACATCTGTACTACACTGACACTTCACAATTGGACCTGCTACACTACCCTAGTTAACAAATATATAGTACTCACTACCTATTTCTAGAAAAATATACTTTTAGTGCTGTTTTCACAAATAAAAATGAATGGCCTGCATTGGGGCTCAAATCATGAATGATTGCATGCTAAGCAGAAGATTAACCACTACGCTATCTCACTTTGACTATTTAGCTACTTTGAATATTTAAGCTTTGCTATGCATAACTGTGCGATGTGCACACCCACTCAACTATGCTTATACTTTATTAAGGATGGAAAATTAAAAATGAACATGTAACATTACTCTTATAAACTTAGAAAGCTGCTAGAATCAATCAATTCATGTTAGCAGACATTTTTTGCAGGATATAAGTTATGCAACCTAAATGTATGTCACTATTTAGTGACTTCAATCCTTAGATCATCACAATGATTTGCCAGACGAGAGGAAATTTTATGTGGGAAAGGCCAAAAATATAAGGGAAAACTCTGGACATTCTGCTAACATCTGGCTAGTTGAGAGCTATGTTTTGGGGGGCTGTGATTCTGTATGTTGTCCGTGGACATTGTTATCTTGTGATAAGTGTCCACACAGTTTCTGCTGACACTGTTAGTTGCTTTAGAATTGCTGTAAGGTAATTTTAGGTGCAGGGGGCATGTGTACTGTGCTAGCAATGCTTGGACATGCCCCCTGTGCTCGTACATGGCTCGTGTCTGTGTATTGACTACAGCAGTGCGTCTTAATTAATATGCAAGGCGTGCTGCTGTTCAACATGGCCACAATCTGATCCATGCAGAAATAGCACTATTCCTGCACAGAGTTTAATGAATCCAGTGGAAAGAGTATGTAGTGTTGACTGATTTCACTCTGTAGAAGTCTCAAGCAAGAGACAAAAGCTCTTATTGGATACTTGGTTATTTTAAGATCTTTCCATAATGTCATAACTGGCTAGCAGCTCCAGATCTTGACGATGATTGACATATTATCCTCCCATATATTATACACACTGGTTTGTGGTAACTCTTTTTTTTTTCCAGTCTGGTGACCAGTACCTATTCCATTTTTTATAAATGTATGTGGATGATTTGCTTTAATAAGCTGTTCAAAAGTAAGTGGGTATTCTGCTGGGTTTATATTCCCAACACCTTAGCCCTTTTCTTACCATGCATTTACTGTGATTAACCAGGGGTATGTAAAAGATAAAGCCCTTTCATACCTCTCAGCCTCTCAACACAAGTAATCTGGACAAAGCCAGAAAAAATGGGTGGACAAAGTTGCAAAAATAGGGACAGATTTTAAATATTGTTTGTATAAACTTAGAAAGCTGCTAGAATGTCAAATTATACATTATTATATATTCTCTGAAGACTATGAAGTCTGAAACTCAAATGCCTGTCATTATTTAGTATTATTTAGTTACTTCAATCCTCAACAATTTGCCAGAAAACGACAAATTTTATGAGGAACAGACCAAAAATATGAGGCACAAATCTGGACATTCTGTGAAAATCTGTACAGTTGAGAGGTATGAGCCTTTTAAAAATCCTGTATGGTTCCTTATTCTCATACAGGCTCCCTAAGCGTGCCTAGTAAGAGAAAGAAAGATAACAGTATATTCTATATAAACCTTCACCAAATTATGGCAAGGCATAGTCTCAGGCACTTCAAATAATCTGTGTTATCTAGATGCCAAAATGATGCCAGATGCTGAAAAATACAAATATCTTATCTTCTGCCATGCACTGAGGGAGGCCTGTTAGCTACATTATTGCTTTAATTTTCCAATCAATTTAATTAGTTGATAGCCTCTCAAATTTAAATGCTGGCATCCCCAGATGGGTACTTCTGACTCCCAGATCTGTTCTGAGATGACAGATTTCACCTGTGTCCTTGTCACCTGAAATGTGTGCCTATTGATATGCCATTGCTGAAGATGCACATGAAGTACATATCCAAACCATCCTACCACCTATGGTGAGTGTGCTAGTCTCACATAATGTCCGCAGTGGATAGCAGGAGTTTTTACAAGTAAAATCTGTCTGAGTGTGAAAGCCTGTGCATACAGCCAGTCTGGAATCCTCAAGCCCATATAAGAAGTAGGACTAACTGATACATGACCTGTAACTCTTCTGCATTTGTCATCTCCAGATTAACTGGCTAATAGGCCTAGCAGCTTTCTGAAACTATTTTGTCAGGGGAGGAAAAAGTATGTGTTGAAATAGATAAAACATTGGGAAAGGGTTAGAAATATCTTAACCATTCTGATTCTTCCTACCAGTGTTAGATTAATCTTCTCCCAAAGGCCCAGTGGAATAACTTAATTCATAATGGGCTTTTTTCTGTATACTCCGTAAAGAATCAAAAAACATTTGTTCATACCATCTAAATAATGAAAGTTTGTGGCTTACATGAATATAACTTAATAAACAAAACTGAAATTTGCATATTTGTATTAGTACAAAGTACTAGCAATGTACAAAATGTCTGACTAATGCAAACATAGCATTAGTTTTATATTCTTCCTCCCTCTCATCTACAAAATTCTCTCATTCCTTAGATTTTAACACCTAGTCCCTTGCTAGTCCTCACCTACCATCCCCATTATTTTCTTCTGCATATTTCCACATACCATATCCCTTTTTTCCTTTAATCTTCACTTACCATTGTCCCATCTTTTCTTCCATGACAGTACATTTTCACTTTGCAATTTCCTTTTAAATAATCCGCCCACTACCATCATAACCATTATTTCTTCTCCCCCATGCTTCCTGCTTTCCATTCACTCTGAGCAAACATAACACCTCCCCCATCACTCTTTTGTACACCTTGTTCCATACTGATTTCAGAGTCTTCCATTCTTTCTTTATCACTTTACATCTTCACCAGAAATGAATATTATCTACTTTTTCACTTAATCTGTAACAGTCTGGGCTTTCCAATTGGCCATTCTGTTCTAGAATCTTTGTAGTCCTAGGTCATCTATAAAGCAACGCTCAACTGGCCTTGATATTTTTAAACACTTTATCAACTTGCATGCTTCTTTCCACCTCTTCCCACTCTCCTATAGCCTACTTTTCTGTATCTACCTCTCCCTAAGTTTACTAAAACCTATTACTTAATTCTTCTCCCCTCCAAATTCCTCTATATCTGACCTATCTATTGGTCACTTCCCCTTCCTCTATTACCTCCTTTTGCTCCTCTCTGTCCTTCCATTTACTCCCCCTTAGGTTAAGCAACACCTACCCTTAGCTCAAAAGTCTTCATCGCCTACCCAAAGGACATATTTTGCCCTCTCTTCCCATTGTCTTACATCAGTTCTATATGTTTCAGTCTTTTTGTCCCACTGTCAGTACACTTATATTTACTTGCTGCTGCCTTTCACTCAGCAGGTTTCTGATTGTAGTTCCTGTTGATCATTTCACTCTCTCCCATCTTTCACAAATATCCAAATTCCTGCTTGCATTGTATTCCCTGTTTCTCTTAAAGTAGTCCTTCACCCCATGTCATTATCCTCCCCAAATTTCTACTTGACATCATTTTCCAAACCTCTCTGTCTTTGCTAACCATTTGTTGTCAGAGCATACCTCTTAAAGTCAGGCATGCTCCACCCTCCTACCACATTTTGGGCCCTTACTCTTTCCTTCCCTCTCCTACATCTGTTCGTCTGCAAAAGAGTTTATCACATACTTTCTGTATTCCTTTAGCCATACCACTAGTAGTTTAATCTGCATACGTCTCAGCATATAAATGAACAAGGGTTGCACAATCATACTCACCACTTCAATCTGATACTCAGGGTATTCCCTCTACAAGTCTGTTTGTCTAATTTCTCTTTATTGTATCGCTTAATTCCTCCCATTTGTCTTCCTAATCTCGTCTACAATTGAATAGACATTTACTCCTAAATAGTCCTGTCTTTTGAACATGGCAATACTGTCGAGCAATTTACCCCTGCACTATTCCTATTATTAATGAATATTGGTCACATTCTGAAAGAAGTGTAAGTAACAAACCTTTGGAGTTGGACAGAAAAGGTAGTGAAACCACAGTGTAAATAAAAAGCTGCTCTTCTGAAGAAGTAAGTTGTTTCTGCTTACCAGGGATGCTTTGTAGCTGCATGTAAATATTTTTCCAACACCTACCATGGCACCATATCATAGGCGCATGTATTCAGAAAAATGAACAAGCAGTGAACACACTATACTCTTAATTTCTTGCACAACCATGTGTAACTTTGAGAGGAGCATAACTGTGAATGAAAATAACTATAAAACAAGTATACTTCATAACGTGAGCAATACACTTTAATGATTTCTTGAAAGGATTCTCCCAAGCCTGATTCCTTTCCAAACTCTTCAAAAATTGTAGGATCTGAGACAACATCCCCCAGTAATAAAATGCAGTCATCTACAGGCAAATGTACACTACTGTTTTTGCCTGTTCCTACCCCAGGTTTCTATCAGTCTGTTTATCCTCTATGCAACTATTTATTTTACTTTATTTATTTAAATGTATTTACCAGGAAAGAATGAAGCAATGACCAATTAAAGCCTCTACCCAGGTTATATCATAATGTAACAACATAAACAGACTGATAAACTGCATAGCTGTAGAAGATCTAACAAACCAAGCATGTGTACAGTTACATAAGTGGAACAGAAAAGGGAGTTTAGAGTTAAAGTAGAAGTGGTGGAGATATGGGTGGTAGGTGCTAGGTTAGGAAAGCTAACATTTCGCATAGTGAGTTAAGAACAGCAATGGCAAGGCCAGCTGAATCACAGTTTAGGATGTGGGAGTTCATCAGCTGGATAAGGTATATGGGAGGTAAAAGTGCTATGCAGTTGGAGATTTCAGTTTATGTGATATATTCTTTAGATGTACAGTTACATTCTGTTTTTTAAGTACTGTTTGAACTCTGGCCTGAACAAAGAGTGCTTTGTGTGATCCATTAAATTGTGAGGAATTGGCTGCCATTGTTTCTGGGCCAGTATAGAGAAGCAATGGTTAGCAGAGTGCAGGCTAAGAGAATGTGTATATAGGAAAATACCATATATATAGCTTGGATTCTTAGATTATAGGTTTGAGTGGCAGTAAAATGTTTGGAAGAGAGAAGAGAGGAAATGAGATGCCAAGTTTGAGTATTCTTAAGAGAAAGGAACCAAGAAAAAGGTGAATTGACCTGGTCTGCGCTGAAAGACACTTAACCTTTGAATGAGTAAGGAAGTGGTGCACATTCCTTAGTGAGTTAGCTATGCCTCAACATATTTGATAGGAGAGGGTCTAAAGGATGGCTGTATTTTTGACAGAGGCTGATGCTAACAAGAGGAGAGCTTACTTTAGTTGAGTAAGGAGGATGTCTTTTCCTATAGCATCCCTTGTTGGTTGTGAGAAACTGAAATATTTTGTTGGCCTATTAGAGTAGACTGGTGATGTCCACTCTCAGCTTTTCTACATACTCATGGAAGTTTAGTGAGAGGCCTAGCCAAATCCCCAAATATCTAAAAAGGTGCTGGTTTCGATGGAATTGTTATCAAAATCAAGGATATTAAAGTATCAGGAGGATATGGATAATATTTTATTGGTGCCAAATAATGTGACTGTTTTTTGGCACTGGGCAATAGTTTATTAGAGTTTAACCTGTGATTCGGTGCAAGAAGGTCCTTTTGAAGTTCACTTTCATTTATATGATGTGAATGATGAGACCTATAAATGACCATATCATCTGCATAAAGACATTGTTGTAAATGGGAAGTTCTAATGGATGTTTGACAATAAAGACTGAGAATGGTAGAAGTGCTAAAATTAAGCAATGTTGGACTCCAGAGGGAATGAGGGAACTAAACAGTTGAAACTGATGGAACTGAACTCTTGGAAAGGCTAGGTCCTATCTTTGCCTGAAATCAATGGTTGGGTGGAAAGTCCTTGAACCATGCTGTGAAGGCTGCCATCTCATCTAGCTGGAATTTTGTAAATAATTCTATGTCATTTGTGAATATTAATAAGATTCATAGGTTTGTCTTACAAATGTAAGAAAACTATATGTTATGTGTATATTAAACTACTGGTGCAGAAGTGTGTGTTGAACTGTATGTTCTGTACTGAGCTTCAAGAATGTAACCACATTGTACCTTGCTGGAAAAGAGCAGAAATGTGTATAAACTATATGCCTATGCAAATGTCTGTTTTGATGGTAAAGGCTGGAACGTACAGAGTTAACTTGCAAACCCTCAAGAAAAGCAGAGCTTTACGATGGTGTTTATCTCAGTTAAGAGACAGGATGTCTAGAACAAGGAGGTTTTTCTATTGGCTGAAAACAGAAATAATTACAGGTTTCAAAGGTAAAAGTGTTTAACTGTTTTACGACTTCCAGTTCCAGGCAAACTTCTGAAAAATAAGTATTTTTGACACAGATGTGACAAAGAATGATGTAATCTGAGATAATCCAGCAGAAATATTTGATAGTCATTTTAAGAACTATCTCAGAGAGTGAGTCTGTGCATTTTGTATTTGTCTTTGGACCTAGAAAGTTCCTTTCATCAGCATTTCTCAACTGTATTTGCCTGGATCTGTAAGTAAGTTGTTTAGAGCATAGTATCTCTTAGATATAGATGAGAATACAGTAAAGATTAGTTTAGATGTTTTCTGTATATATTTGAGATTGTCCTACAATGTTGTTTTGAAGTATTTCCTGTGATTCTGAACTCTGTTGTCACTGTATTGAGTAATTGAGTATTGTCTAGTTTTTTATTATTTATTATTAACTATTTAAACCTTTTAATTGTGGCTGGTTTGTTTAGAGATATTTAAGCTCTTAAAGTACTTGCATATGTATTTGGTGACACTGTACAGGCAGCTCTTAAATAGCCTTGCTGTTGGTCACACTTACTATTTGGATAATAGTAACATTATAGAGTCAAATTGGTCATATTTTGGGAAGGGCATTATAGTAGCTGATAAGTAAGGGTGGTGGGTGGCAGTGATTACTACCTTATAGTCTGGGCAGAATGGGGCATAGCTAGTAATCCTGTGCCACCCTTCCCCATGAGTGTCTGTGTATTTGTATATAATTCAAATCTCAAAGTGTGTGTGTGTGTGTGTGTGTGTGTGTGTGTGTGTGTGTGTGTGTGTGTGTGTGTGTGTGTGTGTGTGTGTGTGTGTGTGTGTCAGCTACTTGGGCAGGGACACAAAGCACTGGTTGGACAGAAAGGGTGCTAGAGGTTTTGCCTTGACCACTTGGCTGAGATCTTAACCCTATAGCTGTGACAGCAGGGAGTCTTTTTGGGGATCTGGAGAGAGAGGGAGAAACCATCCCCAGACTGACTGTGATCTCTGTGTGCTCTTAAAAGGAAATTGTACTTGGTTGTGTGTGAACTTATCATCCTCCCAATGTGCACGTCCCTAACTGGTGTTAGTGGTGAGGACTGAGGCTCCTTGATTACTGGTCTAATGCTGGGGCATCACATATTAGTTGTTTGGCAGTGATGGGATAGCCACATCACATAATAATTGGTTGATAGTGGTAAGATAGCCACATCACATATTAATTGGCTTGCAGTGGAGTGGATAATGAATTCCTGCAGCTTGTGTACAGTGGTAACTGAAGGTGTTTTTGTACTCTAAATCATGTTGTGAACATTCAGAGTTCATATCACAATTGTTTTATTTATTTTGTTAGCTGAGTTAGTCAGGGAGAGCAGGCAAGCATGTCAGCAGAGGAGTATGGCAAGCTGACAAGGAGCCAGTTGGCTGAGATGTACCAGGCTAAAGGACTG
Source organism: Protopterus annectens (assembly GCF_019279795.1). Classification (NCBI taxonomy): domain Eukaryota; kingdom Metazoa; phylum Chordata; order Ceratodontiformes; family Protopteridae; genus Protopterus; species Protopterus annectens. The sequence continues at coordinate 828,101,870 of NC_056730.1, forward strand.
GTGCATGCCAACCTGACCAAAGCAGACAGGATTGCAGCTTTAGCCACAGCTGCATCAGAGAATAGCAACCAGGAGGACAAACAGACTGGCTGTGGAAATGTACAATTCGCAGAAAATGGACAGCTCACCCTTTCCACAGAGGACTTAAATATCCATCTGGAGTTAAAGATACTTGAGTTAGAGGCCAAACATTTAGAAATAGAAGTAGCAGAGAGACTGAGGCATCTAGAGACCGAGGAAAATGAGAAACTGTAATGTCTGAAGGCTGAGGAAAATGAGAAACTGTGATGCCTGGACACTGAGGAGAAGGAGAGGCTGAGGCAACATGAAAAGGATATGTTGACTCTTTGCTAGAGTCATGGAGGTAATGGGGAAGGGAGTAACTGAACCCCAGAAGCAACAAAGGTCAGTACATTTCTTCCACAATTTACAGAGGGGGATAATTTTTGTATTTTCATTCCTATGTTTGAGAGGGTATGTAAACAGTATGATGTTGACCAAGGGGTCTGGGTATGGTTCCTGACCCCCTTACTCCATGGTAAAGCTGTAACTGTAATGTACAAACTGTCTGATACTGATTGTGTAACGTGTAATGTTGTAAAGAACTGTTTGCTAAAATGTTTTAAGTTAACATCTGAAGCTTGCAGGAAAAATGTTCATGAGCATAGTAGATGCAAGGTAGATGAAAGTGTGTGTGAATATGTTGCTGACCTAAGCACTTATTTTCATAGGTGGGTGAGTGGATGTCTGGTCACCACTTTTGAAGGGCTGGCAGACCTTTTTGTGAGGGAAAAAGCTGTTAGCACTTTGTCTGATGACTTGAGGATCTGGTTAGCTGATAGATAATGCCTTACTGTAGATGAGTTGGGGAAAACAGAAGACCTATACCTAGTAAGCAGGGCATCACTGCACAGGAAAGATATACCCAGTGCTGTTCATGGGTCTAAGGGAACTCATGGTGGGCAGCCTAAACTAGGTCAAAACAGTTTGTCAGTAGCAGGGGAAGCCCCTACTTCAGGTACACATCCAGGACCAAGGCTTAAATGTTTTAAATGCAACCAGTGGGACCATGTATCATATAGATGTCCATGGAGGCAAGGTAGGGAACAAAAGGTGGGAGAGCCAGTACGTGGGAATGACAGAATGCCAGCAGTATGTTGTCTGGAAACAACAAGGGTACTAGACTACCACAAGAGGTTATATCCTATCTTAGTAGATGGGAAGCAGGACACTGCTAAAAGAAACACTTACTCTCCCATAACCATTGTAAAGCCTGCAATGGTTAAAGAGGAACACTACTTGCTTGGGAAGTCTACTCCAGTCAGAGCTTTAGGAGGGATCCCATTCCACATACCTTTGGCAAGGGTTCACCTTGACTGGGAGGGTGGAAAAGGAAGCAAGCATGTATGTGTGTTTGAGGATATCTCTGCAGATGTCCTGATAGGGAACAAATGTGATGATGCAGTACCTTGTGTGCATGCAGTTACATGCAGTCAGGCTTGGAAACAAGAATTTTGGTCTGGTAGCCTGGGGGGGGGGACCCAGATAGACTCCTCAAATGAAGCCAGGACTGGTGAGATGGCTACCTCAGGGAGTGAGCTACCCTGCAGCAGTGAGACTGAAGGTGAGCCACAGGTGCTTGTGGGTAGTGATATTCTCTAGGACAGAGTGACTCCAAGGGCAGAGGTGAGTAGTAGTATCCATGTTTACAGTGAGGCACCTCTGTCAGAGGGTACCAGACTTCCTGTGGAAGGGGAACTTGGAAGGGTTACAAAGAGAGAGTTGAGACAGGCTCAGCTATCAGACCCAACATTACAGGGCCTGAGGGAGGTAGACAGAGAGGTGCATGATTCTCAAAGAAAACAAGAATCTGTATACTGGGAGAAAGGGTTACTGTATAGAGAGTGGACCCCAGAGGGAGGGCTAGAGGGTGAGAGAATACAACAGTTGGTAGTGTCCAGATCCTACCCACTGGCACTTCTAGCCATAGCCCATGACATTCCCTTTGCTGGTCATATGGACATAAAGCGTGCAACGATACATATTATGCAGAACTTTTATTGGCCTGGGATTTCTAGATGTTTAAAAGAATACTAGAGGACCTGTGAGCAGTGCCAAATGGTAGACAAGGCAGGAGATAAGGTTAAAGCTCCTTTAGTGCCTTTGCCTGTGATTGAGGAGCCATTTCAGAGGGTAGCTATGGATATTTTGGGGCCTCTGAATAACCCAAGTTCTACATGGAAATAGTATATCTTAGTGGTAGTAGATTTTGCTACCAGATACCCTGAAATGATGGCCCTGTCCTCCATTAAGGCAGAAAAGGTGGCAAATGCTTTGTTAGAGATTTTCAGCAGGGTATGTTTCCCAAAAGAAATACTGACTGATAGAGGTGCCAATTTCATGTCAGACCAGTTGGCTTGACTATGGAAGCACTGTGGGGTGAAGCACCAAAAGACCACCTCCTACCATCCCCAGACTAATAGTCTTGTGGAGAGGTTAAACTCTACACCAAAGACCATGCTAGAGGCATTTGCAAACAGTTTAAGAGGGAGTGGAACAAATATTTCCCCATCTGTTGTTTACTTACAGAGAGGTGCCCCAGGAATCCTCAGGTTTTTCTCTCTCTGAGTCACTGTTTTTCATAGGGTGTGGGGACCTCTAGATCTCACTCATGAAAAGTGGGAAGGTGAGTGTGAATCCCACAAGAGGTCTGTTGTGGCATATGTCCTAAATCTCAGGACAAGGCTGAGGGAACTCATGGACTTGGCCCAGGAGAACCTGGCAGAAGACCAACAGCAAAAAAAGGTCTGGTATGACAGAAATGCTTGAGTTAGAGAGTATGCTGTAGAGCAGTAAGTTATGGTTCTCATTCCTTTCAGACACAACAAGCTGCAGGCAGCTTGGGATGGACCCTTCAAGGTGGTAAGCAAGGTCAGTGACGTTAACTACATGGTATAACTGCTAGGCAGGAGGCAGTGGCACAAATTGTACCATGTTAACATGATGAAACTTTACCATGATAGAGAGGCCCTTGTGCTGATTATTTCCAGTGGAAGGTGGGAGGAGTCTGAGGGGGATCTATGGCTACAGGGAGACATCCAGCAAAATCCCAAACTACAATGGTGAAGCCTATGGTTGCAGGCATATGATATGACAGTGCAGCACCACAGTAGGGTTAGCAATGCCATGGGCTGTCAAGACAGAGAATGGAGTAATGTGTTCCCAGATAGGCTTACCATTTCAAGCAGTGTTTCTCACAGGACACTTGAAAAACTAGCTTGAGTCCTTGAGGGGGGAAGAAGTATAAAAAAGTGAGATACTGCCAGTACAGCTATCCGGCATTTTGTAAATAATTATGTCATTTGTGAATATTAACATAATTCATATAAGATGCTCGTGTTACAAATGTATTAGAACTGTAGGTCATGCATGTATCAAACTAGGTTTGTACAGACATTTGTGTTGAAAGGATATTTTATAAAGTGTTTATGCTTAAAATGTATCGACAGCATGCCCTACTGGAATAGAGCAGAAATGTGCATGCACTATTGTAACTGTTTAAGTGTACATATTTTAACAGTGGAAACTGGAACACAGGAGGTTAACTTCAGTCCAGCAAAACTTCAGAAAAATAGCTGAAATTAAATTACTTTATGGCTATGCAATAGCAAGGGGTCTATATAACGAGATTGAAACCTTAGGTAGTTGAATACTTAAAGGTCGATCTCTAAATATCGAACTGCAAAAATCACGAATGGCAGTTTCCACACAGGGAAACAAGTTGTTTGGCCATTACGTTGATTTTGCCCTTTTTACAATGTAGAGTGATCACAGAGTTGGTATATTTAGTTGGGGGGGGGTCTAATTTCTGTTTACAACTTTTTTTTTTTCTTTTTAGTTTTGTCAACAGCATTGTTTCCCTGTGTGGAAACGGCCGTTTGCAATTTTTACAGTTCGATATTTAGTGATCGACCTTTAGGTATTTGATTACCTAAGGTTTTGCTCTCATAATATAGACCCCAATAAAATATTATATCTTTCAGTTTTCAATGCAGCAAGGAGCCACAATGTCTAAAACTGGAAACTTTTTGTATTTTCTTTAGTGTGAAGTAATTACTGGTTTTGAATGTGAAGGAATGCAATTATTTTATGACTTCCAGCATCTGCCAAAGATCTGAAGTCTATTTTCACAGGCAGATGCTAAATACTGTCAACTTACAGTAGTGGGGGTTTCACTTGGGATAGAGTCAGATGACAAGAAATGATGTCATTCTACAAGCTATCCCAGCAATAATATTTGAGATATTAATTTGAGAACTCTCTGAGAGAGACATAGCATTCTGTATTCTGTTTTGGACCTGAAAACAACTACAGGAACCATTCATCACATCTGTCTTGCTCTGATGAAGTAAGTTTCTAAGGAGCAGTACACTTCTCATAGATACAGTCAGGAATATAGTAAAGCATAGTTTAGATGTTTTTCTTTATTTATTTGAGACTGTCCTGCAATGTTGTTTTAAGTATTTCCTGTGGTTTTGAACTCTGATGTCACTGTGAATATATACTGAGTATTTTATTGTTCTTTTATTACTTATTATTGAATATATTTAACCATTCATTGCTGATGATCTTGGTGAGACATATTTATGTTTTGGGAGTACTTGCATATTTATTTGGTGACACTGTATAGGCCACTCATAATAGCCTTGCTCTTGGTCAAGCTACCATTTGTATTAATATTACTATTACACAGTAAGATTGAACACCCATTGTTAAAGACCTTAAAGTAGCTGATAAGAGTTGTGGTGGCAGTGATAACTACCTTATAGTCTGGGCAAAAGGGGGCATAGCTAGTAAGCCTGTGCCAGCCTTTCCCAGGTGTGTGTGTGTGTGTGTGTGTGTGTGTGTGTGTGTGTGTGTGTGTGTGTGTGTGTGTGTGTGTGTGTGTGTGTGTGTGTCTGTGTGTGAACTACTTAGACAGGGACATGATGCACTGGTTGGACAGAGAGGGTGCCAAAGGTCTTGACTTGGCCACTCAGCTGAGATCTCAACTCTATATCTGTGCCAGTGAGGAGTCTTATTGAGGATCTGGAAAAGGAGACAGAAACAGCCCCAGACTGACTGTGGTCTCTGTATGCTCTTAAGGGAAATTACACTTGATGCAAAGAGCTGCACCTGGAAATACTGTGTGTGTACTTTTCATCCTCTTTATGTATGTCCCCAACTGGTGCCCGTGGTGAGGACTGAGGCTCCCTGATTACTTGTCCAGTGGTGGGAAATCACAGTATTCCTAATCAAGAAGTGTGTAAAGTATGCATACAGTCTACATTCTGATTTTACGTTGATACTTCAACAACAATGGAATAGAGACTTGGAAATTTTAACTGACAAAAGGCTAGGGGCTGCTACAACTATTCTAAATCTGTATGTGCAGGAGGCTGAAGTCAGTGCTGCTGACAATATGCCTAGACCAAAAAGGAGAAGCATGTTCAGGCCCAGGGTAACCTATCAGGTGCTACGTGATCTGGAGACTGGAGAGCACTAGAGGATGGACAGGGACACATTACAAGAACTTTGTGAGCTCTGCCAGCCTCATCTCAGAGCCAGAGCCAACCAAGGGGAACCCATCCCAGTGGAAAGTAAGGTATGTGTAGCCCTTAGTATATTAACTATAGGCACTTTCCAAAGACCAACTAAGGACATGATGGGGTTGTCACAGGCATCAGCATCTAGGATACTCCAGCAGTTCATGGATGTTATACTGATACATGCCAGTGAACACATACATTTTATCTTTACTGATGAGGAGAGAACCAGCAATATGCAGCAATTCTATCATGTAGAGCACTACCCTGAAGTACTGGGTGCCATAGATTGCACTCATGTACACATCAAGGCAACACCTGGTGAGCAGGGTGGAATCTACATTAACTACAAGGGATACCACTCCAACTGCCAAGTCATGTGCAATGCCCAGGGGATTTTCTTTAATGTATGTGCTGGCAACCCTAGCAGTTATCACGACTACTATATCTGGCACACATCACAGCTGTACCAGTTGTTTGCTAGAGGGAGACATCCCACAGGGCTATTTACTAGAGGATGCTGGCTATGCCATGGAACTGTGGATGATGCCACCCATCACAAATGCACACAGCCATGGAAGAATGCCTTAATGAGGGACGCACACAAGCTTGGAACATAATAGAGCATGTGTTTGGGCTTCTGAAGTCTGTGTCCCATCATGTTTTAATCTGTATATTTTTAGTACACATTTGTGTGATAGGTAGCATGGTGACAACATTTTTAATAATACTTATATATTTTGAATGAAGTGCAAATTTGCAGAAAAAGGAAATATTCAGATAAGAGTTATATATTGCCTGTAGAAATTGTGAAATCAAGACCTGGAGTACTGAGAGAAGTGGGTTGCAGTAAGACGTATACATTGCATAATAGGAAGGCTGGATGTTAGCAAAGAGCCTTACAACTGCACGCTGCTTACCAACATGCAAACAGATAGAAAACTGAAACACACATGCGTGTACACTTAGTGCAATAATCATTGTGTCTGCACTATGCCTATCATACCTCTCAACTGTCCAGATTTATGAAGAATGCCCATATTTTTACATAATATTTGTAATCTGTTCCCCATAAAGTGTCACTTTATACACATTTATTGCTAAATCATTGAGAATTAATTAGAAAATAATGACATATATTTCATTTGCGGATGTCATACCCTTCAGAAAATGCATGATCATGCAAAATCTATTATTCCATCAACATTGTAGATTTGTAAGGGCAATATTTCAACATTGACCATATTGCTACTGACTCTGTGCATACTTTTTTGCTCTAAGAAGTAGTGAGGTATATTAACTATTACATCACATACATAGAACTGTGTTCTTATTGTTCCATATTTCCCAGATGTGGAAACATTGCAAACTGAGGGCACAGTATAACTATCTGTACAGACAGTTAATAAACATCCATGTGTTTCCTCGCAACCAACCTCAACAACAATCAGTACAACCATAGGATCTCCTTAATTCTATAATATATATATATATATATATATATATATATATATATATATATAAAATGTATATAATGTTGTGTACTCCCTCATGGATGCTGCCATGTAGTGCTCACAGGCTTGCAGTACCAAAGGCAAATATGCTCATTAAGGGACTGGTGCTGTTTCACAGCTATGGCTTCTAAACAGTATACTACTGTTAGTGTCCTAGCCTCAGATGATACTAAGGAGCAAGGTGCCTATGTAGGACTCCCAGCTGATGCTCCTTACATCCCTAGATGATGTCATCTACTATAAGTTCACATTCAGTCATGTTAAAATCAGACTTGAGTGGTGGTGCCTGCATTAAAACTATGTTTTTTAGTCTGTATACTTAGATAGGTAGGGTTTGGTTTTCACTGCAGTATTTTGTGTCTCCATAAAAAATAGTGGGAGTGTTTATCCAACACTGTCAAATGGCATGTTGTTTCCTTTGTTTTTGTGCTTGCACAAACATCTATGTCTAGTAGTCCTCCAACCTTTTGCCTCCCAAAAGGCCTGCTGATGTAATTTAGTATAAGATCATCTGCAGTCCTGTTAAAGTCAGATTTGTGCAGTGGTGTGTGCATTAAGTATTGTGTTCTGTAGTCTGTAAACTTAGGTAGGGGTTCTAATCTCACTCCAGTCAGCATGGAGTGTGTATATGTGTCTGTCTCCATAAAGAAGAGTGGAACTGTGTATCCAGCACTGCCTTGGAAAATGGCTTGGTTTTGCATTGCTTTTGTGCTTGCACAAACATCCATGTCTATCAGTCCTCCAACCTCTTGTACCTCCCAAGGACTGCTGATGTCATCTACTATAAGATCAACTGCAGTCCTGTTAATGTCAGACTTGTAATGTGGCACATGCATTAAGTGCTGTGTTCTCTAGTCTGTAAACGTAGCTAGATAGGAGTACTAATGTCACTGCAGCCGGTTTGGAGTGTGTGTGTGTGTGTGTGTGTGTGTGTGTGTGTGTGTGTGTGTGTGTGTGTGTGTGTGTGTGTGTGTCTCCATAAAGAAGAGTGGGAATGGGTATCCAACACTGTCTTGGAAACTAGCATGTTTTTTCATTGTTTTGTGCTTGCACAAACATCCATGTCTAGCAGTCCTCAATCCTCTTGCCCCCAATGGGGCCTGCTGATGTCATCTACTATAAGATCATTTGCAGTCCTGCTCAAGTCAGTCTTGTGTTATGGTGCTTGCGTTAAATAATGTGTTCTCTAGTCTGTAAACTTAGATAGGTACAGGTTCTAATGTCACTGTAGTCAACCTGGTGTATGTGAGCTCTTGGTATATGTCATACAGAGCATTTTACCACAGCCTATGGTACACTGTCCTTATGTCTTCAACAGACACTGCTGATGTCATCTATATATATATATATATATATATATATATATATATATATATATATATACACATCAGCTATATCAGATTATTGGATACATATTGCTCACAGCAGGCCATGGGCACAAATGGCCTGGCAGACAGGTAGATGTCACCTCATACAATATAAGGCAAAAAGCATTAACATTCCTTTTATGCTATGCACAAACATCATGACATCTCTTTGCAATGTTGATTGACAGGTTGACACAGGAGGTCACACAGGGGTCCCCATAGACTATAATGTTTGTGGATGAAATTGTGATAAAACAACATGTTTAGGAAACTCTGGAGAGGTGGAGTTATGCTATACAGAAGAGAGTAATGAGCAGCATAAGGACTAACAGAGAGTATATGTCTGTAAATGAGAGGGAGGATAGAAGAATGGCGAGACTGCAGGGAGTACAGTTGGTGAAGGTGTATGATGTTAAATACTTGGGAACAAAAGTTCACAGTAACAGTGAATGTGGAAGGGAGGTGAAGAAGACAGTACATGCAGGGTGGATTGGGTGTAGAGGAGTGTCAGGAGTGATTTGTGACAGAAGGGTATCAATAACACTTAAAGGGAATGTCTACAAGAGTGTACCGAGAACAGCTATGTTATATGGTTTGGAGAAATACAGGAGACATAACAGGAGCTGCCAGACTTCCAGAGGTTAGGATTTGCATTAGATGTGCTGAGGATGGACAGGATTATTAATCAGTTTATTAGAGTGTCAGCTCAGGTTGTACAGCTTGGAGACAAGGCCAGAGAGGTGAGATTGCATTTCTTTGGACATATACTTAGGAGGGATGCTAGGTATATTTGGAGATGGATGCTAAGCAAGGAGCTGGCAGGTAGAGGAAAACAGAAAGGCCTAAGATAAAGTTCATGGATGTGATGACCGAGGATATGCAGGTGGTTGGTGTGACAGAGCAAGATGCAGAGGAAGGGAGGAACTGGAAGCAGATGATGTGCTGTGGCAACCCATCATGCTAGTAGCCAAAAGAATAAGAAGATTGGGATGATATATGTTTTTATAGAAACCACACCTGTACACTTGTGGCAAGTATGTACAGTAGGTATATCTATTTGAAGGCTACTGTTTCTGGACCCCGTTTGAGTTTTAACAGTGTTTTCATGTATTACCTGCTCCGTTGTAGTTAATGTGCAGATGCCTTAACACTTTGTCCTCATGCATACAGAAATGACAATATAGTTATTTCCAATACAATCATCTGCTACTATGTAGCAGAGCAGATCTTCAACAGCTCTAACTAGCTGCCATACCTTCTGTTACATAATGAGCAGCAATTAAAACAATTACCGATCAATTACAGAACTATAAATCCACCTTAAAAAAGACCTCCAAATGTACACACCTAGGTTACTACCCTTGAAAATACCACTCAGATCACATATACTCTCCTTTTAGCATTCGCTATGCAGATACCAGGTTCAAACCTCCCATACTCACCTATCAGTTTCCCTTGCAAGACTAATTGACCTGATTTTTTTACCCAGTGCATATGATGCCTCACGTGAATAATTATAGGAGGGTAAACTCACTTGCACAAACATAAGTGTATTTTGCAAACTGAAATGCCATGGAAGAAAAAGTGCACCACCCCACATGGGTCTGTAATATGTCAGACCTGTTCCTCAGCAATATGAGTGAACAATGTAATAGCACATGTGTAGTGCCTACACTGTTAATCTAACCATGAAACAGTATGGGTACAATTTGGAATACCTAATGAATTCCCTAAAGGAAGACTTAGGTTCAAAAACATCATCTACTGTAACTACGTCCTAAGGGAAGGTATAATCAATGGCCAAGCTCAGGTTTCCACAAAGGTAATTAACAGCTGTAGTAAGTGACACGCTGAAGCCCTGTCTATATATCTACATAAATATATGCACACAGCCCTGCCTGTTATGCTGAAAGACAGATCTGCTGGAAAATATAATCCATACTGGTGTATTTCTGTCATTACTACATTCCACAGTAAGTGACAGAGGCTGCTGTTTACAAATATAGGTTCATAGGTAGGTACTAGGCAATCTGCCCAAAGGCATTTATAAGCCTAGCCAGAATGTGTTGGCTTTCGCCACCCCCTTAGATTAGTTCCCTGTACCTCTGTCCAGCAGAGCCACTGAAGTGATCCCCAGGGTAAATGTTCTGTTTCTCATCTGTTTGTCAAGGTTTCTTTTGAAGAGTGTTAGTGAGAAGCTCTGCCTAATGTAGATTGGAATTTTGTTGCAGAGCAGGGAAAGTCTCTGGAACAGGAATCTATCCCTCCAGCACATCCTATTTATTGTTGTGGTGAGGTTTAGTTCCCTAGAGCATGTGGCTCGAGGGGATATGTTTTTCTTTAGGTGGAGCATGTCCATCAATTCTGGGTTGGACATGGCCTTGTATGTCAGGCAGAGATCACCTCTGAGTAGGTGGTATGCAACCGAGTGCAGCTGGAGTTTCTTCAGCTGAGTTGGATAGGGCATCTGTTTGAGGCCAGTGATCCTCTTGGTGAAGTACTTCTGTGGTCTTTCTAGCTGTTGCAGGTGTCTTGTAAGGTATATCCCAAATAGTGCATTGTACTCTATGATGGGTCTGATGAGTGATGCGTAGAGGGGCACAATGACCTCTTTTGATCTGGATGCAAACCCTTTTATGATTAGGAGGGCCATATAGAAGGAAGTTCTAACCACTTTGGCAATGTGATTATCAAAGGAGAGATTACTATCTACTTGGGTCCCCAGATCCCTTACTACATTTTCCATATTTAGGGGGCTACCACCTATGTGGTAGTTTGTCGGTACTTTGTTTTTTCCAAAGGGGATGACTATGCACTTTTTGGCATTTAGCTTGAGGCCATGGTTTTGACACCAGGCATCTGTCTCAGTGAGACCTTTTTGGAGGATGTCTGTGTCAGTCGGAGAGTCAATTATAGCCCCTAGTTTGCAGTCGTCTGCGAACTTGGTCAGCCATAGTCCTCCTGTGCTTGTCTGTACCTCTGAGAAGTCTATGCCGAACAGAAGAGGTCCTTGGACTGAGCCCTGTGGAACGCCACTTGTAACCGGTTTAGAGTCAGACCTAGCTCCCACAACTCTTACCATGTGGGTCCTGTCCGTGAGCCAGTTGGCAACCTATCTCATAAAGTAGGGGTTTATGTTCAGGCTGGTGAGCTTGTATATAATACCAGAATGGGGAATGGTGTCAAAGGCCTTTGTGAGGTCTAGGTAGGCTGTGTGGACCACCATTCCCTCATCTATAGCCTTGGTAACTGTCTCAAAGAAGTCCACCAGGTTTAGGAGGCATGATCTTCCATTAACAATGCTGAACTGGGTAGGGTCCAGTGTTTGGAGGTTCCCAATGTCTCTGTTAATAACATCCATGATGATGCGCTCCATAGCCTTGCAGACCAAGCTAGTCAGGCTTATAGGGTGATAATTCCGGTGGTCTGTTGTGGCTCCACCTTTGTGGAGCAGAATAACCATTGCTGTGTGCCACTCTATGGGCACGTAGCCTGTGGAGGGGCTGAGTTTGAACAGTGTGTTTAGGTGAGGGGTTAGTTCATCTTTGAGCTCGTGTAGGACTCAGCCTGGGACACTGTCCGGTCCCATTGATGCTGTGTTTTTGGCTTTGGAGAGGGCTGTTTTAACCTGAGTGTCTGTAATTTCAGGGGCACTACATTCTTCTGGTATGGTTATGGGCACTTTTGGGGGTGAGAGGGGAGAGAAGTCTGCACGAAACCTGTCTGCCAGGATGTTGGCGATATCGGTTAGTTCAGTGTATTTTGTGCCATTCTGCACAAATTCCGAGCTGATCTAAGAATTGCCACTTAGATTCTTGACATAGTTAAAGAATGCCTTGTGGTTATCTTTGGTGTCCTTGGCAATTTTTCTTTCGCAGCTAGCCTTGGATGATTTTATGAGGAATCGTAGTTTCTTGCTGATATTGATCAGGGATGTCTTCCCTTCTTGGGATTTTACTCTTTTCTGTACTAGTTTCCTCCTTCTATTGTATAGTTTGGTTTCCTTTTCTTGTAGGAGTGAGGCTTGGCTTTGCGCTTGGGATAGCACGATCCATGCATTCTTGTAGGTGCCTGTATAGTGCATTAGTAAAGAATTTTGCAGCTTGGGCAGCGTTATCCTTTAGCATGGGGATTTGAAACTTTCCACCTTGGTCTTAAGTAACGTGAAGTTTGCTTTTGAAAAGTTTTTCACAGTGGTTTCTTTGACCGGGGGTGGGGGCAGAATGTGGATACCCAGAGTGATTAGTTTATGGTCAGATCTAACCAGCAAGGGGTTGACCTCTGGTGTGGAACACTGGTCGCTTATGATAGTGATGACCTGGTTCAATATGTTGTCACCTCTGGTGAGGGTGTTGACCAGTTGATCCAGGGCATTTGAGTTTATAAATTCTAGGAAATGTTGGGCAAGGGAGTTAGTACTTGAGTAGTTCTCCCAGTTAATGTTTGGGTAATTGAAATCACTCAATATCAGGGTGTTTGGTAGGACCTTTATGTTTCCCAGTATTTCCAGAAATGCAGAATGGGGGTCCTGAGACATGGTGGGTGATCTATAGCAAGTTACAATTTGAATTGCAGTTCTGCCCATTGTTAGTTGCACGTGGATAATCTCTGAAGCATCCTGCTGTGCCACAAACCTGGAGGTGAGGGTATCCTTGATGAATATGGATATGCCCCCACCTTTTGTATTTCGGTCCGGGTTTTGAGGCCGAAATGTATGGCATGAGTTGTAACCTGGTAGTGCTGGGGTGCTCTCTGGAGTCTTAAACCAGGTTTCTGTTACTGCACATATATCACTTTTCTCCATACTGAGGAATGCCTTGAGTGTGTGCATTTTGAGGTTTTAGACTTCTGACATTTAGTAGCATTATCCTCGGTTTTTTGTTACTTGTGCTATTTACGGTGGTGGGTTTGTCTTTTGAGCCTTGCCTAAAAAAGGCAGTATGGAGGGGTGGCAAGAGTCTTGGCCAGTATTCAAAAGCCTAAGGGTGACAGGTGCAAGCCATCTCTAGCGAAGCAGCGTGGCTTGTCGAGCATGTCATCCCAGGCTGACAGACACTGGATCCCCTTTGAATGACACCAGAAGCTTAGCCACCGTGGTATCATTCTTGGTAAGGGCAGGATGCTACTCAGGGTCAGGGTTATACCGGCCTGGGCTATGTGATCAGAGAGCTCTTCCATGTCTCTTTTCATGTAGTCCAGGGAGGTACGGCTCAGGTTATTCACACCAACATGGACAATGACAGAGTCCTATTTGAACTTGTTCTGGAGTGACCTGAGTGCTTGCGTTATGTGGTGGATCCTGGCACCTGACAGGCAGCTAACAGTAACCTTCTCCTTGTTCAGCAAAGTGAGTGGGACGTCAGTGTGCCTGACTATAGAGTCACCTATTACTAGTGTGTTGGGTATGTTATTTTGCCTTAAGGGCTGTGATTGCGTGGCACACTGGTTTTGTAAAGTATGTGTTTCATGGTTTGTGTTGGGGGGTGGAAGTTGCTTGGATGTCTGCTTTGGAGGTCTCTGTTGATTTTGCAGATTTAGAGCATCCGAGTATGTTTTCGTGTATTTAGGTGTGTTTTTTGCCAGTGCTGGTTTCATAGGTCTATGTGAGACTGGTAGTGTGATGCAAGTAATTCCCTTCTCCTCTTGACTGTCTGGTCCAGTCTTGGATGAGAGAGCTGAGCCTTCAGTTTGGCTGTATAATTGCATCTCTCGCATGTATTCGTGTTTAGTGGTAGGAGGAGATGATTATCTGTGTACATGAGGCAGTTGTAACTTTGCCTCAGAATGCCCAGATTCACCAGTTGGACCAGAGAGTATACCTGAATCTGCCCTTTGGACATGCCTGGATAGGTACAGTGAGCTTTTTTACTGATTCACTGGTAAGGTCGAATAGAGACCCTTGTCCTTCTCTACAGTATAGGGGGGTCTAGTGCTAAGGTTTATTAGTGCTTGCTATGAGTTTTGAGTAAGTGCTGGGCTGAGAAGTGAATGGTTTGAGTGCTTAAGTTGAAAGTTTGTCTAGTTCCAAGGGAAAAATTGAAGAGTAGACTTTGTGGATCCGGGAATACTTATGCGTGCAAAGCCACTCTAATGCGGGTTTTATAGCAGGGAAATGAAAGAGATAGAAATGGCCCATAAACTGCTAATTTCTGGGCTGAAACCACTCCTCCAGGGACAGATAGGCTGCTTAAAGCTCCCATCTCTCACAGGTGAACAGAGAAACTTCCTTCTATCCAAGTAAGGTATGGGCAAACACAGAAACTTGTAACACAGCCCTGAATTCAGCACTAACCTGAAAACTGGACTATACTAGCTTAGAAAGGCTGGAAAACAAGTGTGTATATATATATATATATATATATATATATATATATATATATATATATATATAATTTTTTTTTTTTCAGAAAATAAAGCAGATACAATCAAAAAAACACTTTAAATGCACAGAAATGGCTATCACCCTTGAGTGTGTAGCCTACAACAGTTAAACAGTTAATTTAAACACAAAAACAACTTTTTTAAAGTGCAGGTAGTAAAATAAGTACAATATGTCGCTGAAATAAGCTTTTTAAATCACAGAAACTTTAAGAAATTGGCATTTTAGGTGGAATTGGCTAAAGGCAGCAAGAAAATGCAGAAAAATGATACTTAATCACTCCAAAGTCTCTTTTGTCTCTCTGCAGCTGTAGAATTCTGCAGGGCACCAGGCAGGAGCTTGCTGAGTTGTATACAAGCACAAAAACTTTGCAAATGTCAGTTTTATAGCAGGGAAATGAACAGTCTGGGAAGGCCACTGACCTCAGTGCACCCTAACCAATGAGCTACATTGAAGAAGCCTCATATAGCAACTATGCTAATAATTTATGACACATATCCAGGATAACCATAAGCCTGTCTTCATTTACATCTGCAAACTAATATATATCACTGAAATGTATTTTGAATTAATTCTGGATGGTATTGCACACACTGACCCACTGTAAATTCCAAACCTGCTTAGCAGACTCAGGTGGCTGTAAAGTGTCCCCTCTCACAACACCAAGCTTACTACATTTGTTCATCATTACCTACAAACTGTGGTATCTACAAAGAGCAAGTTATCACTACTCACTGCAATACAAGGAGCACAGAATCCATGGGACCAGATGCCATTCCGGGCTGTGTTCTTCATATGCTGCAACAGTGAGCTACTGCACTAGGCACCATATTTAATCGACAGTCTGAGTACTGATGTTATCCAAACTGAATGGAATACAGTGACCATTTCCCACCCACACAATGGAGCATAGACAACATGCAACTGGAATTATAGTCCCATAACTGTATTCAACATTCACTTTAAGGCAGTGGAAACAATCTGCATGCATCTCAGACAAAATGGACATAGGTTACCTCCAAACAGTAGATTTGTTCTACTTAGCTGTTCTACCGGGTAGATTGTGCCTTGCAAAACCTGTGGGAAATCAAGACTGTGAGCAGAGACATATACAAGGCTGTGCACTCATCCTATCTAGCCTTGGCCTGGCTCTTCAACGCAAACCAACATTTGGTCTCAATGAGAATCTAACCAAGGTGAATATCACACTTTCTTTTAACAGATGGGTTGCAAATTGGATCACAGACCAACAATACATAGTCTAAGTGGAAGACCTCACCTCAAGTGGCAGACCTGTCACCTGTGTGATAACAGATGTGTCAGTGCTGTCTCCCCTCTTGTTTGCCATGTACTTATCAAAAGGCCAAAAAAAGCAGATGTGTGGTAAAACATCTTTGTGCCACTAATGACTGCTGACAAAGCCATGGGTGTTATAACAACTGCACAGACATGCTTTACCGTACCCTCTGTTAATAAATGTTCCTGCTTATGTAAAAATAACCCAGAATACACTATTCCCAAATTCTCCATCAATATACCTTGGAACACATGTCGACTCAAAATGTATGTACTGTGGGGAGGAAGGCATTCTACATCGTACATCATGTTAGCAAAGGCATTACATTGAGAACAATTAATTTTATCAATCCACTATAGTCATCCATCATCAACCCTATTAATGTCTATAATCCTCCCTTTGATAAGAATTGTCCCAGACACCTGCAGGAAGTTATCAGACTTCAGACATCTCTGAATAATAAAACATCAGAGAGTCTCCAACATATGTCTTCTGTGGGCAGAATGAAGTAGTGTACACAGTATAATATATATATATATATATATATATATATATATATATATATATATATAGATATATATATATATATATATATATATATATATATATATATATATATAGATATAGATATAGATATAGATATATAGATATAGATATATATATATATATAGCTTTTAGGCAGAATATGTATGCATTACATGGCTCTCTTTGGCCCAAATGGAAATAATATGTTGCACATTCTTAAGTCATGTGTGGCCACAGCCACCGGTTCCAGGGAACTCAATGTATAGCATGATATACATAGGACATGCTGGGTAGACACATACATGTCTCAAAGGATGTCAGTCATCTGCATTAAGCTTCCAATGTATGTCAAGCAGATCACATCCATTAGCCTGTTTGAGCACAGTCTGGCTGACTTGATGTGAAAATGTTATTTGCCATGGATCACTGCCGATTCTATGTTGGACACGGGTGGTCATTTCTGTAAGAATCATGGTCATGCATTATATCTGCCATTGCATATTATATAATGATGGTTTTGACCTATGGTTCTAAACATCATCAGGCCAATAGCTTTGTCATCACCTATGCACCTCAGAATCTGTGGTGATTTGCATGAAAAAAAAAAAACATTATACAGTATGACTGCTTTGATATTTGTCTGCACTGCTTACATACAATCCAGAGCTCAGAATCTGATGGGTTGACTTTGGATGTAGTTGCTGATCTACGCCCATGAGGTCGATGTTCCCCCTCCCAGGAGATGTTCCACCGCAGACAATGTGCGTTCAATGACAGATGCTCTACACTCCCTCATGGAAGCATCCCATTCATATGTATCATTAAACTGATCTAGTGCATCAACAACATGAAGGAGGCAGTCATGAATGTCAGACTGTGCCACATCTAGAACCCTGAGCATTCTTTTGGAGTGACATTCTGAACATGCCTGTACCTCCAGTATGGTCCTAAATATATGTCAAGTGACACATGAGGAGACACTTGCACCAGGTGGTGGAGGGACAGTAGGCCTCTGATGAGTACACCTATCAATGTGCCTGTTTGGCACCTCCCCAACAATTTGGCTATGGGCAGTGTCAACAGGCACTAAAGCCATGGGTAGTCACACTTCCTCGGTCTATGTCCTTACCCTCCAACTGTTTGATATCTGTGGCCTCAGTGGACTGAGTATGCATGGCATACTGGCCATGTCCAGGGATCCTGAGTGTGGGTGCTGGATGTCAACTTCTATGTCATATTCGACCCCCAACTGTGCCTCACTTTGCCCATCATCATCATCATCATCATCATCATCATCATCATCATCATCATCAGACTGATGAGACACTGACATCACAGACATTTAAACCTATGAACTACTTACAGTATTATGTGTGGAGAAAGCCATGAATAGTGGTTGCACAAAGGCTAAAGAATATGGACAAATGTGAAATAATATGGTCCTACAGACCTATACAGCTAATGCAATAACAGGTTTTGCTTCACCATGACATATCTGAAGGGTATTCAGTTTGAATGCAAGATCTGTGTCATATTATTGAATGTTTGTTATCATTAACGACTTGTCAGTAATCTGCCAGTCAATTACTATGATCTTAACTACAGTCTCAAAAGATGATCACTACACCTTGACATTCAGCAAAAATATGTGCAGTGGACAGATACAGAAAAAGTACTGAAATACATACAGCAGGCATGAGAGGACAGTATAGCAGATATGTGGGAATATATATATATATATATATATATATATATATATATATATATATATATATATATATATATATATATATATATATATATATATATATATATATATATATATATATATATATATATACAGTACAGACAGAAATTTAGTCCACTTACCAACTGCTGCATCCATGACAGTCATGGGAAAATTAAAGGAAGACATAATGGCAACAGCACCATACATTTAACTGTACAGCTGTACAGCAGAGGTTAATACATTTACTCATATATATGTACACTTAAATAAATGTTATCAGGAATGTGGCTAGCATCCTTTAAATAAGCATAACACTGCAGCTATTTGAAATACCCCAAACCAACACACATACAGCTTGACACAACTATATACACTTATGACAGAAAGCAGAACTATTTTAATGATGATGTAACAAATCATACCTGGCAGCCCCACATATGATGCAGGAGTGGCACCACATCTAGAACATATTGGCTCAAGTATTATTGGGAGCTCTCCTATTGGAGATGTGTGTCAGGAATCCATCTGTGACAGTTAAAGGACCTGAACAATGCAGCTATCGTAATTATTCCCCACCAAAAAAGAAACCTGCCACACATTAAAAATGTATGTAGTGTTACAGAATGACTGCAACCGTATTCTACTGATGATCTAACACAGCCTACATGAAAGCTCCTCTTGAGTAGCAGGAGTGGCACCCACATCAAGGGCATATTGGCTGTTGACTGCTGGGAGATTTCCTGAGCGGCAATATTTACCAGGTATTCTTCTGTGGCACTGAGGGATTCCACTGCTGCAGGCCCACAACTGGTGACCATTGTGTGCCACCAGCTGCACACCTCTTGGCTACATGTATCATCACTACATCAATCTAATCCAGCTTGGATGGCTTGAACTACCCAGTCTAATACTATATAACCAACTGGTTATGGCCCATAAAATCATATATAACCCTAACAATACCCCTGCACTTAAAGATCTTGTTACCCTCTATAATAATCCTAGACCGCTGCATTCCTCCAACAGACTCCTTATTCAGATATGTAAAAGTAATAACTCAGCCAGTGACTCACTCTTCGTACATTCTGTAGGTAGATCATGGAACTCTCTACCAGCTGATATTACCTTACTCTCTTCACTTGGTCAGTTCAAAACTAGGCTCAAACACTAACTGGTAACAAACTGGCTATGTCACTGTATCAAGCCTGGTTAACCTGTCTCTGGAATGTGTAAATCTGCTAGGTAGCCTACTATGTAATTTTAGCTGATTCTCTCACTGAATAATACTACCTGACGATTTGTTATAATGTTTGCACTTCTAAGCAATGAAAATATTCTATATGTAATTTGTATTTTGTGCCCATCTAATCTCTGTAAATAATATATTTGTTATTTGTTATTTGTAATATGTGACATGTTGATGATTTGTTATTCCATTGAGCTTGTCTCCCCGGGCCTCCGCTGAAAATGGACATGCATCCAGTCGGACTTTCCCGGTCAACAAATGTAAAATAAAATAAAATAAAATAAATAAATATATCATGTCAGTAGCTCTGTAACGTACCTGCTCATACATGCAACATAGCTTTAGTGGCTTTCTGTACCTAGTTTTGTGTTCATCAGTTCGTAGTAGTTTTCGTGTATACATGTAACTTTGTCAGCCCATCCTGTTATTTTGGACAAGGTCATCCCAGAATTCTGCACATTCAGCCATTCTTGCCTGCCCTCTTGACAACAAGGCCTCATGGTGTTGTCTGAGTACATGTATAATCAGCTCAGTTTTCGCCTCAGAGAATGGTGGTCTCTATGTTGGGGGTATATCATTTACTGAATGACAAAATAATGATAACACCTATAAGGATTACATATGCAAAAATTGTTGTACAGATAATGCAGTATAGGAAGGCTCCCAATACTCAAAACTGTTTTAAACTTTAAATATTCAACATTGTACAGTAAATAGCAAGGGTGGTTGCAAAACTAACAGCAACAAGAGAAAAATATTATTTTTGTGCTCTAACAGATAATGAACAATGTCCCCCACCCAACATAACAGTCCACGCTAGTTTCATCTCTCTCTCCACCCCCCCCCCCAAAACAAAATACATCCCATGGTCAGGAAAAATGGTAAGCAAACAATGGGGAAATGTTAACAGTATTATCAAAGGATATGTTCATGGAACGTGTACCTATTTAGCCCACAGCATTATACTTTGTGTCTACCCTACATGCTCTGTATCTCTCACATTACTGGTAAAGAAGGCCATCTAACAAGCATGGTTCTAACAAATGCATACAGATTTACTTCACATTTATTGTTATCTACATTCCAGTATATACATTATTTAGGTTACAAGATGATTACATACCTGATGGAGTGCAATACTCCTCTGTCAAAATATAAGTGAGTCTGAAGAAATGTGTATCTGAGTTAGAATTATGTACTATCGCTCATCCACATAACTTTATTCAGCTACTCATTTGCTAATTACAGCATACACAACTGAACTGCATGCTAATCAACCAATCCTGAGGAGCTAGTGCACAAGATATAAAGGCATTCATGTTGTCTCCATTTCCTTTTTTGTTTGTTTCTTTGTGAATTGACAAAATACTGGAGTACAGATACAAAGTAGACACAAATAGATTGTTATTACCAGCTGCTTTTTGAATACATCTGTCTGTAATACAGGCTGAAGACACTGCAGGTGCAGGCAATAACCATACACAGAGAAGGTGAAAAGCTTCCAGGTCACATAGACACTGGAGGAACTGAGCGACCTCTCTCACTATTGACTTGCAGACAGAGATGAGTGCAGGAAACCATCCCAGTGGAAATTAAGATATGTGTTTAAATGCTTTTCCTAGTCACTAGGACATTTCACAGAGTAGCAGGTGGCATACTTGGTGAGTTACAGGTATCACCATCCATGATCTTCAAAACATCACTGCATGGTATACAACATGGCAAATGTAAACTTCAGTTCAGAGTATATTTTCACAAGAATGCTATAATTGTATCATGTATTGCATTATCAAAATGAATATGTGCCTTACACTAGAGTCATGTACACATTTATTTATTATTTATTTATTTTACATTTGTTGACCGGGCTAGTCTAACTGGATATATGTCCATTTTCAGTAGAAGCCCAGGGAGATAAGCTCTGAGGAAGCAAACAAAATCACATATACAAAAATTAATGTATACAATGAATATTGCAGGTACAGTACAGAGAATAATCAAATAGGTCATTCGTTTATAACATTGTGCAAAATATACAGATACAATTAGTACAATACAAAATGTAATTGCAATATGTCATAAAGAAAAAGATGGCAGCTGAATTATACAATATATTATTATACAAGAAGTCATAAAGAAAAAGTAGGAACTGAAATTATACAATATATTAGTAAAAGTAGTCTCATTAATGAGATTCTGAAGATGTAAGTAATAGTATAGAAGGACAAGGTAAGTTGTTATTAAGAAAAGGAACTTGATTACTGAGAAGAGGAGGAGGGTAGGTCGAACCAATTAAGAAGAGCTAGTTGATCAATCAGGTTTAGTACAAGGGCACAACCAGTGTGTTCTGATGAAAAGTTTCAATTTGGTTTTAAAGAGGGGTATAGAGGGAAGAGAGGAAAGTTTGTTAGGAAGAAGGTTCCAGGATTTTCCAACAGTTGACAGCAAGAAATGGGGTATAGGGTAGGGTCTACATTAACCATGAGGTGTACAACTCAAACTGCCAAGTCATGATGAATGGCATGTGTATTATCTGCCACATGTGTGCTGGCAAACTAGCCAATCAACATAAATCCCATATGTGTCCCTTCAACCAAATGCTCCAGATATGTGCTCTGAGGGATATCTCACATGCCTTTGATCCTCACCTACAAAATAACAGTCAATGCTTGTTCATGCTATGCAACATGGCTTTACTTATTTGCTGACTGCATAACATATTCCCACTTAATATCCTTAAACATTGTAAAGGCAATACTATAGAATTGTTATAACACACGCTCAATACCACAGTAGTGGTCAGATGATTGGTGACTGACTAAGGAACACAGCATGTTAGGACAGTGTTGTATGTTTAAAAACAAGAAACATAACAGCCTGTGTAAGGAGCAAGTGAATTATTTTCCAAGTTAAACTTTTTACTAAATGTACATCTAACATGTACTATTTCAAAATAAATGTATATTCCCTGTTGAAGTTGCTTGTGTGCTGAATGACTGTTACTGCTTGCAACAGTGGTGTATGTGAGAACAACAGCTTTAAGGCATCCATGCATTCCTCTGAATCAACATTGCATGTTGATCTGAACTGCACACCTATGTAGGCATATTTCCTGTGTACTAACAAATTAGACTGTACATATCATACATTTTCAGCTGTCACCTCCAGAGAAAGAGGAGTGACAACATAATTGTGTTATGAAGCCAAATGGACCACATTAGGTGTGTCAAGTAGACATATCTGTGAAATGGAGAGCTATGTATTGGACATTATTTATTTATTTTTTTGGGACAGGTGCCCTTTTTATTTATTTATTTTTTAAAGGGGCGGGGGAATCGGGTCTATATCACATTATCTGATGATGAAAAGAGGGAATGTTCTTTCATTGATCTGATAATGTTGAAAGGAGGAAAAAGTGAAGTCACAGAACATCGATTTCCTTCCCCAGGGAAAAAAATCGGTGGGCTGTCTTTGGGACATTGACATTTCCTCCTCTATGGTGTGATCTCAGAGTTGGTATATTTAAGTAGGGGGTGTGATGGGCACAGCTCCTCACATTGGGGGGTGTGGAGGGTGAAGCCCCCCCACTTAATTTTTTATTTAAACTTTTTTTTTTTAATTTTTGCGGAGCATCACATTTTTTCCCTGGGAAAAAAATATGCTGTTCTGTGTGTTCGCTTTGTTGTTTTTTCGATATTATCGGTTCGATGAAAAAGCATTCGCTCTTTTCATCGTGTGATAATATGATATAGATGTGGGGGAATCAACATCCCATAGACATCAGCATGATAACAGTGTGACTCAAGTCCTCACCCATTAGACTATCAGCACTTTTCCATCACTGTGCCACTGGCTACAGTGGCCAATGTATTGACCTAAGGCCTGTCTGCCATACAAGAATGGACAGCATATTCTCCATCTGGCATAGGTGTGTGTGCATGGTCATGTGCACAATCCTATGCACCATATCTGACAACTCCACATGGGTGATGTAAGTACCCTCTCATAGGGGACCACATGCTTGGCCGCTGGGGCAGATCTATCTGAGGTTCCAGATAGGAAAAGGATAGCAGAGGGGGTGCCACCAGATGGCAGCCCTGTCATGCTGGGCCTTGGTGCTGTAGCCGGTGGAGTGATTGTATGTGGATCAGCAGGAACTGGCTTACCCTGTTGTGCTGTAGCAATAACATAAAGAAAAAAACAAAAACTAAAATGAAATAAAACATGAGACAAAATTAATGAAAGATTTTACAAAAAGAAAAAATATATAACAAGCATTATAATAAAGGTTAAATAATATTAATGCAAACAGAATGATGCATAATGAAATTTAACATAAATAGAAGATAAAATTATACATAATAAATCAAACATAAGGAATAACAAAAATTATATAATATGGTGAAATATGATTAAAGTAATATTATAATAATAAAAAAATCATAATAAAAATAAGTAATACATAAATAACAAAAGAAGATATGGGTTGGGTAAGAGAAAAAAGGGAGAACATTAGCAACTTCACAAATTATACAACAAGCTTTCAAAAATAACTTTATTCATACATCTCAACCTCTTAGAGTGAGGAATCTGGATAAAACCATAAAAAGTGGTAGAAATAGGGACAATTTTGAAATATTGATCTTATAAAGTTAGAAAGTTGATAGAATAACAGGTTTTGGATTAGCATGATATTTCTGAAGGGTATGAAGTCTAAAACTCAAATGTCTGTCATTATTTTCTAACTGTTTACTGTTGCACAGACCCTATATTTTATACATGCATACATATATATATATATATATATATATATATATATATATATATATATATATATATATGTGTGTGTGTGTGTGTGTGTGTGTGTGTGTGTGTGTGTATGTGTGTGTGTGTGTGTGTGTGTGTGTGTGTGTGTGTGTGTGTGTGTATAAAAACTGATATCTGCATGATGCTACACCTTTTTCACATCAACCAAGACAATTCCACAGGTATTCCCTTACAGTACCAATTTATTTGGATATGCTGCAATGTGAAACTATCTTAAAAGAATATGCCTTGCCTAGAGTAGGCCTCAGGACCACCTACACTTTATTTCAACACTTATCCCCTGTCACCACGAGGGTAGTAACATCATCAATGTACTTTTACTACTTGTTATTAACTGCAAGTTATGAGCACAGCACAGCTCCGCTTAGTGGGTTTACACAATGCACAACATTATGCAGTGATATGTACTGAAAGCATCCTGTTTCTATTTTTAGATGTCTGGGTCATGTCTGATACATGGGTGGTCCTGCTGGGCAAACCTGGTAAGTATCAACAAGCGCCGCGGCACATAGCTCAAGTATGTGGGAAAAAAAAGGACACAAGTTGGGATAAGATTTGTGGATTTTAGATAATCATTCAAGATGGCTGGATTGACTGCATACTCTTCTGGTGGTGCATGATGATGGCAGACGGTCAATGCTTACATGGATTCATGAGGTTTCACAGCAAATGCAAGTGGGACGCACTGCGCAACCTCACATAGGCACAATGTGCATTGTAAATATGCAGTATGCCCTACCAACAACACTTACGTTGCAGCTATGTACATGGATACACTCCATAAAGGCTGTACAAAGAGCCTACATGGAGTTTATTCAATCCCGAAGCTAGTTTTTTTGTATATACAGCAAAATATGATCTTTAAAGAAGACTTAACCTATAAGGAATTTACACTGAACACACACATTTCCTACTTCCTAGCAAAACAGTCCAGTCTGACTTGTTGTACTGAATTCCTAAATTAGTTAATGCTTGTATTGACCATAGTATATGTCCATTAATCATCTACATTGGGTATGGAGGCTATCAACCCCCCCCCCATGTAATAACATCAGTCTAGCAATGCTTACAAATAAAGCATGTTATCAGCCAAGATTTCTGCCATAAGAAACCATATTTTGGTCACACACACTGGGCCTGTTTCTATAACAGGATTTCCTATCCTACATCTACATTAAAACATGAAAGTCTTTTCTCAGTCATAAGCTCAACTTTTTGCCCTCCACCTTCTTAAAACTCATTCTACTTCACCTCTTCCCACAATGGCTTTTGACAGCACATTATCATCTTGTCCTTTCACTTTGTTCCCTTTCAAGTCTCATTCTTACCTAGAAAACATGAACAGAGCAGAGAGCATCATACACATAGTGAGTTATCATTTCTCTTGCCCCTCCCTCTTAATAGGGAATATATTTTCGAGGCTCCACTTCCAAGACTATAGTGCCTTGCAGGGTATGCACCTGTCTTGCCTTTTATAAGCCAGCTGGTTATCAATGGTGCCTTCCCATTTACTTGTGCCTGCGTCTGTCCAAACTTCCACTCTTCTTTCTTCATCATGCTTCATGCTCAACTCATCTTCCACCTCACTCCATTCTTTTACAGCATCCTCATCTCTTAGGTTATCTTAGCAGTTTCACATTTATTATATCATTTTTGTTTCACAAGCCCTTAATGGTGATCTTTCCCTGAATTCCTCACTTCTTTCCTTCTCTTTCTCCTCTTTGGCAAGTGTAATCTGTGCCAGTTTACTTGTGCCTACCAGGACACACACTGTTGATTCATTACTGCTCCTTTCCTGTCCCACTTACAGTGGAGCATTTATCATCACCCATTCATCATCCCACTTGTGATGTCATTGCCTGTCCTGCCTAATGGTTTTATCATGTTGTTTAATGCTGTGGCATCACATAGTTCGACATTCCTCTAGGTCCCACTCATTCTATCTCCATTGATACTGTCCTTTGTCTGCCACTCAAGGTTAATTGTTTCCATTGTTTCTTTGACTATCTCATCATTTACTCATAAAACATGATTACATCTTCCCTATCAAGGCCCTAATATACCCTTCAAGTCTTCTTAATTCTTATAATTGCCTGTTGCACCATGTAACCTACTACCCCCCTTCCCTCTTCAACTGGCATACTCCCGGTCCTATTTCCAGTATTTGCTTGCATACCAGTGCCAAATAAAATTCTACCACCTTAATTTTATATTCTACATCAGCAGGACACTCTTCCATGCCACCAGTTGTAAGAACCATTTCTTTGTTTGATGACAGAGCATCCTGACAATTTCATGCCTGCTTCTTGTAGCAGGCCGATCGTTTGTTTTTTCTAACCACATGTACCCTAGCTATAAGTGAAATGAGCCCACCACTCTTCTTCACTACTTTTGTTGACCTTATTTTGGAATGACAAAACTCTGCATCATCAGCCAGAATGGCATCTAATTTCAATAAAATAGCATTTTCATTCTGGTTTGCCACTGTGAACCCCTTCTTCTACCTCAGTTCCTTCTTATGACATCAATAACTTACAAATTAGTATTTCTGTTTTTCCCCTACAGCCAGGCCATTATAGTAATTTCATGTTTTGCAATGGAACCCCTTCATTTACAGTCATCTTTGTACTCACTACCTTCCTGTGGCATTTTCTTTTATCTTGCTAGACTAGTTGCTGCAAATTTTCTCTTGGACCCCTGCCCTCTAGTACATTTTTAACATTAGTTAAGTCCCTAATGTGTAGCTATTTTTGGCATTTAGTTTACTTTGCGGCCACACCTTTGTCCTGTAGCTACCATATGGTTTTCACCCACATTCCTTCCTCTTCATCTTTCTGCTACACACATTGATGCTTTTCTTCTCCTCTCACACTCTTTTCAACAATTCCAAACTCTCTCACATTCAAGAATATATGTTTGCATAACTGCTGTTACTCTAAGAGGTGAATCTTCATCATTCCACTGCCCAAAGTTTTACCTGGGTATGAGCTGTTGTCCCAAGTTGTCATTTTCTTTGGGGTCTCCTCTGTGACTCCACTCCATACAGGTTTTAAGCTGCTATTAATCAAAGAGGAATGGTAGGGTGTATACCTTTACTTTTTAATGTGTAGGTATAGACATCCTCCTTGAAAATGTAACTCTGTGTCCAACTCTGTGGCTACCATAAAGAGAGTAGTGGACAAAGGAGAACCCTGAAGAGTTCCTTTGTGCAGTTTTATAACAGGTCAAAGTATATCATTTGTAAGGACTGCTGTAGCTGAGAGACATACAAAGCTTTAGAAGTTTGTATAAATGGCTTTGCGAATCCCACTAACACTACATACTTCAGTTAAAAAGAAGCAGTGTATGGAGTCCATGACCTTCTGAAAATCAAACATAATTATCAGGACCAGTTCTGACATGACCAAAAGGCTTTGAAATCCAAGATTGTAAAGTACTAAGCCAACTTAAAGCAACTTATATGGTATTCAGTCTCCTCACTCCAGAAGACAGATGTTCCATAGCCATCAATGTAGTAATTCCTATGATTGAATATGGAATGCCCCTTATTGTTGTAAACATACCTGCTAATACCACCTTATTACAAACCACTAAGTATAAAATGCTATACTTCATTAACCTAGCTAACAATAGAGAACACCAATATGCTACAATAAAGAATGGTAGATGGCTTACAATTTCAGTAAGAAATGAGCTACTGCTTAACACCCTTACCTGCAGGCTCCTTAGTACTAAATACTGTCCACCTTTAAAGACCAGATTATTTAATAGGAATTGTGCTTATACTCTTAGAAATAAAGATGGCACTCATTTAGCCAAACCCACTTATAAATTAGTTTATACTGAATAAAAGCCTTCCCTAAAAATGCACCTCCCAAATGGAATAAGCTCGCAGAAGAAATAAGACAAGGAAACAAACTTACAACTTTCAAACTATAACAAAAAAAAACTCTTAAAACAGCATACATAAGCTAGAAAGAATCTTTAAGTCAAAGAACAAATATAAATTCTGATCTGCTGGCTTTATACTAATTCATTTATTTCATATTCATTGAAATGCTTCTAGGGAAATGCAGTGTGAGCTAATCTGCTGTCAGTAATGAACTGTACCTACCTGAAAATTCAAAATGATTGGTTTCTAACCAAAATTTCAGTACTGTGTTATATCTACGATTATTTTACTAGCAATGCCAATATAAAATTGTATATTTCTTCATTCTGTTTATCTGTTTAGTTGCTTGTTTGGCACCTCTGTCCCAAGTTGTGACTGGAAAGGGTCCTTCAAGTAGTGTACCTACCTGGTTAACAAATGTTAAATAAATAAATAATTGCATAACCGTAGGCTGAAGTTTATGGAGATGTTCCTCTGTGGCACAATCCCCACTTGAGCTGTACAAAATAAGAGAAGGAATAACCTTTTTCACCTCATCTGAAAAAATAATTCACTCACACTGCTTCAAGTCTATATTTATTGAAGAACTCAGTGTATAATTTGAGACCATCAAAAAGGTCTTCCCATTAACAGAGCTAAAAATCCCAGCTGTAATCTCATTCTCCAAAACTTAAAATATAATCTGCTTATTCAGTCCATCTAGAAGTGACTCCTTCCCTTTCCCTCTGTGGGTGATACTCTGATTAATTTCCTCCATTTCAATAGTAACTAATAACAATTCTTGGTGAGGGGTCAGTAAGGGAAGCCTGACTTTGATCACATATTCATATCCTTTGGCTAATTTCTACAAGTTCTGCTTCTGTAGATAACTATATCATTTTTGATAATATTCAACAGGCTCCCTATTAATACAGGCTTCATCTGTAACTGGGCTCAGATCTGAACTTTAGTGAAATGAAATAATTATAGCCTGCTTGTCCATTTATTTCAACTTTTGGACAATACGTTTTCCAAGTGTATTCCCCATACTTCAGGCAATCCTAGCTGCCCTTTCCAAGAATAACAGAGGCCTTTCACTTTTGGCTAGGTTATACTACCAGTTCATTGATTCAATATAAGTGAGTTCCTAAACCAGCCCCACCAACATGCCTTTGTGACTTCTTTTGTTTTTAGCAGTCCCATTCCCTCCCCAATGACTGAGCCTAGTGTATTACCTGCATCCAGTGAGCACATTCGTTCCATGATCCCAAGAACCAGGATTTCCCAAGCAATGTGAAAGCCTTACAGTCCATTCATTCATGCCTTGGAATCTCCCATGAGCTCACCCACTCAAGGCAAGAGTCAGATGATAGGGACCAGAACAGCTTGCTAGTCCTGCAAGGGGGTCTACCTTTTCCCCTGGCAGAACCTCCTTCCTTTCTACTGCAGGTCTTCTGATTTCCAATATAACTACCCTCTGAGAGTAAGCATCATAGCTCTCAACCAATCAGGGACAAATTTCAACAGAATCAGGGAAAAATCCAGAAAAAGCAGGGACAATCAGGGGCACTTATACAATATTAGTACTATTAATTTGAGACATTGAAAGAATAAGCAAATATGAATTAATATACATTTTCTGAAGTAAAAGAAGTCTATAACTGGTAATTTTAGTAATGGAGTCATAGGATCATAGACCATAGGAGGTTTGTAGGCTATCGACCCAGAGATCATTTAAAGCCTAGCCATTTCATCCCAATGTAACACCATAGATACTCTAGTTAATACCCAGGACTGTATTTAATAATGATTGCCCATGTCCAGGAGGGTCATGGGTGCTATCTCCACTATGAATTTAAGGTGCTCCATTCTCTCGTCCAGGTTCTTTTTGAACAGTGTCGTAGAGGTGTTGTGCTTCACATGAATTGGCAGCCTATTTCAAAGACACAGCAGTTGCTGGAAGACAACTCTCTCCTTCCAGCATGACCTATTCAAGTCACAGGCCATATTTAGGTCCCTGGAATGGGTAGCTCTAGTCCTGTTTGATTTACGGATGTGCAGCAGATTCATTAGGTTGAGGTTGGAGATTGCTCTGTAAGCAAGGTATAAGTCTCCCCAAGAGGTCTATATGATACAGAGTATTTTGACAGGGACTTTAGTTGCTCTGTGAAAGGCATTTGCTGGAGTCTCTTGATCTCCTTTGTTAAAAACCTCTGAGATCTCTCCAATTGCTGCAGGTGCTTGGTATGGTACATACCAAAATGGGCATTATACTCAATTATGGGCCTGATTAGTGATGAGTATAGAGGGGTTATAACCTCCTTTGCTCTAGAGGCTATGTCTTTGCTAATTAAATGTGCTACATAGAAAGCCTTCCTTACTGCAGTAGGCACATGGTAGTCAAAGTTAAGGTCACAGTTTAATTGTGATCCCAAATCCCTTGCCACTTTGTAGATGCACAGGGTATTTTTGTTAATTTGATAGTGTGAAGGGACATTGTTTTTACTGAAGGGAATGATGATGCATTTCTTTGCATTTAGTTTTGAGACCGTGATTAAGACACAAGTCGTTGGTCTGTGTAAGACCCTCCTGAAGTACAGTGACATAATTTGGGGATTCAATCATTGCACCCAGTTTGCAGTCGTCCGCAAACTTGGTCAGGCACAGCCACTTAGTTTTGGCCTGAACTTCTGAGAACTATATATCAAACAGTAGGGACCCCAGCACTGCCCTTGTGGCACCCCGCTGGTGGCAGGTCTGCTGGTTGATGTGGAGTCACCCACTTTGATAGTGGGTGACTGGTTTGTGAGCCCATTGGCAAACCATCCTATGTCAAAAGGGTTTGCATTCAGTTTCCTAAGTTTATCAGTAATGCCTGAGTGCGAGATTGTGTGGAAGGCTTTAGCCAAATCGAGGCATGCTATGTACATAGATTTGCCCTTGACAATGGCCCTGAACATTTTCATTATTTATTAAGTACAATTCACTACATTTCCTTCAAAACTCATCAGTTTTAGAAGGGATTAAGGGGGACAGAGCTAAAATCAGAGTCAAAATCAGGGACATCTCTGAAAATCAGGGACAGTTGAAAGGTATGTTAAGCATGGTTCTGCATGCTGAATTCACCTGAGATCACTATGCAACTTGCACATGACAACACTGGCTGGACAGAATAGAACTTCATGAGGTAGACATATAGCACTCCCACTAGATGTCACATGTCCATGTCAAAGCCGCCTCCATCCCAGCAGGATAGGTGAGTAGGCAGTAGTCTCTCATTCCAGTTTTCCCTTACAATCTCCTACAAGTGTCTGAGCTGCTACTGAAACTCAGGTTGCCTGTGATTTAGTAAATACTTTATATGCCATGGAGCTGGTGATGTTTCTATGACTTCTTGAACTAGTCAGTCAAGTTGGGAAATGAGTCTATCCCGCTTACCCATTACCACAGCTTTAATGCATTTACATCAGTTCTGTAATTCTAGATTCCATTAATCCCACCAGATTGATACTGGGACACTACCTCAAATAACTGTGTTTTCAAGTGTATTTAAACAGTTTATATCAAGAGAGGGACAAAAGACCATTCAAAATATAACAAAATGTTGAAATATGGTAAAAATAAGTAAAGCTGAAGTTTATGTGTATGTGTGTGTGTGTGTGTATGTGTGTGTGTGTGTGTGTGTGTGTGTGTGTGTGTGTGTGTGTGTGTGTGTGTGTGTGTGTGTGTGTGTGTGTGTATGTATGTTTGTATCTGTATGCAGATCCCTTGCTTTGCAACTTCCAGGCCTATAAAACTCTGTTATGGTACCAAAATACCCAATGAGTTTCATTAATACAAGTACCAAGCAGACATTAACATGCTCTAGGCATCAGGTACAAAGATCATAATTCACTTATAACAGCATTCTCCCAGACATCACCTCAGCAGATAGATTTACAAAGAAATGTAATATCAACATAAATAAACATCTAGCATTGGTTGCACCATCTAGATCCACATACAATGGGAAATTTAAAAGCAAACAACACTGGTGGTTGACCAGCATAAATAAAATCTGCAATACAAGTAAAAAAATGGTATACAATAAATCTAAATACTCCAAGTCTGAAAAACCTCTAAGGTCTCTCCAATTGCTGCAGGTGCTTCGTATGGTACATACCAAAATGGGCATTATACTCAATTATGGGCCTGATTAGTGATGAGTATAGAGGGGTTATAACCTCCTTTGCTCTAGAGGCTATGCCTTTGCTAATTAAATGTGCAACATACATTAAAAAATTGACTAAGAATTTAGAAAAGACTATTAGATCTACCAAGACAGCCCACAAATGCAGATTGGCATCTTACGCCAAGGACAATTACAAGTCCTTATTTAGTTTTATTAGAATACTGAAAAACAACACTCAGCAACATGTAGAACTCATATTAAATGGCAGTCTGTTCGTGTTGGAGGCACCTTCTGAATCAAAGGAGTAATTAACAGTGGTGTACCCCAAGGATCTGTATTGGGACCACTTGTCTTTGGTATCTACTTTTCTGCTGTCAAGGCCAACGCCAAGGACTTGTGGATGATGAACTGCTAATTGCTGCAAACTAGGAGGTGTCATAAATATCCCCAGCTGCCCACTGGATTCTCCAGGAGTATCTAATGCTCACTAGGAAGTGGTGCTTAAAGCACTGTCTCAAAAAATGCTAAGAAATGCAGCACTGTGCCCTTTGTCAACCCTGGGCATACATGATTTTATTACATAGGTAACTACCCCACCCCATAAAAGTTGAGATGGTTATTAGTGACTTGGTCAGTTTCAGTGACACTTGACTTTCTTTTGACCACCACATTACTACTGTTGTTAGGAAATCCTTTTATATAGTCAGACTAATCAACAGGAGTATATCTTCTAAATTGAAGGAAGTCACCATCCCTCCCTCTACTCTTCCCTTACCAAGTCAGTTATAGAGTACAATGCCCCCTTTGGTATGTAAGTCTTATAATCATGTGATCCAGTTTGAGACACTATAACATGTCCTTACTAAGTTAATAAAATACATGTCCACCTTAGCTACCGAGACCTCATTAAAGTGCTCTCACTGTTTTGGTGCCCTGCCAATTTTTGAGAGATGAATCATCCCTACCTTATATAGCCTCAGCGGATGTGATCATATGCAGCTTATTTCACATGCACAAAAATAATGATACTATGAACACCACTTCAGGAGATCTGAACTTCCACTGCAATATTGAATAAACCTAGTACCATGATAGATATCAATCACAGAGAATTCCTCTTTCATGGAATAGACTCCTCCTGGATGCAAAGCATAGTAGCCGCCTTATCATTTTTAAATGCAACCTGGATGACTGGATAGGCAGTTATAAGTACATCCATGGTCTGGCTCCCTCAAACCCTTCTGAAAGTCCACAAAACTAGGTCTGTAGTAGTTCATCCTGCCGGTGGTCTAGTATGAATTTGTGTCCTGGTAAATTCAATGTGGGATTGTATGGCTAGGCTAAAAATGGTCCAACAGACCAACAGTTTAGTACTAACCTGTTAAGCTATAAACTATGGCACCTATTCAAAATGGAGTATGTCTCATTGTGACTATAATGAATACAGAAACTGTGTATCTGATCCGTCCTTGCCTGAGATATTCAGAGAAACATCCAGTTAGATATCCAAAGTGCCCCAGGAGGCATTTCCATAAGGGCTTGAGAAGGAAATATCATTTCACTAAGATCCACAATGTCTAGAGGAAATGCCTCAAGAGTTCTTAACAGATGAAGCTAGGAGTACATGATCTGTATAATGCAGATCACAGAATCCCACAAGTTATCGAAGTTTGGAACATT
This sequence comes from Protopterus annectens, assembly GCF_019279795.1. Taxonomy (NCBI): domain Eukaryota; kingdom Metazoa; phylum Chordata; order Ceratodontiformes; family Protopteridae; genus Protopterus; species Protopterus annectens. Next base: position 828,136,061 of record NC_056730.1, read on the forward strand.
TCCCCCAAGAACCAACTACTCAGATATTTCAAGAACTAGAAATTCTGAAACATCCTTGCACTGATAAATCGCTGTGAAAGCATTTGATATTAAGGTTATTAATTATAATATTAAAATAATAGACTCTTATGAACCATATCAGATGCAAACATGTTATGGCATGCCATACTTCATGATTCTCATATCTTACTTGCCAGGCTGTGTACATATATCAGCATATTATTTTGTGTTAATTTTATGTTTGAGTAAAGTGTTTTTGCACTAAAAATGTGGACATGGGACAAATTTCCATTTTACATCTTCTCTATAGGAAAACACTGAACTGTTGCCTACAGTATATTTTTTGCCTTATAGGTGGCATCAGTGGTCACTACTGTTATGTATTGCAGGACCTTTTTCACTGTATAGTGGCTGGTATTAAGCAGCCTGAAAAGTCCTACAAATAGCAACAGGAGTTACTGTTGCTAACTGTGTGACATACAAGAAGTAAGGCTAGGACAGTGTACAGTGCTGGTTCCACCACACTTTAGGTGGTGAGAGGCAATGTGCAGAAAGCCTTCTGTCCCACAAGTGTCAGTGTTAAATAGCATTGCTATACAGCAGCTGAACTACAGGATTCAGAAAAGAACATGCTGCCATTTTCCTTCCACTTTATAATGGGTAGGCTTGGGAAACTTGCAGTGTGTCATATCATCTAGAAGTGGTGATGGTGGTAGTTACTAATGTTGTCAACTGTTTACATTGGCATTATATCTTACAGTGAGCTGTGTGGAAGTCTGTGGTATGCTTTTAGTCCTTCCTATAGTGTAAATAGCTATGAATGTGCACAATGTGGCCTATCTCTGTTATGGAGGGATGTATACTAGTGACCATTTATCCTACGATTGCCAGATATATTTGTAGAGTGTTTTTTGAGAGATGTGGCTATAACTACTTGTGTGGTGACACTTTACTATAAACTGTGATGCAGGCAAATATATGAATGCAAAATAAATAAATATTTATTAGTTGGAAACTTCAGCATAAGATACAATGAGAACTATATCTGGTTATGAGATTATCCACGAGACATTTCCAGTCCCATATGTGCAAGAATAGCAAAGGGAGAAGATTCCACTGGTTCTTGTACCACATGTTTTTATGTTCCTTTTGGATGTTTTACTTTGTACTTACTTTGTCTGTGCTGAAGCCTTGATTTAATGATCATATCCTAATACTATTGTCTCGGATCCCTATTAGATTATCAAATGTCCAGAAATTCGAAATTCATATAGCTGAGACCGTATGATCGAATTTTTGGAAGCTCAAATCTTAAAAAAGTCAATAAAACAGTAAAACGTCCTTTTCTAAATGTTTTTGCAGGGGGTCTTACCACCCCTGTACCCCCTCACCCCCTGCTAATTGAATATACCCACTCCAAGATAGCACTACAGTGAGGAAAAGGGTAAATTTCCTTATCCACGTTGTATGGTGATCTCCATTGAAATCATTCAAACTTTCAAAAATTCGTTCATATGGTCTCGGCCATATGAATTTCATATTTCCGGATGTTTGATAATCTCATAGGGATCCACTGACTCTGAACTGATGTTGTGTCCTTATTCTACTTTTCTTTGCTTCAGGACTTCTCATTATATATTTTCATTCTTGTTCATGTTAAGCTTCATATTCCTATTAAAAAATATTTACCACAGTAGCAGTTTTATGTGTAAACAATGCCTTGATCCTGATTATGTATATAGCTGTCTTTTTTTTTAATTTATGGAATATGAACTTATTTCCTGCTGTGTACTAGTAATGTTCTGATGCTCATTCTTTTTTGTGTTTTCAGGCTGCTTTTGCATGATATTATTATATTAAGGCCTACTTAGCATTTAACAGAAAGCCTACATTCATGCAGCATTGCAATGTATAACTGTCTAAATAATTATGCAGCTGAAACACACTTTCATTCATGGAGGTCAGCATGGTAGGATTTTTGCCCTTGCCATAAGTGTCACTGATTTCAGAGCTGAAATCTACTATATAGCAGGGTGATGGAAGGGTTCTTGGCCACCCACAGATTAAAAAATAAAAAATGTGTGCATTCACTTTTCTATGAAGTCAACCCTTACTTGCAGCCTGCATTTGTAACTGAATCACTTTTATATGAAGGTGGATCCTACCCTTAACTGCAACCTGCATTTTGACTAATTCATTTTTCTATAAACAGGGAATTTGCCCTTAATTTAAAACTGCATTTGTAACTGATTCAGTTTTCTATGAAAGGGGATCCTATCCATAATTTCAGCCTGCAACAGTGAGTCCTAGAATGTCCAACCTGGAAGAGTACAACATTCTTCTCATCAACCTTTCACTAAACTGCTCAGGTCATGCACTGACTGCACTGTTGAGTCAGAGAAGAAGAGAGCTTGTTTGTGCTTTTGTTCCTGTGATATCACATAGGCACATTTAGAGATTAAAGGTGTAAAGGCTGCCCCCATGTTGAAGTGTACATGTAGTCTTAATTCTGTGTGTTAATAGACCTCAGAAGTGAGACTGTTTTGAGGCTATTCCTCCTTTGGATTTAAACATTTACATCTGGATTAATGATATTCTAACTAACTGACATAATATTAATCGAAGTGAAAGTCTGCAAAGCACTTTTTGAAGGATTGCCACAGAACCCAGGTGAAATCTTAATACTGTCATGAATTCTCAGACCTTGTCATTCTTATTAACTTCTTTTAGAGTTGAGCATGGTGCTTCACTGAGTTTGCTCTGAACTGTTTTCGTTTATCCCCATTTTTTTTTATCTTGTTAGTCTGCGTCATCATAACTTTGCAAAAATAACATTATTATAAATAAAATATGTATCTATTTATCAGCATTTCTTGTTTTTACTGCAGCAGTACTAATTTTAAGAACTCCCATTATGTTAACATTTAGTTTTAATAAAAAAAAAAACAGCCCTTTCTGTTATGAACTAAAAACAAAGGAAATGAAATAGCACTAACATTAATAATAAAAGAAAGTATGGAGTTATGTGCAATACTTCTAAAACTGAAGTGACTGATACTTAGTAAACTGTGTTACAAATCTATAAGATTTACCTTTTATTCAAAATATATAGAAGGTTCTTAACTGTCTTGTTTGATTCAACATCTTGTTTTTATTTAGAGTAGTCAATATCAGACATACCATTTTTTACTTCTGCAACTTTGTTGAATTAACTCACTTATTAACATTTAGGCATTTACATAGCCATTTGGCTGAACAGTGTACTTTTTGTACTGTTTTATCAAATGTCCATTCACTGTACTGTACTGTACTAAGTTACAAAGCTAAAAAATACATGCATACACATATGCAAGAGGCAGCATACTTGGGCACAAGCTGTATTTTTAATGTTCAGGGATGACAACAGAAAGTAAGACAGAGCAAGTCGCTTAAAAAAGAATCTGGGGAGAAGAAAAGCAAGAATCACACTTGCCATACATAATGCATGGGAGAGCAGTTGATTTCAAATGTAATATTTCCTTGGCACATTTACTCTCTGAACATGCTTGATGTGCTGTACTGAGAATGGAGTGCAGATGAATAGCTTGTCTGACACTGTGAGTGCAAGAATGAATGTAGGCTCTTCTGCTCTTCCATGAACCCTCACCCACCTTCATTATGGATGTTCCAGGAAGACAGAGTGTATTTGCTTGTATTGTGGGGAAGGACAAGTCCTGGCTGTCCTACTGTTAGACAGAAGAAATAAATCACAGTGCACACCAGAGGATACCCTTCCAGGCTGCATGCTGGGAACTTCATTACATGAGCTCAGCCACTTATTACTATGCATATTGCCACAGATTGGGCACAGTCCCACATCTGTAACCTATTTCTGTCAAAGTGGAAGGTGGAAGCAATTCATATCCAAGCTGAGACAGAAAGTGGCTTGTGAATAAGACTTTTAATGGTGAGAAATTCCTGTACAGCTAGAAAAACAAATCTGGATGGATGTGAGAGTATGCAAATTATAGCAACCCTTCTGCACTGCAAAACATCCACTAATCTAGTCACATTGACATTTTGACTCACTATCAGTCATTTTAGCATGATGCATGTTTTGAATTAGTTCATTCTTCTACTGTTGATCAAAGGACTGTGCATAATCAGATCAATAAGGAAGCCGTAATCACACTTGGGAACAAGGAGTGTGCATCTGTGTTAAAGATTATGCTGAAATGTATGTAGAGGTCAAGCTGTTTACAGTCACTGAGGAGGCTTTGCATGGATACCATCTGCTAGCACTTACTTAGCCTAAGATTTTTCCAGTGAGACAGTTGAAATTAAATCTGAAAGTTCTTATGATATCACAATTAAGCTTCTATACATGAGGACTGATTTTAGAAGAAAAATGCAGATTTTGTCCTTGTCTACACCATGCTGCATAGTAAGTTTCCACAAAAATACTGAAAAATTATATTAAGTAATTGCTGTGTGGTGTGATTTCTTTTATTTCACAAGTAAGCAATCAGAAATTCAGCACTGTTTTGGTACATATGCATTTCAGTTTGGCAAACAATAAATCCATTAAATGCATCTTCTTGAGAATTACATTTTGATATGGTTATCCCATCTGTAAAAAATGTTAACATTAATGGCCAGATTCCATAAAGATCTTGGAAGCTATTTGCAGACAGTGCAGCATGATGAAAGAACACTTCAGTGAACCTACTGCATACACGATTTCTGAAGACACACTGAAGACAGTCCAAGTACTTAACTCTTCAGCGTGGGATAATTATGGATTTTGCACATGGCTATCTGATTCCAAAAAATACTGAGCACAGACAACACAACTGAAATGTGACAAACTGCCATGCCAGCTCTGTTTCTGAAATCCTTGGCATATGCTTTACAGACCTCAAAGAATAAAACCTAATGCTACCGATTTTAACAAATTCTGTAGGAATACCAAAAAAAATATATATATATCATAAAAATCCAACCTGCAGTTAATGAAGTGCAACATTGATACAAGCCATAAATGAAGCTGCGGTTGTGCACCCTAGACTGCAGCCAGCTAGAGTCAGAACAAGGCTGCCACTAAACCACTTGTTAGACTAGAAAATAATTGGCAGGTACTGGATAGACAGACAGATAACTTATGAAGACTGCCTGCAACATATGTGCCCATGCATCTGTGAAGACCCTGCAGACCCTGCAAGGAAACCCCACCCCCCTTGAAACAAAAGTGTATCTCAGTATAGGAGTGTACTTGCAGCTGGGACATTCGAGAGACATACGGGGGATGATGTGGGAATGTCACAGACAGCTGCCTGGAAGCAATGTCCAGCAATATGAATGACTACATACACTTTCCATCTACCCTCATGGAGCAGAGAACTGTAATGCACAAGTTTTACAGCATTGCAAACTTTCCTCATGTACTCAGTGCAATTGATGCACACACATACCTATCAAGGCACCAGCACATCCTGAAGCAGATTGATACATAAATGGAAAGGGCTTGCCATCCATCAACTACCAGGTTGCATGTACAGCAGATGGTAGCATAACAAACATCATGGTAGCAGACCATGGAAATGTCCATGATGCAGCTATATGGAGAAAAAGTGGACCAAGGGCTGCACTCCAGCAAGGTGAAATACACGAGGGACTACTACCACTTGGAAAGTACAGGAACACAGCTAGGGTGTAAGCAAAGGATACCACTCACAGCAATATCCAGTCTAACCAAATGTGTTTTTATTCCCCACAACAGGTGACTGCGTTTATCCACTTGAGCCATAGCAAATGACACCATACTGTGAATCATCCAACCCTGCACATGAGGCCTACAATAGAGCACACACAACAACCAGAAACATCATACAGTGTATGCTTGGTGTACTGAAAGCTAGGTTCAGATATCTGGACACATCCAGGGGTGCACTGCAAGGGTCTATATTATATATTCAAAGCTTCAAAATTTCAAACCTCATATGTTCGACAACATATGAGCAAAACTTGAAACCTCAAATATATAATAAAAAAGTAAAAAAAAAAAAAACTTACCTTAACGCTCTGAGCAGGGGGCAAGCCCCCCTGCACCCCCCACACCCCCCTACTTAAATATACCGACTCCGAGAGACCACACTTCAGTGCAGAAAAGGGAAATTTTCTCATTCTGTGCATATGGAGCCGTTGCCTTTCACCTTCGAACTTTTCAAAGTTCGATCATATGGTGTCGACCGTATGCCATTCGAACTTTGAAGCATTCGGCAATTTAATAGGGACCCGCATTGCAATACACACTTGAGCAGGCAGCACATATAGTAATGGTGTACACCATGGTACACAACATACTAACTAGAGCACATGCAGGTATGGGTGAACTACCCCAAAAACCCCAGATGTCTGAAGAGAACATCCCATAGGTATCAGTGGAGGAGCAGTAGGACATTGGGGCAGAAGACACAGGTATAGTCAGCACTGGGTATGACCACAAGTGCAGGCCCAGGCTACACAGCAGCCATACTTCTCAACCTCTTAGAGCAGATAATCTGGAATAAGCCTAAAATGATGGGGGAGACAAATAGAGATAGATTTTAAATATTGCTCTTGGCAGCTTAGAAGGTTGATAGAATAATAGGTTTTGCATTAGCATTAATTTTCTGAAGGATGTGGAGTCTTAAACTGAAATGTTTCTCATTATTTAATGACTTCAGTCCTCAGCTATTTGCCAGAAAAGTACAGATTTTAGGAGAAACACACCAAAAATATGAGGCAAAAATCTGGACATTCTGCGAAAATCTGCATAGTTGAGAGGTATGACAGCAGCATCTGACCCACAGCTTTGAATCATGACAAGCCACACATACATGAGTACACAGATTAAACATTAATGTTGAGGTGTTACCCCATCATAGCAGCACAGATTACATCTAAAGGCAATTTCTCAATAGATGTACACAATGAGCATTGGATGTAACACCATAATCATACTATATGACATTATGAACATATGCAAATCTGTCACAACAGAGATCATCAACTCAGGGCACATCTGACACAGATATGCATGCACACTCAGATTGTTGCATCACTATATGGAAAACAATAAGGGACACATGTCAGTACAACACATTCTTATCTCTGTAATATAATAACATGAAAAAAAAAGAAACAACATAGGACATAATGCAGAACTTATAATAGCAACAGAAAATATATTATAGTAAACTAGTAATGCAATACTAGAAGTCAGTTATATTTATGAAACTGTTGGACTCACCCTAATGCAGTCTAGGGCCACCTTGCTGATGTCTCACACTACGGTCTGTACTGACCGTACCACATACAGAAACACTTGGCTCACATTGCTCCAAGAGGGGACTGATGAGGTGACAGCACCATGTTGAGGTGAAGGAGCATGAGTGTGAGTTGAAGGTCTTGTTGTGACTGGTGGGACCACAGCAGATGGGCCAGCTGTGAAAGTGTGTGCATGTTGGATGATAGACACTGATATATGATGGGCAATGGTGGTTCTGCTGAGAGGTGGCCTGTACTACAGCACTGCTGTACTACTGTAAGGGCCAGAGTTTCTACTGACCATGCTACAGCTAGCATGCTATCATTCTGAGCAGCGAATGCCACCATTGCCTCACTATACCTGTGCTCCTGTCCTTCATGCATCACATGTAGCTGATGTGCAACACAATCTGTGGGATGTACAAGTCCAAGGATGTCTGATCCATGATATTGCTGTGAACATTCATTTGCCTGCAGCAGTAGGTGGACACCCACTGACACCTGGCCATGCACACCATCTGCACATCTATGTCTACTGCAATGCCCTGTTTCAGGATGGTGTGGGGAACTGGAAACATCAGCAGTGGTCTCAGCTTGGGTCTCTGGTTCAACAGCTTAATCCATTTCAACATCCAATGTGTCATCATTCTCAACATAGCCAGACAAGTTCTCCTCCACATCTGAGGCTACAGCTGCATCAACATCACTGTCACCATCTTGGACAGACTCTATCAACATGTTAGTGTCCTGTGTGCCAGGGACCATGATACCATACTGAGACACATCTAAAAACCACATCATGATCACTTGATGGGCTAATGGAAAATTCAGAGAGTTGATGTCCTAAAAGAATAGACAGATGACATAGATCAGGGCAATGTGCTTACATCACATGATGGATAGCATCAAAGACATATGACACATATAACTCACTGCAATGTTACAAATAACAATGAGTTTACATGAAATGTTCAGCATGTATGTTTCATGTAATCTGCATAACATGGAGTTTACAATTAGGTTACATAGCCAGAATAAATGACATATGTAATGAACACAGACAAAACACAAACCTGATAACTCAAAGGAAGATGGTGCTGTTGAAGAGGGATAAACTCCAACTTTTGCAAGGAAAAAAAATCAGCATTATTGATCACATCATTGCCACCACTGAGCATATGAACAAATTTAAAACATACAAAAGGTTTGACATACACACACCACTTATTTGTGCAGCTGATGAGGTTGATGCAGTTTGGCCTAGGAATGGGAAGAAGATCACAATATTAATGGATGGCAACAACAGGAGTAACAGCAATGACATATATAAAGATAGTTAATAGGATACCACTAACAGACTCCCACTGTTGTGAGCCTGTATGTTGTACTTCAGATCCTGCAGTGGGAAAGTAAAGAGAAAGACTGCACAGTTATGTATTTAGCAAAAACAATAGCATGCAAACATTAATAGGGACTGCAGATACTCATCTGATGGACATTGCGCCTGTAGGCCAGATGGTCCTGTATTGAAAAATATTAACATTAAGATCATGTATCACATGTGTGCTACACATTGATGCAAGCTATGAACCTGTTACAGTAACAGACTTTGTCTCAACTTGAACCTGCACTGCTTGGACCTACACTGGATGTATCTGTAGGGTACAAAGTTAAGAAAATGACAATATGACAGTAAACAGCAGTATCATGAAATGACCCTGGGCCAATAATAGGTAGCGATCAAAGTAACACAGTATAGAGACACTCACCTGTCATTCCCTGGTGTTGTTTCAAAGTAGATAGACTTGTGAATGTTAATGCAGACAGTATTACACATATTGGTTGGACTGTTTTGTCTGTACTGCAGCTGTATGACTACATGTCATTAAACTTACAATCATCATCATTGCCCTGTTTTGATCTGTGTGCATGGCTGAAATCTGTTGCTGTGAATCAAAAATGACTATATATGAATATGCATGCTACAGCAACATGCATTGATTTTCTTTATACTCAGCCATGTCATGGAAAGAAAGAAACATATGTTTGGCCTGCAACTCCATCTTTTATCCTACCCCTGGGGATGCTTCGCTCACCTCTTGCTGTATGTACTGGGGCCAGAAATATTGTGATGGCATCGGGTGGGGTTCAATGGTCATCCATCACTGCTAGCATCCCTCAATCTCTTGTATTGTCTTTATCTCTTGGCTGCACAGAGGATCATCTCTGAGCAGCATTGTCTACAGGCACCACAGGATCTGTTGTGACCTCCAACCACATTAGAGGTCAATCCAGATTTCATTTCTCCAAACTGTATTGGCAGACAGACAAGGAGTCCCCATCCATGTTGATGTAGACCATCGAGTATGATGTTATTTTCCTGTGGGGAAATATTTTCACCCCTAGGAAGGCTGGCCATCTGATAGACAATAATATGCACATGATCATATTCCTGTGTGAGCCTTTTATGCAGATGATGCTGCAGACAGCATATGTCAACATAAACAGTATGCATTCCTGTGCAATGCAAACTTCTCTAAAACAATGTCTGTGACAAATACTAAAATGCATATAAAACACAATTCAAACAGAGTTTTTAAATACAGCATATTATCCCATCACCCAATAAGAGCTCAGCTTGTTATACAGAGATCCTAATGTTTAAAGACACAGCAACACATAAAAAAAGTACATTCAAAAGCAACTTAAAAAGCACAACAGATACAGGCAGTCAATACCAACATTCACTTCAGTTTCATTTGCTTTTGTTTTAATATAGGTTTTAAACTAACTGAGGCATTTAATCCAGGTGTACAGTCAGCCTCCAATTTTAAAATCCACCCGAATTCAGCTAGTTCAGTGACATTTAGAACATCACCACCTCTTATGTTAAAAATTATCCTCTGTATTACTCTAAATTTAAATACATGATTTGTAGCATTGTCATGAATATGATTAACAAAGGAATTAGTAAGTAAATTCCTTCTAATTTATGAAAGATATTCAGAAATTATTTCCTTAAATTTTCTATTAGAGTTACCTATATAGAAACTAGTGCATGCCGTGCACAGAGCCCCCCACCCCCAAAAAAAAAATAAAATAAAAACAGATTTTCTGTGTTACAATATGTTTTATTCATGGATGCTGAAAAGTAACCAAAGGATCAATGTGTTTACAAAACACACAATCATAGCATGGAACAGTACCTTTTCTTTTAATTCCAGTAGATTGGTCTTTCCTTTCATTAATTTCATTATAACATATTTTCTGTTTCAGGTTAGGGCATTTCTTAAAAGTAAAACTGGGAGATGCATGTATTATTTAATGTAATTCTGGCATAGCAGTAAGTATGTCCCAATTTCTTCATATAATATCAGTAATACCACTAGTATTAACACAATCCCTGGGATTCAGCAAGCTGGGCATGTAGTGCAGGAATAGTGCAAGAGCTGCTGCAAGCAATATGGCCGACGAGCGATCCAGGAATGAGCTCCCAGGACGTGCACAAGCGCTCCTACACTATTCCTGCATGGACACCACTGCTATATGCTAATTATCCCATTTTCTGGTGAAAGCCATGCAAATGAGGTGAATTAGTGATCCAGGAAGCAGGCAGGCCTCTGTGCAGGAATAGTGTAACCTGCAGAAATATATTCGGTTACTAACCGAATATATTTCTGCAAATTACAAAACGGAAGTATGACAACTCCAAAGAAAGGATGTATTCAATGTAGTAGGCATGCCAATGGCCAAATATATGGCCATTGGCATGGGAAACAGTTGCAAAATTATAAAAAATAACTTTTTTTTGGCCGATTTCAGCAGTTTAAGTGTAGGGCAGCAATACGCAAATGAGATCGGCCCAAAAATATGAAAAAAAGTTGGAAATAAGCTTTTAAACCCAAATCAGTATTTTGCCATGATAGTCAATGGCATGAATAAGACAACAATACCAGGGAACAGTGGTTGCTAAGGGGAAAGCCTCAGTGTGAGTGTGGCAACTATGAATTAGCATTCCGTTTTATGCAAATGAAGGGATTGATACTGAATCACAGAATTCCTCTCAGTGTTAGCTTGCACCCAACTATGTAGGTGCAGCAGCACCATGGTATAAGTATAAGAGGTAAATGACCTCATAAGGGGGAGTGTCATGCATGCTGTATACTTATTGGAGCTCTGTGGCTCGTGTTTGCCCTTAGCTAAACACGGCTAAGGAAGAGGGTGTGGCTGAGACTGCCTAGCAGTGTTTACATTGCCTAAATAGGTGTCCACACCATGCATCGGGTTTTAAACAAACAAACAAAAAAAACCCCACAGGAAATAGCAGCTCTGTTCACATCTGAGCACTGGATATGACCGGCACACCTCTGGGCTTAAACGGGAAGGCAGTAGGAAGGGAAAACAGCAGTAGGAAGACAATGAAGGAGAACTAGCATAGCTGGCAGGTGAAATGTGTCAGAATCAGCCAAATACACAGGCAGCAGCACAGCACACTACTATAAACTATGCAAACACCGTTCAGTCTGTTTTTTCCCACAAACTCTACACAACTGGTGTACACAGACAAGGAAATATTACCTGACAAAACTAACAAAATGTTAGGGGCTGCTGTTGCTCTCATACATCAATATGTGGAAGAGACGGATGGTGGTATGGATGTGAATGCTGATGACCAACCGACCGAGAGGAGGAGGATAATAATGTATAGGCACAGGATAACCTACCAGGGGTTGCATGAGCTGGAGATAGTGGAGTGCTATAGGGTGGACAGGGATATTCTTCAGCAAATTGTTGAGCTGTGCTGGCCATGTCTCACACACAGAACCAGCTGAGGGGAACCCATCCCAGTGGATACCAAGGTATGTGTAGGGTTAAGAATACTAGCCACAGGTACCTTCCGAAGTCCAGCTGGGGATATCATGGGGATCTCACAGGCATCAGCAAACTGGGTACTCCACAAGTTCCTGGATGCCATGTCAGCACATGCCAGTGAGCACATATACTTCCTCAACACCTGTGAGGCGTTGACCAGCAATATGCGTCTCTTCCACCAAATAGCAGAATACCCTGAAGTAGTGGGCACTATAGGCTGCACGCACATATGCATCAAAGCACCACCCAGTGAGCAGGGTAGGGTCTACATAAACTGCAAGGGCTTCCATTCCATCAACTGCCAGGTCATGTGCAATGCCCAGGGCGTTATCTTGAATGTGTGTGCTGGCAGCCCTGAAAGCTATCATGACTCCCACATCTGGCATATGACACAGCTGTACCAGAAATTTGCCAGTGAGGACATCCCATATAGCCACCTAGTAGGGGATGCTGGTTATGCACTGGAGCCATGGCTGATGACACCCATCAGAAATCCACACACACCCAAACAAGAACTCCATAATGAGGCACATGCACAAACCAGAATCATAATAGAGCGTGTGTTTGGGATGCTCATGTCACAGTTCCGCTAATTGGACATATCCAGTGGAGCCTTGCAGTACTCTCCAGCTACATGTACACAAATGTTCGTTGTATGTGCCATGCTACACAATATGATCCTGCGGAAACAGCTCCAGCAGGAACAGCACAGGGCAAGGCCACACAGGCCCCCACCATTGCCAAGGCCATCACAGGCACAGAGGGACTCAGAGGAGGAACAACCTGAACCTGCCCATGTAGGCAGAAGGAGGCATGCCCAGTATGCCCAGTCTTTGGCAAAGAGGCAATGCATAGCACATATACTGACACGGTAAAGACCCAGGGAATGACACCTCTCTCTGACTCACATATACAGTAAATGGGATGCCAAACATGACACTACCTGTGCTTTACCATGTATAGGGAGTGGACTATGTGCATCTGACATAGTCAGCCCTCCAGCACCATCCTCAGTACTGGCACAGCCACAAGGTAAGTCACTCTTCCTATCAATTGCTGAATGCAGTAGTACATTCTGCTAATTGTATCTATGGTATGGATGTGAGCATGCAAGAGAATCAGGTGGCTGAATGGGATGGCAGCAGATAGTGGACACCTATATGGGCAGAGTGAAATCCATAACAAATACTGGTATCAACAAAGTAGGCAGTACTAGACAAGGTGGCAAATCCCACTGCAGTACATGTGGTGGCCCAAATGTGTGTCCATAGGTCACACACATGCATGTCAGTGAGGCTCACATACCCAACACCAGCCTCTGCTAGCAGGACAGGTGTAGATGACCATAAAGAAAGGCTGTGCTAAGGCCTCCAATTGATGGAAATGGTGAACAGACCCTCCTCCAGACCTACACAAAGACTACAACAGGTCTGGCAGTTGTATGTTAGCTCTGAAGTGTAAGAAGTCTGAAACTGAAATGTAGGTCAATAAAACCTAAGATCTGTACTATACTGATATGCCTCTAGTCTGCATGATAGGTCAGAATACAAAACAAAATGGAAGCCAACAGAGTACCTGAAATACCAGTACAGTCATAGCAAATGTTTACAGTTGTCAAGTGTCACACCCCCACAATCGTATGTAGATATGCAGTAACATGCACATGTGGGTTTAATAACAGTGAAGCACAGATTACCTGAGCTGGCCCAATTTACAGGATAGACTGTTGCATGTGTACAATATGCAGGGGTCCGTATGTTAGCCTTTTGTTTGTTCAATAATGTCTAGAAGTGGTCAGCATGTAAGTCTGGAGGGTTGTGTCTCAGTGGCCTATGGCCAGTACTGTTGATGACAGGGCCATGTTCTGACAAATGCAGTGCCAACCACAATGCATCTCAGCAGTACCCATGTCAGTGGTCGTCCATACTTACTGTCCGGATGACAGTATCTGTCACCATCTGAAAGATGGACATGCCATGAATGTGGGCCCAGACATACACACAGTACACAGGTGGACGTATCCTAGACAGAGTACATAAAATGGAACTGTCAACTGCACACACCTTTGGAATTCTACATACAGGTTAGCAGCACATTAGTTGTCTGTGTAGTATGGAATACTGATCTGGCCAATCAGTGGCACACCACAAAAGGCACAGTTATGAAGTATTGAGAGACTGCCCATGCCCCTGCACAAAGCAGCATAAGGGGAATGTCCCAGGTATATCTGTGAGTCAGCTGAAAGAAGCTTCCATATCACATACACACTCAACTCACCTCACCATCAGCCACAGGTTTATCACAGATCATATCCCTGCTGTTGGGAATGAGTACAGTATGACCCCCACTTCTGCATCGGAATACCCACAGAATGCAGCATGCTGAAGAGGTGTCCCATGCAGGTGTGTCCCTAGCTGTAAACAGCACCCTATCAGCAGACAGACCAATGGATTAATATGGACAGGAACTATTGCCCTTAACACCTCACACACTTACCCTGTCACCCCATGGGAATCCATTGGCTCGCAGCCTGGGAATGTAGGAGTGACAGACTGCACTGGTCTGCTGCAGATGGCCAGCATCACTACCAAATGCCCTACAGTCCTCTGTCAATGGCCTGTGCCTCACCCATACTGACAATGTATGTTATCTCATGGGGTCCCAGCTAACAACATAACACAGTCAATAGAACACAAATGCAAGGCCATGTTGACAAATTCCAGTAGCATGCCCAACATGTCCTACTGCATGATCTGTGGACCAACCCCTAAATACCGCTGGGATAAAGGGACAACTACAGGGATACTTCTCAGATATCGCTTGCATAATGTTAGGAAGAGGATAGAATAACAGAGTGTGGGGGGTGTAGAAGCATGGAGGTCATGGAGTGTGTGAAGTCTGAAACTTTGATGTGTGCCCATACTACCCCTGCCTGCAAACCCAGTAATGAAGGGGAAATGACCAGATATATGAGCCCTGCCTCTGGGTAACCTGGGTGAATCTATACAGCTGAGAAGTATGGCCACAGGCAGGATATGACCATTCTGTTACATCAATATATGTACAAGCAGGGGATCTTCAGCCACCACAGTACCAAGGTGCTGGACCATTCACACAGACCCATCAGCAAGTGTCTACAGCTACCCCCTCCAGAATGGCATGAGTGTGCAAGAATATGTAAGCTGCAGACCCCAATACTGAACACAGCTTCATTCATCTTGTATTTCCCAGGTAATAACTGTGAGCAAATAAGTATATCTGTCAGTAGCTGATGGCATAATACATCAGAGTGTAAAACAGTACATATGAATGAATATCTCAGCTAACACCAACCATGTAACACAAGCAGCACAGACACAATACTATCCCACTATCTGTTGCTCATTGTGACTCCATATTGTCAGCCTATCTACAGATATCCTGCAGAAACAAGTTGCTAGCTGTAGATGGAAAATACCAAATATTGGACTGGAGTACAACCTACCTGGAATGGATTCACACACTCAATACAGAAGGTCATACTGGGCATGCTCCTACACTTAGAGAAATGAAGGCCATGTCTGACAACACAGTGGACTATACATATCTGTCAGTCACATATGTCTGTGTACACATGCCACATTGTATACCATTCATGCTTTGCACACACATTGGATAGGAATACTCACACATATCCAAGGCCAACACACTATAATATGTCAAACATACACACACAGAGATGTGGGGAAGAGAGAGACAGACAGTGACAAAGAGATTTGAATCATGTGGCCTGCCCCACCCACCACATATCCAATTGGCCAATATCACATGCTGTGTTAATGTCACTCAGTGTAGACATTGTTTTTGGTAACCCTCAGCCCTATAGTGTCTGTGCTGCTTGTGATAACTGTGTAACATGATAGTAAAATCAGTATTCATCTAGCATTTGTATACCCAGTCCTGTCAAATGTAAAGTTGTGTGTGACTGAGTGTGTGTTTGTGTGTGTGTTTCCAGAGGAATGGTGCATGGCCCATTCACACACACTGTACTTCTCATTGCCCATGTTAGCACTCCTGCTGATGTCAGTCACCTTGAAATAACCCTTTGGACAAACCACAGTCCCATAAGCTCTGTGGTGCTTGTGATAACTGTGTAATACTATATTGTAACATACTAGTTAGGTAGAAGTTCTAATCCCAGAGATGGCAACTATGAAATTGTGTGTGTTTGTGTAAGAGTGTGTGTGTGTGTCTTAGATGATATCTGATTTTATGGACATTCACACTTACTACTCTCCCATTACCCCTCCTTTAGCACTGCTGCTGATGTTAGTCACCTTCAAAGATACCTGTGGAGAGCTCTCCAACATGTAAGCTCCATGGAGCATGCCATAAATGTGGAACAATGTAGTAGCAGTAATTACATAGGTATGGGTTTGAACCTCATCTGTGTCAAGTGTTTGTGTGTGTACATATGTATGTCTGTATCTCAAAGATTTTGGCCCCATTTACACCCAGTACACATCTCAGAGCCTGACTTTAGCAGTCCTGCAGATATCATCCACCATAAAAGTACCTGTTGCCAACCCTAAAACATGTCAAGTCAGTGGTGCATGTGGTAAATGCGTAACATAATTGTCCATAAAGATTGTTAGACAGAGGTTTGAACCTCAACCCTGGCAAATGTAAATGTATGTGGAGGGTAAAATTATTTTTGGGATCTCTCACCCACTACATCACCCAATGCCAGTATTTACAAGGGCTGGTGATGTTCCTCTCCTTAGAAGTACTTTGGGACAACATCCATCCTATAAGCTTTGTGGCGTGCGCAATAAATGTGGTACACTATAGCAGCAATACATAGCTAGATAGGGGGTTGAATCTCAGTAATGGCAAGTGTGTGTCTATCATCAGTATCCAGTGTGGAGGTTGCTGTGATTGTGTAATAACAGGATCCATTGTAGGGCAAAATCTGCTAAATTATTATGTTGAGGACCTAGTATATGTCACAATGTCCACCTTACAAGGACAACAGATGTCAAACACTGGAGAGGTTGGTGTAAACAATCCATAGCTCTACATGTGACATTATGGATTGGTGAACAATATAGGCAACCCTTCTATTACTCAGAGAACACTCTCCACCCACGTCTCATACACAAACACACTTGGCTAGACAACAACCACTATATTGGTAGTTCCCTGCATATTGCCTCACAGATAGTAACCACAGTGTGATTGCAGTGGACTACATGCCTGTTGACCACAACAGTGCCACTGACATCAGAAAGTACTTTGATGTGTTACATATCCTGACTGAGTGTGTGTTATCCAACAAGTAAAAGAACATGGAACCCTGTTCCATCCCTGCAGTAAGCAAATAAATGCTTACAGTGGCCCTTTTGCTATGTTCCCCACTGGATGCCTGCAACAACTGTAGAGTCTGCAAATGTAACCCACAAAGGGAATACCATGCCTTATAGACATGCCCTGTATGGACAGACACCACTAACTCCACTGAATAGCTGTATCATGCTGTCAATATAGGTGCAAGCACGACCTCAGTTACATAGCCAGGTATCACCAAATGAGGTCAGGAATGCTACATCAGAATATAACAATCTGTCCACACAACATGTCCCACAGCCTCAAGTACACTTCCACACATCAAAGAACATGTGGGTGGGACATGTGCACAACCCAGACATTGTCCATGTTATGGAATATAGATCACATACATGGGAAGCAGTGCACATCACTGGCCACCCACAATAGTAACCCAGATGAGTGGATGGTGAATACAGTACCCACTCCTGGGGACCACTCCAAAGACTACACCCCTGAGCCACACTAGAAACTACTGTCATGTGGCCTGATGCCAAGATATTCCCTTTGTCTAGCCTTGTACAGCCTTCAGGCCCATTCACCTACTACACACCTGTGAAGAAATGAAACTATGCAACTCAGTACTGGCATGTGTGTGTGTGTGTGTGTGTGTGTGTGTGTGTGTGTGTGTGTGTGTGTGTGTGTGTGTGTGTGTGTGTGTGTGTGTGTGTCTGTGTGTGTGTGTGTGTGTGTGTGTGTGTGTGTGTGGAGATGAATGGTTTTGAAGCAATTCACACTCACTACACCTCCCATTGCCTAACTTTAGCATGGCTGCTGATGTCATTCATCTTGAAATAACCATTTGACCATATATCAGCCCTATAAGCTTTGTGGTGCTTGCAATAACTGAGTAATATTGTAATGTAGCAAACTTGTTAGGTAGGAGTTCTAATACTGATCCTGCCAATTGTGATAATGTGTATGTTTCTCTGAGAGAGTGTGCGTGTGTATGTGTGTGTGTCTTCATTGACACCTGATTTTGTGGACATTCACACTTACTACCCCTCCTTTAGCACTGGTGCTGATGTCACTCACCTTCAATGATACCTTTGGATAGCTGTCCAACATGTAAGCTCTGTGGTGCATGCAATAACTCCATAACACTGTAATAGCAATACATAGTCAGGTAGGAGTTTGAAACGCAGTACTGTTAAGTGTGTGTTTGCGTGTGTGTCATCAGTATCCTGTGTGGGTGCTAGGGTGATTGTGTAATGACAGGATCCATTACAGTGTGGGTTTTGCTACATCATTATATTGAGGACCTATATGTCCCAATGTCCACATTACAAGGACAAAAGTTTTCAAACACTGTAGAGGTTGTTGTAGACAATCCTCAGCCATAAATGTGTACAGCCATGTGCAATTACTATGTGACAGTATGGATTAGTAAACAATATAGGCAACCATTATAATACCCAGGTACCACTTTCCACCCACGGATCATACACAAACATGCTTGGCTCTTACTCCCTTTCTTTCTTACTTTCTCTCTGTCTATCTGTCTCGCTGTCTCTATCTCTCTCTCCCTCTCTGGTGGATGTGGAAAAGTACATCTGTTTTGCATAGGCAGCAGCTTGAGTTTTGTAAGTAATGATCATGATCAGCTGATGGCCTGTGCATGAATTGGAGTCCCCCACTTGCTAATTGCATGTGGAACAGTTGTGGTACCATTCCTATAGCCAATTATATGGAAACACACTCCTATAACTATGCACTTCATGTGGGTGTTGGCCCTTTTCCTTCACTGTGAGAAGGACTTTATGTGGGTGTCTGACAAGCAGCATCACAGAGGGTAGTTGGAAATACCTCTTACAACATAAACTGTGGAGACAGGCCAACAAACAGGAGGGGGGTGCTCCAGACATGGGGACATAATGTAAGTATTGCTCTTCTATATTTGAAGTAATGTTGGTTTAACAGGGTTTGTGTGGCTATGGCTGTTCTACATGATTTAAAGTCTGGCATGACAGCGTTATGTGATTGAGGAAACTCTTACCTGTAGGGCTATCTGCAGACTGACCAGAGTTTGGAGTCTTAGATGTGGTGTGTTACTCACAGATTTCCTTTCTTTAGAAATGCAGTAGCATACTCTGAAGATTGTAGTAAGTACATGATGACATCCATGTGGGTTACTGACTTCATATCCCTCAGAAGAGATATGTCACAACAAACCCTGTTACACCAGGAATTTTCTCAGTTTATCACAGCAATATGTTAATATTGGCCCTGTGTTTGTGCCTCTGTCCCCCAAGTCTGTCACCTTATGTCCATACGTCATGCAGTAAGAGGTGCATATGTATAGTATATCATTATTTACTGACATCATCCTGATAACAATCCAGTAAGATATCAGACTGCTAGACATGTTATGTATAGTAGGCCTTATATCTGAGGACAAAACCTGGACATTCTGTTGTAGGCTGTAAAGTAGTGAGGTCTGTGTACATATGTCAATCGTTGTCAGAGTGTCAGTATTGTGTAGCAGTGCATTGTGAATATGATACTTGGCCTGTGTACAGACTGTGATAGATGTCAATGTTCTTGGTCCTGTTCTATCTGGCGTTACATGCTGCTCCAGTTTCTGGTACCCTATCAGCGTATATGTTTGTAGGGCCAGACTGAGACATGTCCCATACCACAGTCAGGCATCATAATACACTGTGTATTAGGCCAGTATATGTAGGGTTAGTGTGTGAGTGGCAAATATGAGGATGGTTTTGTTCACACAGTCCATATACTGTACTATTAATTAGGCTTACCATAATGTGACTGTGACTGTGCTGAGATTGGTTGTGGGTATGAGGTTTAACACTGGTGTCTGTTAATCCATGCTGTTACATGCATGTACTGCCTGCTATATTTGCAAGTGCATGTGCATTCCCCATAGGAAACCTGGGTCAATGTTGTGGCAGTCTGCCTGTAGTTTACACAGTGCTTTGTGACATGCCTAGCAGCTCAGTGTATTTACCTAGTATGATGTTATGTCCAGATATTTGTCAGATGTACTGTTGCCTGGCCACCATATGAGTTGTGTATTTCTGAAAAAGCAGTGGGATGCTGAGAAGATGTATGTCACTAACTAGTGGGAAGTGTGTGGGCTTGGGACCTCTGCTCCTCCAGTTAATATGTGTTAGGACAGACAGGAGGGTGTGAATGCATCAACTGTGTGAGCTTATCTATTCCAGTATTTGTGTGATATCCCCATTTTTATGGCTGTAAACATCCCCTTTGTCAGGCTTGGTCCACACGTCTTGCACTAAGGAATTCTGTGTATACCTCTGGACTGACCAGATTGTGTCAGACTGTCCACGATTGTTGGTCATATTTCTACTGTATTCCACAGGATCATTACTGTGATTTGTGTGGTACTTCACTATGATGATTTTATGATGTCTGTCAGTAACTGATGGCGTACTATCAAAAGTGACTTCCTACCCATGTGTCTAGACACAACCCCTGTTACTGTAGCAACATTCTACATTTATACCTGCAATACTTACATTACATTCCCTTGCACTAAGAGGTTGTGACTAATGGTGCTGAGGTATGACTCCACCACATGTTATGGGGATATGTTATATATATATATATATATATATAGATATATATATATATATATCTATATATATCTATATATATATATATATATATATATATGTATATATATATATATATATATCCATATCCTTGTTATGTGTAAACGTGAGTGTTGTATATACCTTCCCAAATGTATCCTACCATATTTAACTAATATGTGTATATTTAGATATAAAAACATGACTGGTTCAACACTATTTTCACTTACAAGTACTAAACAATTGTAGTAGTCAAAGCAGTTGTTCACTACTATTCAGTATGTGCACTGAATGATATATATGAAAAAAACAACAGGCTCTGCTACACTTTGCTGTGAAGGAAAGGTTAGTTTGCTTTTATTTTTTTGTATTTTGTATATTTTAAATACTGTAGTTTATTTTCTTTACCTTGTGTTTTACTTGCATTCTGCTTTAACAGCATATTAAAACTTCAAAAGAGACCACAGCTCTCTCTCTTCTGAGTCAGGCAGAAATTAGAACTGATCAATTAAGGACTCATTCATAAGATAGAAGAGGTCACATAAGGTTAATCATTTGTTAACTGAGGGGTGGAGCTAGGAACTAAACCTTCTAAGCATTTCAGAGCTTTACCAGAAAGGCTCATCCAGACTCTGCTACACTTTGCTGTGAAGGAAAGGTTAGTTTGCTTTTATTTTTTGTATTTTGTATATTTTAAATACTGTAGTTTGTTTTCTTTACCTTGTGTTTCACTTGCATTCTGCTTTAACAGCATATTAAAACTTCAAAAGAGATCACAGCTCTCTCTTCTGAGTCAGGCAGAATTTTTCCCGCTCTCCCACCCAGTTACAGTTGTCTTGTTAAATACCACTGTCTTTCTAGTTGCCTGCCTCTTATGTTAATCTGACCATATATCTCATTTCCTCTCTACTTTCACTGGCTTGTGTGAAAAATCACAAAATCAAAAAAACCCTCCTCTTCAACTATTTTACATCCTACTGTATTCCATAGCACCAGAATACAAAAGTGACCACCCCTTTCAACCCATCTTGCTGTTTTAAAAATAGTAACTCTCCACTAAACCTTTACTTTTTAAACAGGTAAAACTTAGGTTATCTACTTTCACATCTAACTTCTCTAGTGCACACTGCAGTGTGCATTTTTTTTCCATCTTACCTTTAAGCATCCCTGTGACTAGCACTTTCTCTAATATCTGCTGGAAAGCACTAGGAAGACTTAAACTGATACAAGCACTCAAATCTCCTTGTTAATAAAGAGAAATTAATAGTAGGCACTAAACAGCCTATAATTGCAAAGTACCTTGCTAAGGTAAGGGAAAACAGCTCCTGTACTTTACAAAAAAAAAAAAAAAAAGCACCAAACTAGGCATGTCCAAGGGTCAGCTTCCGGTGATTTCTCTTGCCCACCTGGTGAATCTGAGCATACTGGGGTAATGCAGCAATTGCCTCATGTACACAAACAACCCTCTCCTCCTACCACCGAACACTACAACCTGTGAGAGATGCACTTACATAGCCAAAATGGAAGCAAAGCTCTCTCCACCCAAGATTGTGCTAGACAGTCAAGAGGAGAAGGTTAACACCCACACTACACCTCAAGCAACACATAGCCCTTCTAAACCCACACCACCAACACCCACATATAGCAACACTAAATCCACATATGCAGAGGCCCTTAACTGTAACCTGCCCAAGCAACAAGGACATCTGAAGTTGAAACGCAAACAAACACCAATCACAACCAAAGTGTCACATAGTTCACAACACCAGTGTGCCACCCAGCAACAGCCCCTAAGGCAAGACAATGTACCTAATACTTTAGTAATAGGTGACTCTATAGTCCAGCACACTGATGTCCCTCTCACCAGGTTGAACAAAGAGAAAATTACAGTCAGCTGCCTGTCGGGTGCCAGGATCCGCCACATAACGCATGCACTCAAGTCACTCCACAACAAGTATAAATATGACTCTGTTATTGTCCATGTTGGAGTGAATGACTTGAGATGTACCACCCTGGACTACATGAAAAGAGACATGGAAGAGCTCTCGGATCATGTGGCCCAGGCAGGTATGACCCTAGCCCTGAGTAGCATACTGCCTTCGCCCAGAATGATACCACAATATATGGACAAAATGATTGACTTCAACAATTGGCTAAGCTTCTGGTGTCATTCAAAGGGGATCCAGTATCTGTCTGCCTGGGATGACATGATTGACAGACCACGATGCTTTGCCAGAGATGGTCTGCACCTATCGCCCCTGGGATTCAAGTTACTCGCTAAGGCTCTTGCCACCCCTATAGTGCCTTTTTAGGCAAAATTCAAAGGACAAAACCACCACCATAACAGGTACAAGCATGCAAAATCTGAAGGTAATGCTACTCAATGCTAGAAGTCTAAACCTCAAAATGCACTCTCTCGAGGCACTCCTAAAAATGGAGAATATCGATATCTGTGCAGTAACTGAGACCTGGTTCAAGGCTCCAGAGAGAACCCCTGCAATACCAGGCTACAACCCTTACCACACTTTTCGGCCACCAAAGCAGGACTGAAACATTAAAGGTGAAGGAGTGTCAATATTCACCAAGGATATTCACACCACCAGGCTAGTTGCCCAACACAATGCGTCTGAAATTCTCCAGGTGCAACTAACACTAGGTAAGACTGCAATCCAAATTGTAGCTTACTACATATCCCCCACCATACCCCAAGATTCTCACTACACTTTTCTAAACATACTGAAAAATATTAAGATAGAACCAAACACCCTAATACTGGGTGATTTTAACTACCCTGCCATTAACTGGGAAAACTACTCATGTACCAACACCTTTGCCCAATGGTTCTTGGAATTCATAAATTCCAACACCCTGGATCAACTAATCCATAGTCGCACCAGGGGCTCCAATATCCTAGACCTGGTCATTACCAACATGGGAAATCGATGCTCCACACCTATGGTCACCCCCTCATTAGTCAGGTCTGACCATAAGCTAATCACCCTTAACATCCACATCCCAACCCCACCCCCCAGTAAGGAAACCTCCATAAAAAACTTCTCCAAAGCCAACTTCATGCTAGTCAAGTCAGAAGTGACAAACTTCATGACACCCATGCAGACGGGAACTGAAAGTTCAACTGCTGAATCCTACACTAAGGCACTGTACGAGCACATCCACTCATGCATGAATCGTGCCATCCCAAATAGAACCAAGAGGCTCTCATCCAAAAAAAGTAAGCCAATCTGGTGGTCCCCTGCCATAAACAAACTTTACAACAAAAGGAAGAAACTGTTGCAGAATAGAGGAAAATCCCAGGATGCAAAAAACTTCCTTACCAGCCTCAGTAAGAAACTGAGATCCTTTATAAAATCCTCCAAAGCTAGTTACGAAAATAAAATTGCCAAAGATTCCAAAGACAACCACAGGGCATTCTATAACTATGTCAAGAATCTAAATGGCAATGCTCAGATCTGCTCTGAGCTAAAACAGAATGGCATTAAATATACTGATCCCAAGAATATTGCCAATATCCTGGCAAATCGATTCAGTGCCAACTTCACCTCTCTCTCACCCCCTAAATGGACTATCTCAATACCGGAAGATTGCCAAATTCCAGTAATAATGGCCACACAGGTAAGAAATGCACTCTCCAAAGCTAAAAATACAGCATCCATGGGACCAGATGACATCCCGGGCTGTGTACTACATGAAATACAATATGAACTGGCACCTCACCTAAGTGTCATGTTTAATTATAGCCTCACCTCAGGTTTTGTGCCCACTGAGTGGCGCAGAGCTACAGTTATCCCACTCCACAAGGGGGGATCTACCTTGGATCCCGGAACCTACTGTCCCATCAGTCTGACAAGCCTTATGTGCAAAGCCATGGAGCGTATTATCATGGAACTTATAAACAAAGACATTGGCAACCTTCAAACACTGGACCCCACCCAGTTTGGGTTCGTGAAGAGCCGTTCTTGTCTCCTGAACCTGATTGACTTCTTCAAATCAGTCTCCAGAGCCATGGACAAAGGTAAGGTGGTCCACACAGCCTATCTAGACCTTGCCAAGGCCTTTGACACCATCCCCCACTCTGGAATCATAGATAAACTTACTAAGCTGGGCATTAATCCCTACGTCACCCAATGGGTTGCTAATTGGCTTACTGATAGAACCCACACTGTAAAAGTAGCTGACTCCAAATCCAGCTCCAGACAAGTGACAAGTGGAGTACCTCAGGGTTCAGTCCTGGGACCGCTCTTGTTTGGCATCTACTTCTCTGAAGTACAGGCCAACACTAAGGGAATCTGGATAACAAAGTTTGCAGATGACTGCAAACTGGGAGCCATTATTGAATCCCCAAATGATGTGGATACTCTACAAAAGGGCCTTACAGAAACAGATGCTTGGTGCCAGAGCCATGGGCTCAAGCTCAATGCCAAGAAATGTATAGTTATCCCCTTTGGGGAAAAAACATGTATCCGTGAATTACCATATAGGTGGCAGTACACTAAACACCGAAAGTGTGATAAGAGACTTAGGGACACAGGTGGACAGTGGTCTCACCTTCGATAACCACATCACCACAACAGTCAGGAAATCCTTCTATGTGGCACACCTCATCACTAAGGGCTTTTCATCCAGAAAAAAGAAGGTCATTGTCCCACTGTACTCATCCCTCATTAGACCCATTATACAATACAATGCCCCATTTGGTATGTACCTCTCAAGACAGCTGCAACAACTGGAAAGGCCACAGAAATACCTCACTAAAAGAATCACAGGCCTAAATCAGATGCCCTATGCTGACCACCTTAAAAAAACTCCAGCTATACTCTGTCGCATATCGTCTACTCAGAGGTGATCTCTGCTTAACATACAAGGCCATGTCAAACCCAGAGCTGCTGGACATGCTACACTTAAAGAAATCCCAATCTCTTAGAGCCACATGCTCCAAGGATCTAAACCTTGTCATCACAATAAACAAAACATACTGGAGGGATAGGTTCCTGACACAGAGACTCCCCAGACTCTGGAATAGATTGCCCATACATGTCAAGCAGAGTGCCTCTTTGGCCCTCTTCAAAAGGAACCTTGATGATTGGATGGGAGAAAGGAAATTCACCCCGGGGATCACGTCAGTCACCCTGCTAGACAGGGGTCCAGGGAAGTAAATAATGTGGAAAGAAATAGCCAGGGAATTGTTATGGCTAGGCTTGTATAGGCCCTAGGGCTGATAGCCTAGTACCAACCTATGAACTTATGAACCTATTTTCATAGTTCCAATGGCTTAGTTGTTAACTGCTGTGACTGTAGTGTATAGGGTCCTGGGTTCAAGTTCTGCAAAGGCTGTTTATTTTGTTGCTAGGCAGAACAAGGACTGTTGGATACAGAGTGGTTAAGGCAGTTTTCAGCAGCTTTAAGTGGGTCGGTGTGGGTTTGCATGATGGCAAGGGCTGCTAACATATGGTTAAATGAATAAGCTGTTACACGTGTGCAAATGTGCTTGGCATTTACATTTAAGCAATGCTTAGACCTGCTAAGCATAGCTCAGCCCTTGTAACCAGCGATTACATTCCAGTCTGATAAAATAGCAGGGTAATGGCATCTTTAATAAGTGTATTTAATTCCATGTGCTTAACATGCTTCTATGTGCTGTCATTACAGTAGCAAGGGGTGTGAGTATACTGTATGGGACACCTGAGTATACATGGCTAGTACAACAATATTTTCTCTTTGTATGTGTCTCATACATGGGTAGTATCCCAGGTTATATGCAGTCATACTTGCATGTATTGTATCATTACATTTCTGCTTTTAACAGTGTTTTTCCAGGTAAGAGTAGATTGCAGATTGTTGTACTGAAACCATACACCCCTGCATGCAAAGCTGGACTCTGAGTACTGACTATCTTGTTCTTGGTGTGTGAGCTGTATGTTATTAAGCATCTGCTACTGGATATTGATATGATATGTGGATATTAACTGTAGACTACTATGTGTTTAGGACATGTCATTGAGGGCTGCTGTCATGTAGTAATGGCATACCTATCAGTGTCAGACATCAATCTGTCAAAACATTCATCCTAATGCATAACCTGTTGGCTATCTGATTTATCTCTGTCCTCTGTACAAATGTGCAGATGTCAGGTATCCATCTTGGCTGCTTACAGGCAATCTATGATTAACTGACACTGACATGTCTGCCCAGCTGTGTTATGAATGCCAGAGCTAGGATACCCCACCCTGTATACACCACATGCCATGGATATCTCAACCAGACTACCACAGTCAACAGAACATGCTTGGGTATAGGTCTCTAACCCAGACACTGGCCATGATATGTAACATATGTTGTATACATGTCAATTGTAGCATCTCACTAGCCCTCTGCAAGAGAAAACCAGATGATTTGAATGTAACTGTCACCCTGGAGATCACTCAAGTGGCCTCCGTTGATAGATGGCCTGCTGACACATGTCAGGTGGCATGATACCAGTGTACCCACATGCCCTACTATTCTCATCTCTCCATGGACATTAGCCTGGTACACAGCTAGGAACACTTGCACCTATGGACCCCAGTATTGACAAATGTGTCAGTATGCCTTACTGAGAATAACAGTGTCTGCGTGTTTGTAAACTTGTAGTTGACAATACCCTGAGGGCCTTCTCATCCACTACACCCCCCCATTGCCATACTTAGAAATGGCTGCTGCTGTAATTGACGTTAAATGCACCTTGTTACACTCTTCACCCTATAGGCTACCTGGAGCTTGCAGTACCAGCATAACACTGTTCTACAAATGGGTAGATAGCCGAGGGTTACCTTCTGAGTCCTGGCAAGTGCGTGTATGTGTGTGAGTGTGCATATTTGTATGAGACAGCATTCTGAGGCCACATTCTTCAAATACAATAAACCTTGCCATAATTTATAAGGGATAGTCATGTTGCTGACATTAGGAGAGCCATGACAAACCCTCACCCTTCTATCCCTGTGGCATGTACAATAAATACATATCCCTGTAGTAGCACTGATTAGATAGACAAGGGTTGTATTGCAGTCCTGGTCAGTGTGTGATTGTGGCTATGTCAGAGCATTATGGTTTTCAGTGAGTACAATATCCAATGTGGGGTGTGGGTGCTGGGTATACAGTCTTTACACCATGGTACCCCCCAGTACATGTCCCAAGGTCCACTGTATGAGGGCCGTTGCACCATCAACCATACAGGTAACTAATTACACTATCCAGCACAATGATGCATATACTATTTTCAAATTCTCTGTAAAAGAATGGACTCACTGACAAGCTAGTTAGCACTGCTAAACCCAGGTCTGTCAGATGTGTCTATGACTGGTATGTGTTTGTCAATGTGTATATGACAGTATGTCATACTATGTATTGTTCATTAACACCCAGTATATCCCCAATTACCATACTGTACAAGGCCTGGTGATGTTCTTCATTTAACAAGAAACTTGGGACACACCTCACCCTAAAAGCTCTGTGGTGTGTCCAATTAAAGCCAAACACATTAGTAGCAATAAGTACCTAGGTAGGGGTTCAACTCTCAGTGTTGCCAAGTAAGTGTGTCTGTATGTGAAGGGATCTACTTCAGTTTGCAGAAAATATATGTCCCAGGAGATCATTTGTCTGAGAACTAACTGGCCAAAGGTAACATTTCAAAGCAATCATCTTGTGAAAATACATTAAAAAAAAAACAGTAGTAGATGTGTACATGCCCTCTTCACCACTGTACAGCTGTACAGCGAAACAAGAGTTGGTATATAAACATGGGTGTGGTTGTTGTGGCCACAGCCACCCACATTGGGGTTATTGGTGTGGGTATCCCCCCACTTATTTTGCTGTTGTAATACACAGTTTTTGTTAACAGGTTAAGTAGTTGTTAATCACACTATGTGTGGTTCTACGCCACCTCACACCCTCCAAAGTGGGAGGCTGTGCCACCCACACCAGCACACCTATGTTTACCAACTCCAGGATTACACTACATTGGGCAAGTGGACATACACCGTGCCAGTACCATTGCCAATGACATTAAACTGGTGAACTGATTATTTCCTGATGTGATGTTTTGCCAATTTGGTTGGGTGGAATTACATATGCCAAAATGGGTTCACTGCAAAATAAAGTACATCCATGTGAACAGTATTATCTGTGTATTGCATCAGCATTAAAGCCTGTGTGTGTATGTGTTATTCATGAACATTTTGTGTGTGCCACACAGTACACTTACAATTACCCACTGTAGAAGAGCTGCTGACATCAGCCACCATGCAATCACCTGTATGCACCCCTCAGACCTATCAGCCATATGGCACATGCAGTAACTGTTATACAGACCTGTTACCTGTGTTCAGCTGTACCCAGGGTATGACACAGTCAATGAGTCACCACAGTGCTACACCTCTTGTAGGAAACAACAGCAGTGCAACATCCTGCTGACGGACACCTAAAACACAAACAGAATACATTATGGAGACCACAATCAGTCAGTGTTAATAACAGCTATAATGCATCATGGCTGGACAGGTACACACCCTGACGTGTAAGCATTAATCATTCCAGTTGAAAACACGTTCAACAGCATTACATTGCTAAACATTAGGACATTCCCCCTGTGCATCAGAACAATATCAGCATGTCCCTGCATCGATGATATGGATGACAGGGATGTGGCACATCTTCATATGCACAGGGTGTTTTGGCAGGTTTGCCAGAGGCCTAGTATGAGCCATTTGGTTGACATCATGTGTGTGAGTTCTTTATTAAATGGGCTGTGCAGATGTGGTGTGTGTAGTTAGGGAGGTACCCTAGCTGTGTTGGTGAAGTGTGTGTGTATGTATGCACACATGTCTGCCATGTGGCTGCCCTATACAGGGGTTTGTTGGACAGCTGCAGATTGTACATGCCAGGGTGTACAGTTCACTGTCTCCGGCCCCAGACATGGGAACTGTGCCTGCCAAGGGTTTCATGGGCACTACCAGGCAGAAGCCGAGGTATGTTACTCTCCACTGATGATGACAATTGTCCACTGGATCTGCATCCCTGTTGGGTCTGGCCAGGACCACATGCATGTGGCCTGCGGCATTGTGATGTCAACAGCACCCCTCCTACAGTGCTGTTGCTGGTACTGCCACTACAGAAGCAGCCGTGAGTTGTTCCACATCCACATAGACCTCCACCTATTGGTGTTGCTGACCTACATCCACATGGCCGCCACCCTACTCCCACCACATGCTCTACCACGGACACCACACGGTCAAGGATTCCTACCATCTCACCCATCAGTCTATCCAGGACCTCTCTAAAATAATGATGGTCACCTGCAAGATCACAGATGTTGTCAAATACAGCAGAATGAGTAGCCCTCTGAAGCCTCAGACTCTGTCTGGTGTAATGTTCCATACATGCCTGTGCCTCCATGATGGCCCAAAACATGCATCTGGTGACACATGCTGTGGCACTACTGCCAGTGGCATGATGGCCAGCAGCCCTCCTACGAGCATCCCTGTACATCTGCCTGTGTGGTACCTCGCCGGTCATCTGGCTATGGCTGCTGTGTACAGACACACTTGCCATAGTCCCCACACTGTCCTGTCCCATGCCACCACCCGCCAACTGACCCTCATCTATGGCAACTGGTGATGAGGTATGTATGGGCATTGAGACTGTGTGCAGGGATGAGGTGGATAAAAGTGGGATGTCAACCAATGGCACAGCTTCAAACCTTGATAACACTGCATGTGCCTTACCATGCCTATCATCATTGTCAGAGTCTGTATGGACACTAACATCAGTTTGCCTGCAGGAGGGACCCTGACCCACCTCGCCACCTGTAAGCGGCAAACAAAAAATGTAATTTAAGACCTGTATATTATGGTTTACCTCTACACACACTCTCTCTCACACACACACACACACACACACACACACACACACACACACACACACACACACGTGCACACACACACACACACACACACACACACACACACACACACACACACACACACACACACGCACACACACACAGATGCACTTACAGGTCAGCTGGCACAAAGATATAACACAGACCTCTCATTACCCAACAGTCAACATACATGACATATGGCACTCAACAGCCAGCATGCACTGCAGCCATACTTAATCCTTGTACCAATATTATACATCTCTGTGATGCATGAGTTGCATTAGTAGGTGTTTCCCCTTCCCATGGAACACACTGCACCCATGTACACAGTATTGCTGTCCACCTGTACAGCACACTGGCATGTCCTGTGCACCATACCTCACAAGTGTACACACCATTGCTGAATGTATATATGTGTGGCAGTTATGTTTGCTCTGTTGCTCACAGCCTCTATGTGTTTGACACATACCTGGGGTGATATGAGGACTGATGTCAATAGTTAATGCCTGACCTCTGATTTGAAGATCTCACCACCGGCAGTGCATGTATGAGAAATAAAATCTGATTACACTGACAACCTTCAAATCTTAATGTGGATATGAGGAGTGTAAACATCCTTGTTGACATGCCAGCCTCTTCCCTGGTATGCAATGAGGCCACAATACTGCATATGTTAACATTACACACACCTGATATGTGACATATGACCTGTGCAATCCAATGCAGTATCAAACAAATGTGTTAGTCATGCAGATGCTGAATGAGATGCATACAGTATGTGGGTTGCATAAGGGTGCACACCATTAACACAATGGTTTGTTGCAGCACCTGTTAAGTGAACTACATAAGTCAGTATTCCTGGAAGGGGTATACTAGCATGGCCCATCTTCACTTGCCATTATTTGGTCACTCCACCCTACAAATGACCCCCAACTCTGCCAGATTGCAAGGTCAGCTCATGTGCACAGCCCTTGGAGGTCACACAGTGGCTTCACTATTGCTGTCAAGTCAGGGTTATGTCTGACACAATTCATGACCTTTACTGTGTTCAGGTACACCCATTCTTACCAAGCTTTGGATGTATGCTTCAGTTCGCTGTTGTGTTTCAGGATGACACCCCTCCCCATCTTCATCCTTATTGCAGATGTTTGACAACTATGGGCCACACATGAGTGTTATTTTGCAGTGTTCCAAATTTCAAATACCATGTCTTCTGGCCTAGTTCCTGCTAATAAACAACAAACCTAAAGGTGTACACTGGCACCAGCAAGGTAAAAATGGGGATGGTGGCTCTGAGGTGGAGTGAGGTGTTGCATGTGCACCACATGTATCTTTATGAATACTGTCTATAGGTTTCAGCCTTGGTCTCATGACACCATTACACATTGCAACACATGCCTTTGAGAGACTTGATGTTATGCATATGCTATCTGTAGACAGCCCTGGATGATGTTGCCTGTGGAACAACTCTTCCATCTGACCCATAGGCTACACTTATGCACATTCCGGGTGACTGTCAACACAGGTACTGCACAGGCCATACTTGCCAGACATTCCTGCAAGTCCTTCAGTGTTGCTGCATGTTCCTGGGCAGCTTCCATGACCAGTTTGCAACATGTGTAGTCATCTGTTTTGGATGGGCATCTGTTTATTTTCAACATTAATGTTGTCCCATACTTCATACACACATACATGAGTGTCTGCACTGTTTGCCATGGCATATGCAATGATGAGGTAAGGCTACTTTTCCCACTCCTGAGTGCTTCTTTTTGGATATGGGATCCATTTCTGGATCTGTAAGATGTGTGCAAGCCACGGCTGCCTCTGTTGCAGGTGAGTGGGCAAATGACATGGACATACTTCTTGGACAGCAGACCATTACTTGGTGTGACATTGAGGCCCTGTACTTGATGGAAGGTGTGTACTCAGGAAGAGTGAATGCTGTCAGTCCCTCACAAGCTTCATCCACAATATGTTATTTGGAGTGTGTGCACCCATATGCTTCCAGTGTATGATAAGGAATGCATTCCCCATATTTGGTGTCCTAACATATGTTTCCATATTACACATTCATTCCTCATGTTAGGATCACATTACAGGCTGTAAAAGATGTGGAATGTGGTATTGTGATTTGCCATTGTTTAGATCACGAACAGTTGCCATTGTAATAGTGGTGCATACACTGTTGTAGCACTGTATAAGGGTAATGTTTCAGACATGTCCCTACTGTAGGCCATTTGTTCCACCATTATGTTCATCTCTGTCCACACATCTTGCACTGACAGGTTGTTAGGTATACTGCATAACTCTTACACACCCTTCAGATATGCCAGCATGGTGACCACTGTGATGCAGTGCAGTTAACAGCAACAATAAGTGAACATGTACAGCTTGCATTATGGATAGGTGTCTTACAGGTGTGAATGGCAAATAGCATGGCCATAACATGGCCGGTGTTTTGGCAAACCTGAACAAAACAACTCCATACTCACCAGCAACAGGCTAAATAGTTGTGTGAAAGACGTAATGTCAGTAGCCACACCTGTGGCATTGGTATAGGGTGGGAGCAGCATTTCAGTATATCAACAATCCAAACCCACAATATTAGATATTATGCACATCTGTTCATTACGACACTGCAGCAACAAACTATCTTATCTGACATATGCATGTTGATACTTTACAGATGAAAATGGATAAGCAACAGTGGTCTACTAATGTGCCCTGGGGCCTTACCTGCATGCTCCTCATCCATTGTGTGGGTGGTGCCCACCTCTACATTGCAGTCTTCAGCTTGCTGGCTTGGCTGGTGTCCGGGTGCCCCAAGGCTGGTGACGAGCTCCTCAGCATGTGTCAGTGGGGGCTGGATAGCATGACCCCCACCTGTGACTAGCTGGTCCCTCCTTACTGCAGCAGCACGCTGATGGATGTGGCAGATCAGATCCATGCAGCAATGCCACACCTGCTCATAATTGCAGTTGTGCAGGCCGACATTGTTTACCCTGTGGACGAGCTCATTCCACAGGTCGATCCTCTCCTGTAGATCCTGGACCCTGTAGCTGAAGAGGATGGCATGATGGACTATGAGGAATTGGATTATAGCATCATTTTCCAGGGGTGTGTATGCAGGCATGCATTCCCAGGACATTGTACCTGGAAGACATAAACAGGAAAAAATGTCAGTGGACCTCGCACAGTTGTCCATATGCACATCAACAGTGGGTATTACTTGCAAATAATCCAGACTATACCATAACACTGTAAGCTATCATGGCTTGTAGATCTTGCATTATATTACTGGCCCTGACCTGTCCAGTTCTCCCAATGTTGGACACTTAATGGCATAATCCACTACATACCATTCATTTCTGTGTAAAGGGATGACAGTGGCCATCTTCCGTGTGGATGGTGGCCTGAGTGTGTTTGACTGTAATGTGTGGTGGGACTGTGAGCACATGCCTGTGTTGCTGTGGGAGGCAATCTGTGATGTTCTCATGCCCCATGGAGACTTGTTGTTGTTGCCATCAGTTGGCATTATGTCCATGCTCACCACTGATGTGTGCAGGAGTGTGGGTGATGTGCATATCTCCCTGTACAACTGTTGTGGACAGGGTGCCACTGTTCCTGCCTATCCTCTCTGATGCAGATTGCCTGTATCCATGGCATGTGTGTATGAGGTGTGCTTTACCCCCAGTACAGACTGACTTGTGTTACTGTCTCTGAGACTGCGTACATATGTGTAGACCTGGTTGCAACTGGCCTTGGTGGTTTGTATATGTCTGATTTCTAGTCATAGTCAGCCTTACAGGAGGTCACCTGTGAACCTACATGCTTGCTCAGATAGAGGTGCATTTGCTTCCAAGTTGTGGTCTGCACCTATGTGTCCCTGTACCGCCACTATAGCAACCTATTATGTGCTTTGTGTCTTGGTGGTGTCCACCAAGGATGATTACTCTATCATTGGTGGATGATGGTTGTACAGGTAAGGTACTGCTGATTCCATATAGTTACAGTGGATATGAAGTGTACACACCTCTGTTACAAAGCATGGTACTTGTACAATTGGAACATAACCCCACAAAAGCACATGTCAATGCAATCCCCACCTGTGATGTGTCCTATAGCCTGCTCACTTAAATAGGGAACATAACAACCTGTCCTGTGGAAACATATAGGTTCATAGGTTCATAGGTGTGTACTAGGCTAATGGCCCTGGCGCATTTACAAGCCTAGCCCATGGGATTACCCTGGCATCATGCCACCTGACCTTAGTTCCCAGTGCCTCTGTCGAGTAAAGACACTGGAGTGATCCTTGTGGAGAGTTTTCTATTTCCCATCCACTCATCAAGATTTGTCTTGAAGAGGGCCAGTAAGGTGCTCTGCTTGACATTCATGGGAAGTCTATTCCATAGCATGGGCAGTCTCTGGCTTATGAACCTGTCCCTCCAGCATATAGGTTCATTGGTTCATAAGTTGGTACTAGGCTATCGGCCCTAGGGCCTATACAAGCCTAGCCACACAATTCCCCAGATATTTCTTCCCACAATATTTACTTTCCTGGATCCCTGTCTAGCAGGGTGACTGACATGATCCCTGGGGAGAATTTACTATCTCCCATCCAATCGTCAAGGTTCCTTTAGAAAATGGCAAAGGAGGCACTCTGCTTGACATGTATAAGCAGTCTATTCCAGAGTATGGAGTGCCTCTGGGTCAGGAACCTATCCCACCAGCATGTTTTGTTCATTGTGATGACAAGGTTCAGATCCCAGGAGCGTGTGGCTCTGAAGGAGTGGGATTTCTTTAAGTGGAGCATGTCCAACAGCTCAGGGTTTAACATGGGCTTGTATGTTAAGCAGAGATCGCATCTGAGTAGACGATATGCCACAGAGTATAGCTGGAGTTTATTTAGACAGTCAGCATAGGGCAGTGTAAAAAGTATGCTGAGAATAAAAATAGATCGGTACAGTAACAAGTAACTACTAAAAAAAGCAAAAAAGTACCAAAGCTAACACAGCTGAAGGGAAAACAATAAACTTTAATGCACACAAAAGAGAGTAAGTGCTTTCACGGTGTGCTCTCACCGCTTCATCAGACTGTTCTAAACTAGTAACAAATGCAGTTAAATACCATAAGTTAATTAGTCAATTAAAGCAGTGATAAAGGCATCAATTATTTAAGAGAAAAATGTAACTCAAAAAAGCAAAACACTGAAATCAAACACAAGGCGTAGCTCCGGTGCAATAAAGGCTGTCTTCCTATAGTTGAAAAACGTTCGTTTCACTTATAAATAAATCCGATAAAAAGTCCAACATTTATATATTAAACTTTTAATGTAAAACTTGCAAAGCAATAAAACACGGATTAAACGCTTTCATCTCCCTCCGGAGACTTCTTCAGAATCACAGATTAACCATTTTGCATACATTTTATACCATCCCATTTTATATCATTGGCTGGCCATTTAATTAATCAATTAACCTTATAAAAAGTTTATTTAAAAGGATTTTTTCTTTTCTATGTAAACACACTCTAATACATATATGCTGAAACATATATTTCCACTATTCACAAATATGTGAATAGTTTACAAACATAAAACAGGTATATTTTTATATGTCACATATGTATATGTATATATACCTAGATATATATTTATATTATGTGTTTCACACCACCATCTCCGTCAAACATTTCAATAAAATCTTTTGAACAGCATCTTTTACATTAATCTGATGTGACCACTTGCAAATTGTTATAAAAATATATAACTATGTGTATATAAAAAAACATATGTATAATATTTAAAAAACATATAAATTTATACAACAGGAATTCATATTAGTATAGTGTACATAAAATACAAATAATATATATATATATATATATATATATATATATATGTGTAAAATCTATGATGTAACAAGTATCAAAAAGTTTAATATATAAATATTGGAGTTTTTATCGGATTTATTTATAAGTGAAACAAAAGTTTTTCAACTATAGGAAGACAGCCTTTATTGCACCGGAGCTACGCCTTGTGTTTGATATCTAAGAGAAAAATGTCACAACAAGAAAGCAGGCAAATGAAACATATAAAAAAGATAAAAAATATATATAAAAAATATGTATAAAAAAGAATCCTATACTCAGTGTTTGAGAGGTCTAGCTTTTAAAAAAGGCTTACGAGAGACAACTTCATTAAGACCTGGTATTTTATCAGCATTAAGAGACAGAATCCATTTTTGCTCTGCAGATTCTGGTCGATTCCTAAGATCTCCCCCTCTTGAACTCTCAGGAATGATCTCTAGCACAAGGAATTTAAAATTATGTTCCTGTCCATGGCACATAATATGCTTAGCAAGGGCATTGGTGTCTCTCTTGTTTCTAATGTCTCTCTGATGTTCCAGCACCCTGTCTTTGAGTTGTCTGTTACTCATGCCTACATTAAAAGCACGGCAGAAAGTACAGTAACTAAAATAAACAATGTTCTTAAGTCCTGCAATCAGCATAAAAGTTTGTGTCTATTTTAAAGTGCATATTAGGGTGCATGTAAGTAGAACTAGACTGTATAAACTTTTTTTTATTTCTTTATTTTCGTAGACTGTAACCCCTTCTCATAAACCAGGATGTTGTCATAGAGGTTATCAAGTTTGCCCCCCATAATATCAGCAGGAAAGGAACTATAAATCTCATCCTGCAGAACTGAGATCTGACGTTGCAATTCTTTCTCTTCTGGAAATAATCTTTAAAATAGACACAAACGTTTATGCTGATTGCAGGACTAAGAACATTGCTTATTTTAGTTACTGCACTTTCTGCCATGAGTTCGAACTTGGAATTTCGAATTATGATAACATCAAATGCTCAGAATAGCAATTTTTTTCCCAGGGAAAAAATTTGTTGTTCCGAGAAAAATATACACAACACAAGCACACCAAAATAAATAAACCACACACATACAGTTAACAAAACCCAACCCTACACTAAACCATACATACATTACTAACTATGCACTTACCTTTACCTGCACCCTAACCCTAAGGTCCGTAACTATTGCACACATACGCTATGAAACTATACACAAACAAACTAATTAACACACACGCACATGCAGTTAACAAAACCCAACCCTACACTAAACCATACATACATTACTAACTATGCACTTACCTTTACCTGCACCCTAACCCTAAGGTCCGTAACTATTGCACACATACGCTATGAAACTATACACAAACAAACTAATTAACACACACGCACATGCAGTTAACAAAACCCAACCCTACACTACACCAACTTACCTTACCAGCAACCAAGCTTAAAACCTGAGCTTTGGCTGGCTAAGATCTAGCTGTATTCAACTGGATGTATAAGAGAATTTAAGTACCTTTTATCTGCACTTTTTTCAAATAATACAGCATTTTAATTGATTTATTTGTGTTGCATTCAATATTAACTGAACTGGAAGTTTTGACTCTGTTTTTTCAGTTAGTGTTTGCTAGATTTTTTTGCCTGTTAGAATTTCTGCTTAGACAGTAATTGCAATCAGGGATAGTCTGATTCATTGATATTCTGTTACTGCCTCTTTAAGTGGTACATTTTGGAATATTTTCTGCTTAAAACCACCTGAGCTTTGGCCGGCTAAGATCTAGCTATATTCAACGGGATGTATAAGAGAAAGTAAGTATTTTTTATCTGCACTTTTTTCAAATATTACAGCATTTTAATTGATTTTTTTTGTGTTGCATTGAATATTAACTGAACTGGAAGTTTTGACTCTGTTTTTTCAGTTAGTGTTTGCTAGAGTTGATTGCCTGTTAGAATTCCTGCATAGACAGTAATTGCAGTCAGGGGTAGTCTCATTCATTGATATTATGTTACTGCCTATTTAAGTGGTACATTTTGGAATATTTTCTGCTTAAAACCTGAGTTTTGCCGGCTAATATCTAGCTGTATTCAACTGAACGTATAAGGGAATTTAAGTACCTTTTATATGCACTTTTTTCAAATAATACAGCATTTTAATTGATTTATTTGTGTTGCATTGAATATTAACTGAACTGGAAGTTTTGACTCTGTGTTTCAGTTAGTGTTTGCTAGATTTTATTGCCTGTTAGAATTCCTGCATAGACAGCAGTTGCAGTCAGGGGTAGTCTCATTCATTGATATTCTGTTACTGCCTATTTAAGTTGTACATTTTGGAATATTTTCTGCTTAAAACCTGAGCTTTGGCAGGCTAAGATCTAGCTGTATTCAACTGGACGTATAAGAGAATTTAAGTACCTTTTAGCTGCACTTTTTTCAAATAATACAGCATTTTAATATATTTATTTGTGTTGCATTGAATATTAACTGAACTGGAAGTTTTGACTCTGTTTTTTCAGTTAGTGTTTGCTAGATTTTATTGCCTGTTAGAATTTCTGCAAAGACAGTAATTGTAGTCGGGGGTAGTCTCATTCATTGATATTCTGTTACTGCCTATTTAAGTGGTACATTTTGGAATATTTTCTGCTTAAAACCTGACTTTTGGCCGGCTAAGATCTAGTTGTATTCAACTGGATGTATAAGAGAATTTAAGTGCCTTTTATTTGCCCATTTTTCAAATAATACAGCATTTTAATTGATTTATTTGTGTTGCATTGAATATTAACTGAACTGGAAGTTTTGACTCTGTTTTTTCAGTTAGTGTTTGCTAGATTGTTTTGCCTGTTAGAATTCAAGAGGAGAAGCTAAGCACTTGCACCACACCACACTCATCACATAGTCCCTCAAAACCTACACCACCAAAATACACAATCAAGAGGAGAAGCTAAACACTTGCACCACACCACACTCATCACATAGTCCTTCAAAACCTACACCACCAAAACACACACATAGAAACAAAAAACACACACCTACATTTGCGGAGGCTCTCAATAAAAACCTGCCCAAGCATCAGGGACCTCCAAAGCAGAAATGCAAGCAAACTCCACCCCCCCCAACACAACCCAAATGACAAATAGCCCACAAACTCAGTGTGCCACTCAACCACAGCCCATAAGGCATATCATACCCAACACTCTAGTCATAGGCGACTCTATAGTCAGGCACACTGATGTTCCACTCACCAGGCTAAACAAGGAGAAAGTTACTATCAGCTGCCTGTTAGGTGCCAGGATCCGTCACATAACGCACACACTCAGGTCACTCCACAACAAGTACAAATATGGCACTGTTATTGTCCATGTTGGTGTGAATGACCTGAGATGTACCTCCCTGGACTATATGAAAAGAGACATGGAGGAGCTCTCCGATCTTGTAGCCCAGGCAGGCACAACCCTAGCCCTGAGTAGCATCCTGCCATCACCCAGAATGATACCACTGTACAAGGACAAAATGATTGACTTCAACAATTGGCTAAGCTTTTGGTGTCATTCTAAGTGGATCCAGTATTTGTCAGCCTGGGATGACATGATCAACAGAACACAATGCTTTGCTAGAGATGACCTGCACCTGTCACTCTTGGGATTCCGGATACTGGCTAAGTCTCTTTCCACCTCTATAGTGCCTCTTTAGGCAAGGTTCAAATGAAAAATTCACCACCGTAACAGCTACAAGCAAGCAAAATTTGAGGGTAATGCAACTCAATGCTAGAAGTCTAAACCTCAAAATGCGCTCACTAGAGGCCCTCCTTAAAATGGAGAACATCGACATCTGTGCAGTGACAGAGACCTGGTTCAAAGCTCCAGAGAGCACCCTTGTGTTACCAGACTATAATTCATACCACACCTTTCGGCCACCTAAACCGGAATGAAGTACTAAAGGTGGAGGCGTGTCCATATTCATTAAGGATATCCACACCTCCAGACTATTTGCACAGCATAATGCATCCGAGATTATCCAAGTGCAACTAACTCTGGGCAAGACCGCAATCCAAATTGTAGCTTGCTACAGACCCCCCACCATGTCCCAGGATTCCCACTCCTCATTTCTTGATACACTGGAAAGTATTAGGGTAAAACCCAACACCCTAATAATGGGTGATTTCAACTACCCCACCATTAACTGGGAAAACTACTCATATACCAACTCTTTTGTTCAACATTTTTTGGAATTCATAAATTCCAATGCATAGAATCCACTTATTCACACCCCCACCAGGGGCAGCAATATCCTAGAAATGGTCATTACCAACATGGGCAACCGGTGTCCCACACCAGAAGTCAATTCCTTGTTGATCAGATCCGACCACAAGCTAATCACCCTAGACATCTACATCCCGCCCCACCCCCAATTAGGGAAACCATCATAAAAAACTTCTCCAAAGCCAACTTCACACTTCTTAAGACAGAAGTAGAAAACTTCATGACACCCATGCAGATGACTGCTGAATCCTACACAAATGCACTTTATAAGCACTTACACGAGTGCATGGATCATGCTATCCCTAATAGAACCAAGATGCTATCCTCCAAAAAAAGGATGCCAATCTGGTGGTCCTCTGCCATAAACAAACTCTACAATAGAGGAAAGAAACTGTTGCAAAAAAGAGTAAAATCCCATGACTGGAGGAACTCCCTGGTCAACCTCAGTAAAAAGCTGAGATCCCTCATAAAATCCTCTAAAGCTAGTTATGAAAACAAAATTGCCACTGACTCTAAAGACAACCACAAAGCATTCTATAGCTATGTCAAGAATCTCAAGGGCAACACTCAGATCTGCTCTGAGGTACAGCACAATGGCACTAAATATACAGAACCAACTGATATTGCCAACATCCTGGCAGATAGGTTCAGTGCTAACTTTACCCCCCTCTCACCCCTAGAGGGCCCATCTCTGTACCGGAAGAATGCAAAGTTCCTGTAATCACGGCTGTACAGGTAAAAAACACACTCTCCAAAGCCAAGAACACAGCATCCATCGGACCTGACAATATCTCAGGCTGCATTCTACATGAACTACAGAATGAAATGGCACCCTACCTAAGTGCTATGTTCAATCATAGCCTCACTTCAGGCTTTGTTCCCACTGAATGGTGCACCGCGACAGTTATCCCAATCCACAAAGGGGGAGTCACCACGGACCCTGGGAACTACCGCCCCATTAGCCTGATGAGCCTGGTCTGCAGGGCCATGGAATGTATCATCATGGAACTCATAAACAAAGACATTGGTAAGCTCCAAACTCTGGACCCTACCCAGTTCGGGTTTGTAAAAGGCAGATCATATCTCCTAAACCTGATTGACTTCTTTGAAGCAGTAACCAAAGCCATAGTTGAGGGTAAGGTAGTTCACACAGCTTATTTGTATGTTGTCAAGGCTTTTGACATCATCCCCCACTCTGGAATTATAGATAAGCTCAATAAACTAGGTATAAATTCCTATGTCACAAGATGGGTTGCCAACTGGCTCATGGACAGAACCCACACTGTGAAAGTAGCAGACTCCAAATCTGACTTCAGACCAGTGACAAGTGGAGTACCACAGGGTTCAGTCCTGGGTCCTCTCCTGTTTGGTATCTACTTCTCTGAAGTACAGGCTAACACAGAAGGTCTTTGGCTAACAAAGTTTGCAGATGATTGCAAACTAGGAGCCATAATCGAAACTCCTAACAATGTGGACATACTACAAAAGAGCCTCACTGAGACAGATGCCTGGTGTCAAAGCCATGGCCTGAATCTCAATGCCAAAACGTGTATTGTCATCCCCTTTGGTAAAAACTCTGTACCCATGAACTACCACATAAGTGGTAGTCTACTTAACACCGAAAGTGTGATAAGAAACTTTGGGACACAGGTGGACAGTAGTCTCTCCTTTGATAATCACATCGCCGCAGTGGTCAGGAAATCCTTCTACATGGCTCACCTCATCACAAAAGGTTTCTCATCCAGAAAAAAAAGAGGTCATTGTTCCTCTCTACTCATCACTCAGTAGACCCATTATAGAGTACAATGCCCCTTTTGGTATGTACCTCATAAGACATCTACAACAACTGGAAAGGCCACAGAAATACCTCACAAAGAGGATAACTGGCTTCAAACAGATGCCCTACTCAGACCATCTAAAAAAAAATCCAGCTTTACTCCATCGCATATCGCCTACTCAGAGGCGATCTCTGCCTAACATACAAAGCTATGTCAAACCCAGAGCTGTTGGACATGCTCCACTTAAAGAAATCCCAATCCCTCCTAGCTACATGCTAAACCTTGTCACCACAATAAACAGAACATACTGGAGGGATAGATTGCTGTCCCAGAGACTTCCCACACTCTGGAACAGATTACCTATCTATGTCAAACAGAGCTCCTCATTAGCACTCTTCAAGAAAAATCTTGATGATTGGATGGGAAATAGGAAATTCACCCCAGGGATCACTTCTGTGGCTCTGCTCGACAGGGGCACAGGAAAATAATTTTCTTGGGTGGCAAAAGCCAGGGTACCTTTTTGTCTAGGCTTATATAGGCTCTAGGGCTAATAGCCTAGTACCTACCTATGAACCTATGAACCATACATACATTGCTAAATATCCACTTACCTTAACCCGCACCCTAACCCTAAGGTCCGTAACTATCGCACCACAGTGGAGGAAATAGTGAAGCCACGGAACAGCCCTCCGAAATCTTGCCCTAGGTAAGATTTTGATGTTCTGGGGCTTTGCTATTTTCATCTTTTGATATAGTGGGTCCAATATTATAACATTTGAAGTTTTACATCTTCGAAGTTATAATATAGACCCATCTTAATATTTTCCAGTATGTTTAGAAAGGTGTAGTGAAAATCTTGGGGCATGGTGGACGATCTGTAGCAAGCTACAGTTTGGATTGCAGTCTTACCTAGTGTTAGTTGCACCTGGAGAATTTCAGATGCATTGTGTTGGGCAACTAGCCTGGAGGTGTGAATATCCTTGGTGAATATGGACACTCCTCCACCTTTAATGTTTCAGTCTTGGTTTGGTGGCTGAAAAGTGTGTTAAGAGTTGTAGCCTGGTATTGCAGGGGTGCTCTCTGGAGTCTTGAACCAGGTCTCAGTTACTGCACAGATATCGATGTTCTCCATTTTTAGGAGTGCCTTGAGAAAGTGCATTTTGAGGTTTAGACTTCTAGCATTGAGTAGCATTACCTTCAGATTTTGCATGCTTGTATCTGTTATGGTGGTGGTTTTGTCCTTTGAACCCTGCCTAAAAAGGCACTATAGGGGTGGCAAGACCTTTAGCCAGTAACCTTAATCCCCGGGCTGACAGGTGCAGACCATCTCTGGCAAAGCATTGTGGTTTGTCGATCATGTCTTCCCAGGCTGACAGATACTGGATCCCCTTTGAATGACACCAGAAACTTAGCCAATTGTTGAAGTCAACCATTTTGTCCTTATACTGTGGTATCATTTTGGGAGAAGGCAGGATGTTTCTTAGGGCTGGGGTCATACCTGCCTGGGCAACATGATCCGAGAGCTCTTCCATGTCTCTTTTCATGTAGTCCAGGGAGGTTATGTCTCACATCATTCATTCCAACATGGACAATGACAGAGTCGTATTTGTACTTGTTGTGGAGTGACTTGAGTGCATGTGTTATGTGGCAGATCCTGGCACCCGACAGGCAGCTGACTG
Organism: Protopterus annectens; assembly: GCF_019279795.1. NCBI lineage: Eukaryota > Metazoa > Chordata > Ceratodontiformes > Protopteridae > Protopterus > Protopterus annectens. Next base: position 828,180,677 of record NC_056730.1, read on the forward strand.
TAATTTTCTCCTTGCTCAGCCTGGTGAGTGGGACATCAGTGTGCCTGACTATAGAGTCACCTATGACTAAAGTGTTCAGTACGTTGTCTTGGCTTAAGGGCTATTGTTGGGTGGCACACTGGTGTTGTGAGCTATTTGTCACTTTGTTTGTGACTGGTGTTTGTTTGTGTTTCAGCTTTGTAGGTCCTTGTTGCTTGGGCAGTTAATGTTAATGTTAAAGGCCTCCACATATGTGGGTTTATTGTTGCTATGTGTGGGTGTTGATGGTGTGAGTTGGGAAGGGCTATGTGTTGCTTGAGGTGTAGTGCAGGTATTAACCTTCTCCTCTTGACTGTCTAGCACAATCTTGGCTGGAGAGAGCTTTGCATCTAGATTGGCTATGTAAGTGCACCTCTCACAGGTTGTAGTGTCAGGTGGTAGGAGGAGAGGGTTGTCAGTGTACATGCGGCAGTTGCTGCATTGCCCCAGTATGCCCAGATTCATCAGGTGGACAGGAGAAATCACTGGGAGCTGATCCTTGGACATGCCTGTTTAGGTGCTTTTTTTTGTAACGTAGTAGAGCTGTTTTCCTGTACCTTTGCAAGGTAGTTTGCAATTATAGGCTGTTTAGTGTTTAATTTCTCCTTATTAACAAGGAGATTTGAGTGCTTGTATCAGTTTAAGGCTTCCTAGTGTTTTCCAGCAGGTTTTAGAGCAAGTGCTAGTCACAGTGGTTCAGATTTTAGTGCTAGCACTGATAAACCAGGTAGTTCTAAGGGACAATTTGAAGAGCAGACTTTCTGGCACCTGGGATAGTTTAACTGTTGCCCAGCAGTGCTGCATGATGTAAAAAATGCAGAAACACGGGTTTAAGCCAGAAAGTTGAAAAGGATAGAAATCAGCCCAAAATGGCTAATAAAATTACAATTTCAGAGCTGAAAACCACTCCTCTATTGTTAGACAGGCAGTACAATGCTCACCATTCCCACAGGTAAGCAGTAGGACTTCCCTCTACCATAGCAAGGTCTGGATAGCTCTGAACACATTAAATAAAGTCTTGAAACCAGCAAACCCTGGGATCTGGACTATACTAGCTAGGAAAGGTAGGAAACAAGCAAACAAGATATTATTTTTTTTTTTGTTTTGTTTTTTTTGGTTAAAACAGGTTAAGCAATGCAATAATACAGTAAATAAACACAGAAAAGGCTAACACACTTGAGTGTGTAGCCCCAAACAGTAAATGCAATTAAAACTCTACAAGATTAGCAATTTAAAACATTTTCAATGAAGCAAGGCAAGTGCACAACTGAAAAACGATTTAAGAGGCCGTAATACAGTAGAATAAGTTGCTAGACTACATATACAGAAAAATCTATATATACAGAAAAGCAGCTAAAACACACTAAAAGAATTCAGATGCAGTGCAACCTAGAGAACTTGAGTTGTAGCAATATTACGGCAAAAACTGTTTTAATAAATGCACTAAAATATACTCTATATTTCCAAAATGTTTGAGAAGCACAGTCAGAACACAAGGAGATTCAGGCAAATGGGAAGTAATACTCAGTACAGTAAGCCAGTTGAATGTGTCTGCACACCCTAACACTGGTATGTTGTGTAAACACCTTCTGAGATAATTACAGCATCCAGTTGTCTTGGTTTGTACTCTAAAGTCATATCACATCTTCACTTGGCAATGGTTGCTTACCTTCCATGAAACAGCTTTGTTTATTTTTAAATAGAATTTTACAGGTTATGGGTCACATTTGAGGTGAGAAATGTTTTGACATGACTTCCTGTGGTCTCACTGCATACAGCACACAGACCTGGCATTCCAACAGGGGTGTGTACATTTTGATATCCAGTGTATATGGGTGTTGATATAGCTGTTAGTGGTAGGCATAGACAGTGGGTCATAACACAGTTGTACACTTCTCTGATTACTATGTGATAAGCATGCCTACTGTAGTACCCATATCAGTGTCATGGCATCACAACAATCAGTAGCAGTACACATTTTATTTTGTTCTATGCAGTGACAGTGTGGGTGTTGTCCCTTTACCTTTTTGGGTGTGGCCAGCAGTGTTATAGACAGCAGGTAGCTATACCCCTTACAACAGGGCTTGTGCACACAGGCCAACTACATGTTTGTATAAGGTTCCAGACATAGGGACAGTGTGTGAGTATTGCTGTTATATGCATTGAATACTGCTAGTTTTACAGGGTTTGTGTGTACATGCTAGTTTTGCATGGAATGCAGTCTGTCTCCATACCTCTCAACTGTGGACCTATCCACATGATGGCCAGAGGACTGGCTGTTATGTTTTCTCTGTTCCACACACAAGTATTGTCCCTGACATATCTGTGACATTTTCTTTGTTGATTGCTATCAGTACATGGCAACATCCATTTGTGTTTCTGAGTTCATATTCCTGACTAAGGTTATGTTGCAACCAATCCTGTAACACCAGCAACTTTCTAACAGCAATATTTCAAATATGGCCCTGTGTTTCAGCCTCTGTCCTCCACCTATATACCAGGCTTTGTCCAGATGTCATGCAGTAGAAGGTTGATAATTAATGGTCTATCATTATTTAGTGCTGACATTCCTATCATTCCAGTGATGTTGTGGACTCCTACACAAGTTGAGGGGTAGGGTCCGTATATATGAGGGCTACAGCTGGGCAAAACATGTGTGACCATGTACAGTCTGGAGGTCAGTGTATGGAGATCACTGTTATATGCCCTTGTATGGCATTTTATGGGGGAGGGGTATTAAATGCTTTTAACCTAGGCTGTTACAACATGTGAGGGATATCAGTAATAAGAAATATTAAGGTATATGGCTATACATTTTCATATGTTTTACCATGGGAACAGTGGTGGGCTAGACCTTACTGTCTTGCAGACAGTTCTGTTTGTCAGTGTGATACTGATGTTTTAAGTTAAGCATTGTTATGTAACAGATACATTTACATTGTGACAACTGATACTTTTCCCCTAGGGGATTGAGTGCAGAGTGTTATTGGAGGTTGTTGAACTACATACTACATCTGTAATTAAGTATTGATTGAGTCTCATCTTCAAGGCAAGTGTGTTTTTCACTGCTGTACTACTTGAAGGCTTTAGCCTAGACAGCAAAGTATGTTATATCTTGCAGACTACTGTATATGTTTTCTTTGAGAGGTGCATTCATCAGTTATTATGTATTTCAAACACCTAAATGCTATAAGAAATGGCATAAACAACTGAAATAGTACACGAATAAACATTTATATGTATGCAGAAAAGAAAAGTGACCCAGATGTCTCAAGCTTGTGTGACGTAACACAAATCCAAAAAAAACACAAGAAAAACTGGAGTTACTGAATTCTTTGCATGAACCTTTAATACCACAGGTTAAGCGCTTTCAGCCAAAAACGTTGGCCTTCTTCAGAACAAACAACTCAGTGAATACAACTCTCTTATATAAAATGGTTAGAAATCTTAACCAATCACATCTCAATTCCAATTAACAAATTACAAAAAACATTTACCTAAAGCCATTCACTTAAAAAATTCACATAAACAATTCAAGTAAAAAAATGAGGTGCAACCACATAATAACATATTACTTAAATAAAATGTTAACATAAAACATTTAAAATGTACATTCTATTTGCATTTGTTGTAATATGCCTTTCTTTTTAGGACTGATTTTATAATTAACTCCATTGTTCAAACCTGGTACAGGTGACAAGAATGGAATTAAATTTTGCTTTGGGGTTATTGATCATGTTCCCCAGGATTTTAATGGAGACAGAGATAGGAAACTTGATTATAGGGAATTTAAATGGCAGATTTTGTTGGATGCATGTAGGGTATGTTTGAGAAAACATCACACTTATCTACAGCTAAAATCCTTAGTGGTAACTTGCTGTGCCTATTGTGTGGAGGGTTCTGGGTTTGAGACTTGCAAGGGCTGATTATTTTGTTGTTGGGCAGAACAAGGGCTGTTGGATACAGAGTGATTAAGGTACATTTAAGCAGTTGTAAGTGGGTTTCTGCAGGTTTGCCTGATGGTAAGCGATGCTAACTTCCGATTAAATATGCTTACAGACAGTTAGCCTGAAAGTATTTAATCTGTGTAGGCATTGCTTAGTGGCATGCAAACAGGCTTAAACCCACTTACTATTGCATAAAAGTGCTTACTCCTGCTTACTCTCATGCTAATTTCTTTAAAAGAAAAGAAAAAGCGGTGATAGGAAAGTGGTGAAAAAGGGGGCACAAAAAGGGAAAAGACAATAGGGAAAGTAGCTAGGGATATGCAGGACATGTGGAGGGAAGGTCCATAGCTGTCCATTTCTTCTACAGCAACAGCTGTGCATATATACTGAATTTGGAGGTAGATTTGGACACTCAAACCTCTGAGAGAGGGGTGAGGACAACAATAATGTGTTGTGAAGCCAATTAGACAAGATTACATGTGCCCAGTGGACCCGTGTGCGAAATGGACAGCTATGTATGGGGTGACATTTTTTTAGGGAACAGATTGCCCTTTTTTTTAAGGTGAGAGTGAGATGTAGGGGAAGCATAGTAATTATATTTGGGGAGGTAGGTTGGATAGGAAGGCAGACAAGACCAGACAAGACAGCATACAGGGGCAGTATATGACACATGTGGGGGTAAACACCTTGGACAGGGAGTGGTGTTTGAAAATCGAAAGCCCATGATCCCCCAAATGGAAACACCCATGGGCAGTCACCACTGCAACTTCACAGCTCTGAAGGTGGCTGTGCTGGGGGCTGAGCAGAAGGGGCAAGCTGACCCTCTAAATGTGCCATGTGACCCTCAGTCTGGCATAGCAGATCTCCAAACTCCCTTCGGATCTTGCTGCACACCAATCCCGGACCTGACTTCGGGTGACAGGATCCTGTCAGCGCCAGCTCCCGTGGGGGACAAGCCCCATCCCCTGAGGCTGTTCAACCTGAAGATGGTGCAGGACTAGTGGATGAGGAGTTCCCAGGGGGGGGGGGTACTAGACATTCTGAGGCCTGGTGCCATAGCAAGATGAGGTGGGAGAGATGGGTCTGCTGGGGCTGGCCTTCCCAAATGTGCTATGGTGTTGCAGTTTTAGAACATATGTGGGTTAGTAATAGTCAACACAATCCATGATTAGTTACAGCAACATGCATAGATGTTCCCATTATCCCAAAACAACAGATTTGGAACAGTTGCATAGCAAACAGAACGCATGCATATATGGAACCACAGTGGCCATTACAGTAGCATGCAGGTCACATTGATAGCAGCAGGCCACCAATGATAGTATTTCAACATGAAACATTAATAGAAACACACAATAGGACATATGTCCCAACAGTAGGTTTGGTGTAAAACTTACCCATTGATTTGTGTGTTTAGATTATTGTTGCAGATATGGTGGGGGGGGGGGATTTCAGTTAACAACTTGTATATCTTTGCAGTACTCACAACTTTAATGAACATTGCTCTAATCATTACTCTACAGGTATTATTACAATACCCTATGGCCTTGGTTTTAGCAGTGGTATGTCTCTACAGAGTGTATGCTTCAACTGTCTTATAGCTAAATTCTACATCTCTTACCTGGTAGACCTCTGGAGGGTGGGGATTTCAGTTAACAACTTGTATATCTTTGCAGTACTCACAACTTTAATGAACATTGCTCTAATCATTACTCTACAGGTATTATTACAATACCCTATGGCCTTGGTTTTAGCAGTGGTATGTCTCTACAGAGTGTATGCTTCAACTGTCTTATAGCTAAATTCTACATCTCTTACCTGGTAGACCTGTGGAGGGAATGTTTGTTAACACTACCTGACTGTTTCTACACATATTCCCAGATTCTGAGTTAATATTATGCACATACCTCTCAATCTCTTAATGCACACACTCTGGACAAAGCTTGACAACATGGGGGTACAAATAGGGACATATTTTGAATATTGCTCTCATAAACTTGGAGATTTGCTAGAGTAACAGGATTTGTTTTAATATACATTTTCTGAAGGTTTTGAGATCTGAAAATCAAATGTATGTCATTATTTAGTGATTGCAATGCCTAGATCATCCCACTGATTTGCCAGGGGGCAGAGGAACAGGCATAAAATATGAGCCAATTATCTAGACATTCTGCAAACATCTGTACAGTTGAGAGGTATGATTATGCATACAGCTTGCTACCACTCCCAGGATGCGAACCATGGCTGTGTCTGCTAAAAATACAATTTAAGTTTCATCAGAGTGTGCTATTTGGATATTGCTGTCTATTCCTTCAGTGTTTTCTGTCTAAGTCTCTCTTGGTTGTACAATCTGATCTTGTACTTACAACAGTCTTATACAGACATTCCTAGGCATCTTTTTTATGTAGCACAGTGTGGGTAACAGTGCTTAACACAACATTACTATTCAGAGAATGGAACACTAAATGCCATACAATACCAGAGTAAACACAACCAGTCCAGGATTTAGAACTTTGTTGCCAGGAAGTTACAGTTTTATTTAAATATGACCTATATAGGACTATTACTGTAATATTGTCTGGTTTATTCAGTACAACCCATACACAGTTTTTATTAAGCCAGGTGACTTTCTACTACTTTATATTTATTTGGTATGACTTCTAAAAGCAGGATTGTTACTCACCATCCTCGTGATGCAGCCTTTGCAACCTACTACCATGGGCTTCCTGATTCACAGCCTGCAAAGCTGTAGCTGTAAGGGAAATAGAGAAATATTTAGGAATACCTATCCATCAGATGCACAGGCTGGACATTAGTAAACAGTTATTGGTATGACTGCTTACACACTGCTGGGACATCACCCATCTGCCTTGCTTCTTGGACCTACTCATCCAAGAGCTCCCTCTTCCTCCGCTTCAAGTCAGCATAGTGGTGCCGGACCTGCTCACCAGTCTGAGGGATAGCAGTGGCACTGGTGAGATCACAGGCGAGATGGTCCCAGGTTTCTGCTTTATATTGGGAGCCTTGGTACTGGCCCTGCAGCAGTCTCTCATCATGGTTTTGTACCAGGAGTCCTACCATGACCTTGGACTCCTGTATGTCCCAGCGCTATGCCCGTGAGCGCATGCCCTCACCAACTCCTGCCATACTGCCAACAGTGGGAAGCTGCAGCCAGTCATGAGCTGTATTCCCGCCTGTAGGGTTTAAATATGGCCGATTTCCCACCCTTTGCTGTGATTGGATGGTTTTGAATATGCTGAGCTAAGCTAAGCTACGGGCAAACCTGCTTAGCTAAGGTTGGCAGTGGTGAACATTAACAGTCCCTGCCGTGCAGGAATAATTTAATCCTGCACGGCTGCTTGCTGAATCCAGGGGTATATTTCATGATTTACCTAAACTAGTGTTGTTATTCTGACTTTGGTTATTCTGTGCATGTTCTAATGAAAAACATGGTTTGCTCTAGCATCTCTTTCATTAGTTAAATAATTAGATGCTTCATTCAAAAGACCTTCATCACAGCCTCTCATTGGAAATTCTTGTCTTAACATATCCAACTGCTAGTTACATAATGCTGCATCTGTAGTCAGTCCACTGACTCTCATATATTGGCTTTTAACTCTCCCTTTAAAAACATGACCAGGATGTATACTGGAACTATGAAGAAACCTGTAAGCTTGAACTTCCTTCCTATAAATATCTGTTGATATCAGCCCATCAGTATTTTTAAGTGCTATATCCAAAAAACAAATCTTTGTTCTCTAATATTTTAACTTAATATTTTAACTTAAATCTCAGAAAATTTCTAGTCTCCAAGAATCAATCATATTCTTGTAGCTCAATTTCATCACCCCTCCATAACATAAAAATATTGTCAACAAAGCATTTATAAAATAGAATTTTATCAATATAGTTGTTTGTTGAAACAAATACCTGCATACTCTTCCATTCATATAAGGCTATGTTAGCATAAATATTTGCTATTGGTGTATCCGTAGCAACGCCTGCTACTTGATGGTTTTAGCTGCTCTCCAAATAAAACATTACTTGTTATTACAACTTCTAAAAGAGAAAAAAATAATTTCTATTTCACATTTGTGAATGCTGTGTTCTTACATAAATATTCTCTCACCATATTCCATATGCCATATTCATTAGAAATGACAGTGAACAATGAGTGGACTTGCATTGTTACATAAATAAACTGGGCAGTCTCATTCAGTGAATACCACTGATAAAGTTGTTTTAAAAAGTCATTAGTATCATAAATATAACTTCAAAGACTTTTTTACAGGGGTTTTAATTGTTCTACTATGAAAACTGAAATGGTCTCAGTTACCCTTCTCATCCCAGACACTATGGGCCACAATGGGGGGAGGGGGGGTGCAAGCGATCTTTATGTATTTTAGGTAACCCATATAGAATGGGAAGCACAGGAATAGCAACATATAAGAAGATGAACAGTTCACATGTAATATCATCTTGTACCTGATGCTCATAAATAACATCATTAACCTTATGTATTATATTGTTCGTATTACTCCTATTTAATAAGTGAACAGTACTTGGATCGTTTAAAAATGCTTGCATAGACTGATTGTATTTTTCGCTATCTATTATATCTATGCCACCCTCTCTGTCTACTTGTTTAATCACAATTCTAGTATTACTTTGCAGTCACTTTAAAGCATCAAATTCTTCTTTTGACAAATTATAACTCTTATTATGCTTCAAATTATTATAAAGCTCATACAACTGTTTCTCACAAATATTATAAAAGTATTATTAAATATATATTATAAAATGCTGTAATTACAGGATATCTCACAGGAGCAAAAGTGTTTGAATGTTTACATACCTGTTTAGTAGTAACAGAATCCTGAAACATTAATTTAAGATTTAAATTCCTTGCAAACAGCTTACAATCAGTAATAGCGTCCATAATAGAGTCTTCAGCTGTTGGCATAAACTACAAGCCTCTTCTTAACAGACAAATATCAGTAGCAGAAAGTATGCTGCTAGATAAATTAACAGTATCAAAACTGTCTGTAAAATTGCTTATCTCTTCACTTTTGACCTGCTGTGAATCCGTGGACCATTTGATCTCATACAGATGTTTCCTCTTTGATTTGTGTTTGAGATCTGTTTTTTATTGTTCTTACTACTTGTTGTATTTGAACCATTGATCTGAAATACCCAGTTGCAGTCCTTGAAGCTGACAAATACTGAAATGACATATAAAAAGTAACAATTTCTTCATACATAACATTTGTAAAATAAACATAGCTTGTAATATCTTTAGAGCCAGTGTGAGGAATTAGAACTCACACTACATACATGTTGAAGAGAGGTCCAACAACAACAGCATCATGTCAGAGAAGTCTGCATGTGTATCATTTGAAAATACTACACAAACTAACAACTGGACAACATACAGAAAGTGTCAGCAAACCGCAGGATACATAGGCAGGTCACAGACAGTAAGGATCTTTTGTATATTGAGCCAGCAGTGATAACACCTTTGTTAACACGCATCAATGAATAAATATTCATAATAGCAAAAGAGAATACTGTTAACACTTTAAAATATCAATGAAGAAATATCCATAACAACAACAGAACATATTAATAGCACAAGTTAAAAAACACGGATGAAGAAATATCCATAACATACAAAGAACATAGTACATATGGACAGTGTTGCAAGTCATAGGTTTCCATAGTTCACCACAGAGAATTACCAGTAAGAAGTACAGATGATCTGTAAATCTGTCTTTATGTACTGTTCACATTTGCAATGTGAATCTGTCTATAAAATTGCATAAGGGAATGAAATCAATTAATTGAAATAGCAACACCTGTATGCATAAAGGTCAATCAAGCATCAGTGCAATAACTTACAGCAATCTGTTAAAGCTCACACTTTTGAAAAACTTAACAGGTACCTTTGAAAATGATTAACTTTAACAGATGTAATAATCATCAACACAGAAATGCTACCACTTGCCAGTGTACCTCTCACTCCGGATCACAGAAACTAAGTGCACCTAATGTGCCCCCATCTTTAAGTACTGATTCTGAACTGTTGAAAGAAATGTCTATCAGCACGAGTATTAGCATCTTTAAGTAGCATTAACACCATAAATATTTAATGAGGTTCATTAAAATTCTAGGTTTTGGAATCTCATTTGCATACCTCCTTGTAAACTGGCTACACCCAGGTGTACTGCATAAATACCCAATACATATTGAAAATTGGTACCTTGTGTGGCATGTGCCAGTTATCTTCAAATGATCTGATTACATGACATCAGCACCACTGCAAATACTAATTTTCATACATTTACAGATCAGACCATTGTTAACAGTGAACTGAGTGGGACCTCAGTCAGTATTTTTCCTTTTTTGCACTCACCAGACATTTTCCATTGGGGGATCAAAATGGCTACTTTGAGGAGGCTGAGTCATATCCATTTGGTCAACTGGACTGAGGAAGAGACCACACAGATGCTGACCATGTATTCTGGAGTTGAGCATCGGATGAGAGCCAGGTAAAGGATCTTCACAATGATAGATACCTGTAACTGGATTATGAGGGAGCACAGGAGACATACAGGGATCTACCACACTGGAATCTAGGTTTGCTACTGCTATGATGACCTGCATTATAGTGATGCGGAGAAGCTTTGTTGGAGGTCACTGAGGTGGCAGCCCATGGATTCCTACAGTAGTTGTGACTATCCTATGCATACCTGAGTATTCCTACAGAATTTAGAGATACATTTTTGTCCCATATATATCAGATAAATGTCTTTATAACCATTGTCTTGCTGCTGTGACAATTAGCTCATGGGGATAGTTATGTAGACATGGAAGTGTGGGTTTGATCCCCATGCTTATATATATATATATATATATATATATATATATATATATATATATATATATATATATATAATTATGAAATGTTTAGATGTACATGCTTTCTAACATATAATGACATCAATTCACATATCCACTGTCCTCGTGCATCACTAACTCCTATAGCGAGTAGGCCACTGATGACTGTGCATTTTGTACTTGTCCATTATAGTACCACAGTACCACTGACTGCAGCATTATATGTTTGAATAAAAACTCATACATGACTTATTTAATTCATTTCTCCTAGTAAAGTAAAAATTGTTAATACAGTCACATTTATTTAAGCCAAAAGGAATGCCAGTCTGACTGCTTACACATCCAGTTATGTTGTGATAGCTGTTGTTTCTTTACATTAAAATGTCTAGTAAGTGTTTAAAGTTTCTGTATTTATCTATTCTCCACAGGAATTCGAAAAAACACCAGCAGTAACTGTTTGTTAAAAGTGAAACACCTGCTCATCTTGTAAGGAAACTACCAATTTGCTTTAATTTTTACATGCTGAGGGTTCAGATCCATATAGGAGAAACATTAGTTAATTGTTTTCTTGGTTTACTTCACTCATAGCAGGTCGATAGAGAACCATCTCTAATGTATTGATATTAACTTTTATTTAGTGCATGGTTACAAATAACTGAGTAAGTCATCAAATTCCTATGAATATCCCTGTAATCCATAATGCTCTGCTAGCATCAGCTCTTTAAATGCAGGGTTAGTAAAGCAATACCTGTTTGTTAAAAAAAGAGAAAAAAAAGACAAGTGCTAGCTGTTAGCTCACCCTGTAAGGAAACTGATTTATGTTTTTGTATTTTGGGGTGCTGTGGTTTCCAATCCATATAGGGGAAACACAACTAAAATTGTTCTCTTAGTTTACTTCACCTATAGTATTTCTTTAGATAAGCATATTCCACTTACTTATATTAATGTTTATTTTGTGCACAGTTACGAATAACTGAGGTAGTGATCGAATTCCTACGAATATGCTCATAATACATAATGCTCTGTTAACCTAACCTCTTTAACTGCAGGGTTAGTAAAGCAATACTTATTGTTTAAAAAAGATGCATGCTGGCTGTTAATTTGATCTGTAAGTAATCCCAGTATGCTTACATTTTGGCGTGCTGTGGGTTCCAATCCACATAGGGGAATATATCTGAAATTGTTCTCTAGGTTTACTTCACCCATAGCATTTGTTTAGAGAACATATTGCACTTATTGATAGTAACATTTATTTTGTGCATGGTTGCAAATATCTTAGTTAATTGTTGAACTCCTGTGAATACATTCATAACCAGTAATGGTCTGTTAACAGCATTCTATTAACTGCAGGGTTAGTAAAGCTTGCTACAGACTGTTATATGTCTGACAAATGTTTTTGTCAATATGGTATTATTTTTAAAAGTGCTATCAAGTTCTGTTTTGGCATTGGGGAAGATGTATGTATTTGCAGAGTGATGTGCATTTTGCAAAGGAATATCATGGCCCTCACACATACGCATCTTATTGTGTCCCTCATGCACAGTAACTTGTATGGTTTTGTTAACAGAAGCACTATGATACATGGCACTGTCAAACTCTCTGAGGAATGAATGTTTTCCATTACTGTTATTTTTCTGACAACAGTGCTGACGTGAATTAAGTTTTGCAAACTGTTTATCTACATGCCCAGCACATGTTCATTCTTTGAAATCCCGAGCGAGGATCCATAATGGTAGACCATACCCTATCCAGGTGAAGTCATAAAATCAACTCTTTTTACTGCATTCATATGATATGGTTTCAGTCAAGCTGGGTTAGTGATTCAGGTAATTGGCAAGGCTGGGTCTTGGTTGTACATTGCAGTTGCAGGCTTGAATCTCCTGTCCTCCAATTTGTATTCAAATATGTTAAATCTTGTATGTAACCTTGAAAAAATTGTATGGTGATTACCTAATGTTCTTCAGAAATAAACTGTCTAGAAACTGTTCAGAAAAATGTGTATCACTATTATTTGAGGAATACATCATTCATAGTTGCACTTTTCTTTTTTCAGGCGATGAAGACTGCACCAGGAATTTTGCTCTTTACATCAAGCTGATGCACAGGCTTGAGGAGTAATGCAGGGAGAGATGTATGTTGATTACTTTTTCTGCTTTATGACAAGAAAAGCATTTCACATTTACATCTGCATTGCTTAGAATGCATGAATACCCCTCAAGCATCAGTAAGGTAAGTGAAAATATTACACTATAGCTGTGCTTAAAACTGTAATTTAAATCTAAAACGTTGAAATAACATGTAGCATTAAGCAATTTTTTTTAGCATACAGTTTTTGATAAGTACTCCACAACCTAAATAATAGTTGGAATGGTGTATCTGTCACACAGAGGAGGAAGTTTTCCATGCAAGCCTTAATCCCACGACTGCTACTTATAGCGTATGGTTAGGCACAGTTATATGTATGGATCTGGTTTCCAGTGACTGACCAAGTGTGCATAGTCTGCCTATCCACAGATTAAATGAGTGCCTGCTGTGTCAGTGTTTGCACTGTTGTTTGCAGACTGTGTGGCATGTCCTTCACTTCAGCACTGTACTGCATCTGATACAACACCTTGGGTGTTTTTGTTAAAGCACAGTTATATCTTAGGTTTGATTACACTTGTGCAGATAGGCATTGCTTTGCAACAGTTCAGAATCAGTATGCCCTTCAGTTCAACATTGGTATTGCAGCTGCTTACAACACCTTGGGTGTTTTTGTTAAAGTGCAGTTATAGTCTAGGTTTACTGACCCTTGTGCAGATAGATATTTCTTTGCAGCAGTTCAGAATCAGCAAGCATCATCTGGATGCTTGCATTTTGCCGGCTACTGACTGGAACTAATTGTATGTAGGCAATGCATATAGCTGTACACATACAATACTGTTAGTACAACATATATTATATTGTCATATCTCACAGGCTGTGGTGATTAAACAAATAAAATATTTGTTAATGTTGTATTGATTATATTGATGTGTGTTCAGCCAACTATCATGCTGCCAGGCTCAGATGTTTCTCATATTGCTTGCTTGGTTTCCACAACATTGTCATGTCACTTTCTTGTTCATATGAATTATTACATGCAGGCTGTACAAGCTATTGATTTCTACATTCATAGATGTTTACAATGCTAATGACCCAGGTGGATTTATCTAAGCCTGTACATGTTTTCACAAAAGAATAATAACATCCTTTTTACAAATAGGACAGTGAGGGGCAGGCATTTATAACACTGTTCATAATGGACATGTGTGTTAGTCCATGTGTAAATTTACAAATCACAGTACATTGGTCTATGTTATGTTTAAAGTGTATAATGCACAAAATCAGCTACACATGGATTTTAATCCTGCTCATAGCAGATGCAGTCTGTGGAATGGATTCCCCTCAAAACAAAGAATTACCATAACATTGACTCGCATAACAGTGAGACGACTTCGGTGAAAATTTAAATGAACAAACTCCAGGAATGGCATATTTCACCTCCAGGAAACTAACCACTTGGCCACCATGGTGAACTTTGCCTTTTTCTCCACTGTAGTGCAATCTTGGAGTTGGTATATTTAGTTTGGAGGGTGTGGGGGGGGGGGGCACAGCCTCATGTTTAAATTTTTCAGTTTGTATTTTACTTATTGGTGGCCAATTGGTTAGTTTACTGTAAATAGATAAATGTTGAAAGGTCTCCAGTCACAACTAAACAGCTTCAAGAATTTATTAAAATATAAAAAGCCAGTAAAATAAAGTGAGCACTGTACAGCCTGCATGAGACGTCATCATACAAATTATGCCTTCCACATCACTTCCTTAAATACCCTCCTTAATTAACTCCTTGCAGTACATGTCATATAAACTAGTCTTTCACATTAATAGTGTTAATAAAAAACTGTTTACCAAGCTTGAGTATCCTAACCTTTTCCACAAGAAAATGGTCTGCAGAGTAAAATCTATTTCAAAAAAGGTAATTGTGCAACCTCCAAACTGGTATATTTAGCAAAATATGGGGGCTGCTCAAGTTTTTACACAGGCAAAACTGAGAGGGTGCTCAAAAATAGAATTTATGAGCACCTTTATGACATAAGAACAAGAAAAAAAACTAGTGCCTTATATAAACACTCATGTGAGTGCATCAAATTTGGGGGCTTCAAGTTTGGTATCTTGGATGTAGTGAAAAAGAACCCAAGAGGAGGTGATTGGAAATTAACATTAATAAAATAGGATTTGATATGGCAACTTAGGTTAAAAGCCACCTTCCCCCTAGTCTGAATGAATATGTATCTGTTTAACCTCTTTTAAGGGAAAGGGAAGCTATTATAGGATGAATGGAGACTTAAATAATATGTTTTGGTTCTCTAATTCTTGGTATTATATGCATAAACGAAAAATTAATTTATTATTTTAACTTTTCAAATTTGTGGAAAAGGTTATGATACTCAAGCTTGGTAAAGAGTTTTTTTATTAACACTATATTTATAATGTAAAAGGCTATTTTATATGACATGTACTGCAAGGGGTTAATTAAGGAGTGTATTTAAGGAAGTGATGTGGAAGGCATTATTTGTCTGATGAAGTCTTTGTGGTGAGATGAAAGTGTTCCTGTTATTTTACTGGCTGTTTATATTTTAATAAATTCTTGAAGCTGTTTAGTTGCAACTGGAGTCCTTTCAGCATTTATTTCTTTTCAGTCAAGTTATTTCACTTTGGGTATATATTTTGTTGGTTTGGTGCTGTTTGGTAGGTTCTCTGGCTATGACTTTTACTGCTTTTTTTGTGGCATGGCTGAAACAATATCCCAGGAATGTGGTTCTGAGAATGACATTGAGGCCAATGGTACATGTTCCTTACAGGATTTTAAGGAACTTAAAAATGAAGTGAATTCACTCAAAGGGGAGCTCACTCACTTAATTAGAATTACTAAGTCAAAAGGAGTGCAATGTGTCTTTCATCACTGGAGATGGTGCTAGTGGATTTCCACTTTTGGCAGGAAGTGGTTTCCACACTTCCTCTCCACTTGCAGCAGTTGGGAACAGAGCAACTAGTGTGCTTGACTGAAAAACAATGGGAATTCAACTGGTGAATCTTGCAGTAAATGAAGGAGCAGGGGTGTGAAAGAAGGATGTAATGGTGTTCAAACAAACAGCACTAATAAAATCAGCAAAAAAAAGTGAACTGGTGACTCTAAACAAGGTACTGTAGCATTTACTCTTGAAACCGCACCAATTAGTGCAACGCAATGTGGGTGTAGCAGTGGAAGGAACCAAAGAGGTTTTAAAGACATTATGAACTATTTCTTTCATTTTAATGTGAACAGTGAACATGGTGAAGCTGTTGTAGTTAACAAAGAATGTTTAACTTTGAAAACAATGATTTTTAAACTTGAAAAGTTGTTTAAATATAAAAGTTTGCAAATTGATCAAAGTTTTGTCAAGGAATGTTTGAAAATGAAAATTGTTCCACAGGGATTAAGATTTTTTGAAGTATCCTTTGGGATTGTGTACAATACTGACATTATTATGGAGTTTGGGGGTTTCTTTGACAAATGTGGATTCAAGTTAATGAAAGTGATTCATAAATTTAATGAAAATATGATTAACAAGCTGAAAGAAGAGGTGGATATACTTAGTGATATATTGAAATATTTATTGTTCCCTGAATATAAACACTTGTATCACAATAGTTTAACTAATGTAGAGAAAAAAAAGTCAGAATATATTCCTTAGGAAGCAAAAGAAAATGGCATGGGACAGGTTGCAATATGATGAGGGAAGGGCATACCATGGTCCCAAACCATCGAGACACACTAAGCAGGGAGAAGGGAGGGGGAGAGGGAGGGATGTGGGTTTCCACATGTCCCTTTCACCCCCTAGATATGAATCTAACTACTTACAAAATAAGAGGGGAAGGCTGGATGAACTTGACTCATTTTCTGCCCCTAATATGGATTTTTCTCCACTGAGGTGTTCCAAAAGGTTAGCAAACAATATGACAACCAACCTGGACTTGGGACAGGGGTACCAAGCCCAGGGGTATACGGAACTCCAAGCAGGGGTGAGGAGGAAGAGGAATGCATAAAACATGTCAGGAATGGTATAGTTGGGCAATTTAAGGATTTTAAGATTTACAATTACACTGACAGAGAGTTAGTCAAAGAACATTTTTACTTTATATTTGAAAGGGCTAAAATTTGTGCCCAGTTTTAAGGCTGACGTAGCACAAAATCTTCTTGCCCTTAAACTATTTTTAAGGAAAGTTAACTTGAGCATATTCTTTAGGGAAAATGAGGTTAGGAATAATTTATGAAGCAGGGTTAGTGAGCTTAAAAGAAACGGCACTTTCAACCCACCCCTCCACCCAATTTTGCAGGTATTTGAAAAATGTGTAACTGAGGACATTTACAAACAGGTTTCAAAGGACCCTAGCCCCTCTTATAATATTACTTAAGAGGAAAATAAAAAACTTCAACTTTTATGGAAAGACAGTGTAGTAAGAGTTATGATGCCTGATAAGGGAGGGGGGATGGTGGTGTTTTATGAGACTGAGGCTTACAACAATGCCATGACCAACCTTTTGTTCCCTGGTTTCAAGGAATGAGATATCTATTGTTTACCAAAGAACTGACTCATACTTAGAAGAGTATTTAATAGATGGTAGGATTAGTGTGGCTACTTACAGTTTTTTGGTACAGGTTAACCCTATTATACCTAACGTCTTCAGAATACCAAAAATTCATAAATTAGTTGAAAATCCACCATTTAGGCCTATAGTTTTGGCTAATGGTTCTAAAACCCACCCACTAGCAGTATACATAGATCATAATATGAAGAAAATAGTTTTTAATACCCCGCACCTGATACAAGTTTCATGGGATTTTTTGAGTAGATTAAAACCTTCCATTTGGAAGGAAGGTCTGATTTTTTTGACCATCAATGTAAAAGATTTGTTCTCAGTCATCCCCAAGAATGATGTATTCAAATTTTGCATGAATCCCTTACTATTCAACCCATACTGTCAGGCAAACTGGTTAACTTACTATTA
Organism: Protopterus annectens; assembly: GCF_019279795.1. Taxonomy (NCBI): domain Eukaryota; kingdom Metazoa; phylum Chordata; order Ceratodontiformes; family Protopteridae; genus Protopterus; species Protopterus annectens. The sequence continues at coordinate 828,198,610 of NC_056730.1, forward strand.
CTAGTTGAATTAATGGAACTTATTCTAGAGAACAACTACATTCACTTCCACAGTGAATATTTTCAGCAAGTCACTGGAGTAGCGATGGGGGCAGCATATGCCCCCACTTATGCAAATCTTGTTATGTTGTGATGGGAAAGGCAATATGTCCTTAATAGTACCTTTTCAAAATTCCTGCATTTATATGTTAGGTATATTTGGATGACATTTTATTTTGTGGGATGGTGACCCCAAGGGAATACCCAGATTTCTGGAGTACCTGAATGGTTGCACCACATATTTTAAATTTACACATGAGTGGAACAAGGACAAAATTAATTACCTGGATGTAACTGTATCACACATCACTTAAGGATTTAAATCTAACATCCATAGGAAGGATACCTGGTGTAACAGCTATTTGCACTGTGATAGTTTTCATCCCAATTTCAAAAAAGAAACCTAGTGAAGGGTCAAGCTGTTAGGATAGCTAGGATGACATCTGACCAAAATGAACTGGGGATAGAATTAAATAAGCATAACGAAATGTTCACTTACAGGGGCTACCCTAGTGAACTGGTCACCAAAATTTTGGAGGACGTTCTCAAAGGATGGGTTACTAAAGACACCACCCTTTTGGGGGTGGACTTGATTCAGAAAACACTCAGGATTCAGAAAATGAGTTTTATAAAGCATTTATTATGGAGTTTAACCATTGTCCAAACCTTTGAGTGATATACTACAAGGTAATTGGAGCATTTTTTAAATCAATAAAGATCTAAGTGAAATAGTGGGTGACAAGCCGAGGTTCATCTACAGGAGAGGAAAGAATGTTAAGGAACTCCTTAAGGGTGATCGACTCGAAAATGGGAAAGTGAGGAGGGGGACAGCACCTTGTGGAATATGCAACTTTTGTTCCTACATCATTGGTACACAAAATCTAACCTTAGAAAATGGACTGTAGAGTAAAATCTATTTCAAAAAAGGTAACTGTGCAACCTCCAAACTGGTATATTTAGCAAAATATGGGGGCTGCTCAAGTTTTTACACAGGAAAAACTGAGAGGACACTCAAAAATAGAAGTTATGAGGACCTTTATGGCATAAGAACAAGAAAAGAAACTAGTGCCTTATATAAACACCCATGTGAGTCTGTCAAAATTAGGGGCTTCAAGTTTGGTATTGTGGATGTATTGAAAAAGAACCCAAGGGGAGGTGCTTGGAAATTAACATTAATAAAAAAGGAGATGATATGGCAACTTAGGTTAAAAGCCACCTTCCCCCCTGGTCTGAAAGGATATGTATCTGTTAAACCCATTTTAAGGGAAAGGGCAGCTATTATAGGATGAATGGAGACTTAAATAATATATTTTGGTTCTATTATTCTTGGTATTATATATGCATAAACAAACAATTCATTTATTATTTTAACTTTATATATTTGTGGAAAAGGTTATGATACTCAAGCTTGGTAAACAGTTTTTTATTAACCCTATATTTATAATGTGAAAAGCTATTTTATATGACATGTACTGCAAGGGGTTAATTTAGGTGAGTATTTATGGAAGTGATGTGGAAGGCATTATTTGTGTGGTGAAGTCTCTGTGGCGAATCAAAAGTGCTCACGTTATTTTACTGGCTTTTTATATTTTAATAAATTCCTGAAACTGTTTAGTTGCGACTGGAGTCCTTTCAACATTTTTTTCTTTTCAGTCAAGTTATTTCACTTTGGATATATTTTCAAGTGGTTAGTTTACTGGAGGTGAAATACACCATTCTGGGAGTTTGTTCATTTAAATTTTCAGCACTGTTGTTTCGCTGTTATGAGAGTCAATGTTATGGTATTCTTTGTTTTGACATAGATGCTATTAGACACATATCAGTCACTCCAGCATGTTCTGTTTAAGGTACAGACAAATTGTGGTTCTGAGACCTTGTATTTCTGCTGCTATTTGACTTATGAATATGTAGGAGATACATAAGTAGGGTGTTTGCAGATGGTTTGCAATTCAGTCATAATCTCCCCTCTCAGGAATTTATATAAGACTGGGTAGAGGTAAGGGTGTATAAGGCCCTTTACGTAAGGTATGTTTGCTTAGCTTTGTTTCTTTTGTTTACTAAAACTCTGAGATAGTTGTAGCTTCTCCATATGCCCAGACAGGTGCATACATGCATACAAATATTTCAAGCATGTGCATTAATGCCCTTCTAGCCTGCCAATATACCAAAACATTTTTTTCTCATAAAAAGTGTCTAGACTGTTCTTAAAAATATCTAAACTAGTGCTTACTTTAAGGTAGTTTGGTAGTTTGTTCCATAGTTCATATGAGGTTACTAGACTAGTGTCCCTAGAGCCTTTACAAGCCTAGCCATGTTAATCCCAAGTATCCCCATTTGTTCTTTTTGGGTAGTTCACAGAACGAATTTATGAACAGAGTGGTTCTGTCATCAACACTGGCTATCCCTCTCCATGAGGGACATTAATGCCACCCCAGGGGTGAATTTGCAGTCTCCTATCCAATTATCTTGGTTGCATTTGAATAGGGTCAGTGAGGAGCTCTCTTTTACATGAATAGGAGGTCTATTCCGGAGAAGGATCAGTCTCTGGGAGACATATCTGTCTCTCCATCATGTTCTGTTAATGTCAAAGGCTAGGTTGAGATTCCTAGAATGGTGACTCGTGTGGCATTTGACTTGTGTATGTGCAGCATTTCCATTAGGACAGAGTCAGAGATTTCCCTATAGGCTAGGCAAAAGTCAACTCTTAGGAATCTATAAGATACAGGGTAAAGTGACATGGCTTTCAGCCTGTCCACATAGATCATGGTTTGGAGTCCCCATATTTTCTTAGAGAGAAACCTCTGAGGTCTCTCCAGCTGCTCCAGGTATCTGGTGAGGTACATACAAAAGGGTACATTATACTCTAATAGTGGTCTGATGAAGGTCAAGTACATTGGAGTTATAACATCACTTTACCTGGATGTTATGCCCTTGTTTATAAGGTGTGCTACATAGAAGGCTTTCCTTACCACTGTGGAAACTTGGAGGTCAAAGTTCAGATTGCTATCAACCTCCATTCCCAAGTCTCACACCACTGGGATGGAACTCAAAGGGGTACTATAAATATTGTAATTTGTAGGAAATTCTGTTTTGACAAAGGGAATAATAATGCATTTATTTGCATCAGCTTCTCTTTCAGAGACCCAATTAGTACACTTCTCATTCCTATAGAATCTTGATTTAATTTCTCCATGTCTTTTGTGTTACTAATACCATGATGGGAATGGACCCCATTCCTAAGTCAAAGTATGATTAAAGTTCATGAAATTAGTATTGTTTCAATCTTTGCTGTCAGTCAGAAGTGGTCATCGCAGTATCCACAATGTGCCCAGTAATGACTACTGCAATTCGTATGAAGTTACATGTATCCGTAATGTATCTAAACACAATTGTAGACTCTTTTTTTATAAGACCCATTGCTCCTACTACTATTGCAACTGTCTGGGTATCTTCCATCCACATTGCTCTCATTTATGCCTACAAAACCTGATATTTTATGATTTTATGTCTCTCTGTATGCAAGACAGTGTAGTCACTGGGTATAGCAAGTTCAATAATCAATGCTGCTTTTGTCTTTTTTTCTTGGACCACTATATCTGGTTTTCTCACCATTTATCTTTTACTGTTGGTAATGGGTGATCCCATGTGATGTAGACTTCATCATTTTCTATGATGCTTTGTGGCTCATGTTTGCAGTGTTTTCAGCCACTTCATTCCATTATGTTTGCACAATCCAGTGCAACAATCTTGCCACGTTATTATGCCTTTCAGTATACAATCCTTCTAACATTATCATGTCGCAACCACCAACAAGGTGTGCGACTGTTTCCAATTCTCTTTTACAAAACCTACATTTGTCTGTTTCTCACACATGTTCAATGGACTTTGTAAACCAATGTGTACATAGCCCACTGTCTTGGGCCGCCAATATTAACCTTTCATCTTTTGGTTTGAATTCTCCTATCCTTAACCATTCCTACATTCGATCCCAATCAACACAAGGCTTTTCTAGGTATTTATGCATTTTCCACATATCTTCCCTTTTTATCTGATCCTTCACCTTATATTCTTTCTTTTTGTTTTTTGTCACATTCAGTTGCAGCCTGATTTTTTATCTACTTCTGGTTTGATTTTCATTCCTGCTTGAAGCTGATATGCTTCTGCTAGACTAAGCAGGGAAGTCATCTTAGATTTATTTTCCTCATGTTTCATAACCTTCACTATATTTGGGTCTTGTGAGGTCAGCAGACATGTGTGCAGTCCCACAATTGCAGATCTATACATGTAATCAATTTCAAGGAGCCCCATACCTCCATCAGAACTGGAAATATATAATCTTGGTATGTACTGATTTTTAGAAATCATTTGATGAGCATGAAGCATCCATCTTGTTTTCCTATCTAATCTATCCAACACCTTTTGGGACCAGTCAATCACTTCAAAACTGCAAGTTAGGACAAGAAGAGCAACTTGGTTTAAAGCTTGAATTTTGTTTCTAGATGTCAGTGCTGTTTTCAAAATTAATTTGTCTTCTAAAATACATGAATAAGATCTTCTCTTAAATATTTATGAGTCACTGTACAATTTGAGATATTTTAGTCTTTCATAATAACTTAAATTTTCACATCCGTGGAAGTTCCTGATATATTTCTGCTGTACTCTTTCCAGTTTACTCATGCTTGTTTTTTTTTTTTTTAATAACGTTTCCATATTGTTATTCCACAATCAAGTTTGGGTTTAATGTAACTAACAAAAAAATGACTTCATCATTTTTGATTTCCTGTACTTTATAAATCTTTTTTTCAACATGTAGTTTTATAACTATCATTAACCAATTGGATGATATGATTAGAATAATTCAAAGCTGGATCTACCCATATACCCAGGTCCTTAAATGAATGTACAGTTTCAATCACTGTGTGCTGTATTAAATATTCACCTTTCAATTTATGACTCCCAAATCTCATATGCATAGTTTCTGATATATTTATCAGCATATTATTCTCCTGTGCCCAAATGGTTGATTTAGTCAAGTTCTTTTACAGACATGCCCCATCTGTAACAAACATAATCAGTTTGTCCAATTTCAGGTCATCTGCTTGCAGACTGTAGAACACCTCAGATAAAAAAGATACAATCTAAACAAGTAATGGCATGGGACAGACCCCTGTGGGACACCCTGACTGCAACCAAGAATTTCACCTGTCCAATTGCTGTATGATACTTGCTATGTGTTATTTGTTGGCCATGAAGCTATCCACCTTATCAAGATTAAATCAATACCTACCTGTTGTAATTTATTTATTAGTGTTTTGTGTATGACCCTGTCAAATGCTGAAGTTTAATCTATATAAATTACATCACAGCACAATTTTTCCATTCATTGCTGTTATTATATTGTTATAGAACATCATGTTACAGGTGGTAATAGATCTATTTTCAACATATGCATGCTGATGTATGATTTCAAGTCCCAAACGTTTTCTGACAGTAACTTATCCAATATTACCTTATCCATTATTTCTCCTCAACATGAAAGTAGATGTAAAGGCCTATATGACTCTGGGTTTGTTCTACTCCCCTTTCCATTAAAGACAGGTTTAGTAAGCACATGTCTCCAGTCTTGTAGGAATCTTCCCGTATTTATATGACCTAGTAAATAATAGTTATAATGGTACTATAACTTCTTGCCGGAGTGTTCTTAGGTCATTAGTACTTATTCTGTCTCCTCCCAGTGTTTTGTTTGGATCCATTTTGTATAGTTCTTTTTCAGTATAGTCTATTTTCATCTATATTATATTATCGTATGATTAAAATAGTGAACGCTATTTCATCGTACGGATAATGTCGAAACCACAAAATATCAAACACATGGAACAGCAAATTTTTTCCCAGGGAAAATATTTGCTGCTCTGCAAATAAATAAATAAAACACTTAAACACAAAGATAAGTGGGGGGTTTCACCCCCCACACCCCCCATACTTAAATATACCAACCCCGAGATCACACCATAGTGGAGGAAATGGCAAAGTCCCAAAGACAGCCCATCGAATTTCTTCCCTGGGAAAAAAAAATGATGTTCCGTGTCTTTGACATTTTGCCATTTCGACAGTATCAGATCGACTAAATAGCTTTTGCTATTTAGTCCATTCGATACACTAATATAGACCTGTCTATTTTGATTTCAATGTCTGAGGTTACCTGGATATCAGTAGAACAACATATCATCCTTTTTGTGGAACCTAACTGTTTTGCATAAGATTTTGTAAATAAATATATCTATAATCTGTTGTGTCAGGGAATACATTTTAAAATCTACACAAGGTTTATCAATTTGCATGGCTTTACTCCTTCCACATCCTATGTAGCTATAAAATGCTTTCCTAGTATGCTCAATATATTTATATAATTATTTTTCTAATTTTTCTTGATCTTGTCTGACACTATGTTTAATCTGTTTGCCCAGCTTGTTTATTTTAGTTTTAAAAGTTGTACTTCTGCCCCTTTTCTATTTCTTATATATTTTTTGTCTCTTAAGTCAAGTATCTTGTTCTTATGTAAATATATCCCCTGACATTGTAGGCCTAGATGCTGATGTTAGATATTTGTTTGATTTTTTGCACTCAAAATGTCTTTTTTTCAAACCTTTCCATATTCCTTCTGCAGTTTGTCCACTGAATGCATTACTTCAGTTAGTTTTGCACAGTGACTGTTTTGCTTCCATATAATTTGTAATTAATCTTCTGTGCATTGATTTAGATTTCAGTTTGGCAGAAATATCTAGCAACAAATTAACCTTTATAACCCCATGATCACTGCACATCAACCATTTTAAAATGTGACATGAAGTAACAGTAATTTCTGTAGGAAGACAAACAATTTCTAATATGTTCCTTTCCTTGGTATTTTTTTTTACAGTCTGAAACAATTGCTTTTCATAAGCATATGTTTTGAATGATTTCCTTATTAATGTTGTTGAATCAACATTATTCTAGTCTGTTTCTGGTAAATTTAATTCCCCAGCCATTATTATTCTCCCCTCCTGTATTTCATGCAAGAAATGTATGAATTCCTCTAGGTCATCAGCACTTGACTTTGGTGGTGTATACACTCCAATTGTTATATGTTTCAGGGTTGTCTTTATTGTCACAGTTACACAATCTATATTATTGGTTTTATCATTGAACATGTAATAATCATAAGTCTCATAACTATCTTTAATCCCTATCATAACAATGCCACCTGATTTTTTTTATTACAATAAAAACATTTATACCCCTGAAAGAACTGGTTTCCAGTCATTGTTCTTTAACTACGTTTCACAGACAATAACAATCTCAATCCTCTGGGAATGCAGCACATTTTCCAATAATAAAACTTTATTATTAATGCTCCTAGCATTAACAACCATCAGACATATCAACTGTTGATAAAAACACAGTAGAACTCAGGTACAACTGAGGTTTCCAGTTTCAATTGAAGTGTTAATGTTAAAACATTAGTGCCTTTGCAGAAAAATATGCACAAAATTAAGCTTGGATGCTCTAAACATTTCCATTTTTTTTAAAAAGCATATTTTTTTTCATGTAGGTATAAACCCAAAAAAATGTTTCATTCCCAATGACCTGACTCTCCTTTCTATATGTGATTTGTGAAAAATATGTCCTAACACCTCTACAAGTTATGTTATCTAACAGGGCTGTAAGTTCTCTACTAACAGTCAAAGAGTTCTTGTGGATGAGATCATTCGTACTGACATACTTCCTTACATTAAGGCGTTCTACGGCTTGTCTCACATCGTCTATTTTTGCTCCTGGCAAGCATAACATAACTACATGTTCATTATCTTCTCTGCAATTGTAAGTATCAGTTCCTCTAATAACTGTATCTTCAATTGTAAGTATCAGTTCCTCTAATAACTGTATCTCCAATTGCAAAAATATCTTTTCTGACCAGATCTGAAGAATCTTCAACTTCTAATTCAGTAATATCTGCTCTATCAACTGTTACAAAGAAATTATCTGTACCATTAGTCTTTTTAATCCGCACTGTTTTCATTGCTTAAGATGTGCAAGCATCCAGTTCTCATGTCTTTGTACATCTGCAGCTTGAGCCTTGTTATCACTGTTTATCTTTCTCCTCTTTTTTCTTACAGTAATGTTCTTCAGTTCATCCACATTCAGTTTTGAATTCTTTCTTTTTACTTGCCCCTTGCCTTTTGGAAAAATGATGCCTTTTTCTGTAGACTGAAGGTTTTTTGATAGAAAAATATTATCATTCCCTGTAACCTGTGTGTTCCATAACACAGCAGTGTCATTTTTAGTATGTATTCCCTTTAATTTACAGACATTTATCAATTTCCTTTTCTTCCGTGTTATTTGCTGTGAACGTCCTCCTTCTTTCTTTTTTTTATTTTCTTCTAAACACTCTGAATTCTCAGATGGCTGAATACTTGTATCCAGAATTTCAAAGTTGTTAGGAGGATTATCTTATTTCATAGGGGTTGAGTGACCTTTACAGACAACAGACAAATCCTTTCCTAAATGTGTTCTATTTTCTTTGTCTGACATTACTCATCTCACCAGTCCAGTCATTAATATATGCAATAACAGTTCTCCAAGCTGTACCAATTGTGCTTCTAGATTTACTACTAATAATGGTCAGCAGATCTTCCACTTTTTGGCATGAGGAACAAAGATCACCACTGTTATCAGGTGTTATGTTTAAATATATATAGCATTTATTACACTGTACAAGATATTTCTGTTTTAGCAAATCATTAATGGCATACTAATTTAGGAATCCATATTCAACTTCAAATGAATAAAACATTATAAAAGGAAAGAATAGTCGAAATCAGTTCCCACAGAAATCAGAGAGAACTTAAATCAACTTCTGTGAGTAAATCACACAAACAATAGACAGCTAAATACTAAAGTAAGTACAGTAAAGTTGTTGCTCTGACCGTACAAGTTCTGAAAGTCAGACAAAAGCTGGAATTTCTTATTTGGCACACAAATGTACTCAGTAGCTTCTGCTCACTATCAATAGTAGTCACACCTCTTTTTAACAAGTAAAGATAAATAAATCGCAAACCAAGACAGGATTCTTTAGATATGTTCTGGATTGTCCTCTCTGCAGTCTGTGAGACTTTATAGCTGACTAGATCCTTTAGATTGCCTAGAGTTGACCTGCCTAAAACATATCCCTTTCTAACAACAAACAGTGACAATGAAAGGTAAAAAAACAAAATATAAATCAAAGTAATTTTTCTAGTCTACAAGCTATCCCTTCCTTACTATAATAGTGAAAAACAGTGATAAGAAGTAAAATATAAATTCAAATAAAATTTCTTTTACAGACAACTCCACAGTAAATCATAAACCAAGACAGAATTGTTTAGATAAGCTCTGGATTCATACCAAAGGGAGCACTGAACTCTATGATTGCTGTGATAAAGGCAGACTACAATGTAATAATGGCCTCTTTGGACCTAGCTGCCATGCCCTTACTTATAACTTGTGAAGCACAAAGGTATTTCCTCACCACTGTGGCCACATGATGGTAAGGCTACTATCTACATGCATACACAGATTCATGACCACTGGCTTGACTATTGTGATCATATTATTAACATGTTAATTATCCCTGATGGGTGACTTTCCAAATAGCACAGTTATGCAAATCATATAACTTATTTAAGAGCATGGATTTGCCACCATTTGTTAGGCATAAATAAGCCTTCTTGAAGAATGCTTGTGTTCGCATTTGAGTCAATGATAACCTTCAGCTTGCAATCATATGCAAAGTTAGTCAGCCATAAACCTTCATTATTTGCTTCTACTTCAGAGACATAGATGCCAAAAAGCAGTAGCTCCAGTAGTGAGCCATGGAGGACTCTATTAGTTACTGAGCTCTTGTTGAATGTGGCCTCACCTATTTTGACCCTTTGGGTCCTATTAGTGAGACATTTGCCTATCAAATAGGTGATAAAAGGGTTTATACTTAATATACTGTGCTTGTCTATAATGCCTGAGTTGGGTAATGTAGCAAAATACATGACAGGGTTGAGCTAGGCTGTGCACATAGTCTTGGGCACATGCATTGCTTTTTTGCCACTCTCATTGACTTCCACCACATTTATTAGGTATGATATGACCTTCATTTAACAAAGCCAAACTGTGAACGGACTAGTGTTTGTATGTTATCTATATCCTCTTTTGTCATGTCCATGATGAATCTTTACATGGGATTACATATGAGGCTGGTCAGACTTATGGGCCAGAATTTTCTGTAATCAGTAAAATTGCTGTAGTCATCTTCCATTATTTGCACACAAAACCTGACTGTGGGCTACAGTTGAAAAATGATTTAAATGGACCAGAGAGGTCCTGTTTCATGTTATGTAGTAAACATCCCTGGATGTTATTGGGCCTAATTGATGCAGTGTATTTTGGTTTGTAAAGTGCATTGCAGAGATGTTCGTTAGTGATGGCTGTGTGGAATGTGATGAACAGCAATTCCTTCAGGATATCAAGTGGTGACTAGGGGAATAAATTTCACTGAATCTCGCATTTACATTCACACACAGATATAACTGTTCAACGAACACATGTAAGGGAAACAGAAGGGGGATGATGCCCTACTTCCATAAACTCACATGGCCAGTTTGCTAAGGCAGACTGCATTATTAAACAATGCAGGTTACCATAATATTGTTATGTTGTCATTTCCAAGATATTTTTTTTCAAAGCTTAGTTATGTTAATGTGGCATGAGGCAGTGTCAGGCATACTTACATTCAAATGTCAGGATATGTTATATGTGATTGATGTGCAAATGGTTGCCATGCTTCAAGGTGGTCATTATTCAGATGTTCAGGTGATGTCCTGATTTCCAGTGGTAAGCTATGTTATTCATGCCACTGCAAAGTCTTGTTTCTACTGTTTACATTGGTGAAGGATATATTCTCCCTGACGCAGTCTGTTAATGGTCATGTCCATGACTATAGATAAAGTGAGATAGGGAATGTGTTACATGGATTATGAGATGTTTTTTAGCAGCAATTCTGTTGACTAAAACTGTGCTACCTGCTCATGCTTGCACCATTTAAAACTGAACTGCATTTAAAATAAGAATGTTTATGTATGCTACTACACCATCAGTATCATATCTGTATTTGCATAACTCACTAGTGGGTGGTATGTTGATTAAGTATGCTACATTACAAATATGCTCATCATTTTCATATTAACTTCTGCTATGATTTTCATGGCAATGTTCTGCACGATACACATTTGATTTTCATTTCTGTTGTGTTTGCAGAGCATGGGACCCATGAATGTTCACCTATCAGACAATCAGCACATGCCAGGCCACTGTTAGAGTCCCCAGGTGATGATGGTGATGATGAAGATGATGATGATGATGATGAAGATGATGAGGAAATAAGACCTGCACCTGCCCAAGCCATCATGCCTGTTGCACCATGGGAGAAAATATGCCTTTAACAGAATGGATATGATTATTGGAAGGAGATCTGTGAGGTTGTGATCAATGTGTTCCAAACACAGATGAGGACATAAAGGGGACATTCCTCCAGGATATTACATTGGCTATGTGCACTTCTTTCAGGGATATAGCCCATGAGGTCATTTGTGAGTCTCAGCTGCATCATCCTGGTCCTTTTGGTTTGTAAGCTGTATGTATTGCCTGTGTGCTTCAGTTGTGTTATGCTACCAACATGCTGTGACTTTTAATTATGTTTCAGTGTATGCATGACACACTTTAACAAATTATACTTTCCTCCCACATTCAGCTGTAAGTGCACCGTGGCAGTTAAACTGCAGCTATTGCTGTGAGAATTAGCCTGTGAACATGTGTTTTACTGACAGCAAATAACCGACAACATAAGTTGTCCATAATCCAGCACTAATACTGTGGTATGGTTTGGAATTGTGTATTGCCATATCATGTATGCACAACAGAAGGTTATGCCATTTCTCATGTGTTTTGGATGACAGTTGTCATGATATCCCACTGACATGATGTGGTGTTGTCTGCCATGCGTTAGCAATACTGATGCCATGTGGGACCATATACAGGTATATAATAGCTATGTGTAGTCCTCATTTTCTGACTGCATCAAACAGCAATGTAGCATTAATCCATTCACAGTGGTACACATAATTTATTAGGAAACAGTACATTAAGCCATGTTTGCTGCATCTTATATTTCCACATCTGTTATCTATTCACATACGTTCACACCTTCCACATATAGTTGTACACATTAACTGATTTCACACGTCTCTGCACACAGTCAGATCCATAGTGACACACAGTTGTACCTTTGACATGTGAGCATTCACTGCCTTATAACTGATGTGTTGTAAAGATGTGCACAGGAGTGTCTTCTGCTCAGTAATGAGCAGGGTGCCTGACATACACCTGCAGTTGTGCATTCAACATCTGCATGGTAGTATATGCATCTTAGCTTGCTTACCTATGCATGTTGTTGTCACATGATTGCACATTACTGAGTATGTGTGTTTTATACATGGCCATTTCTGTGGACATCAGAAATCATTCTGACCATCTGACATACATTTTTTATTTACTTAAATGTGTTGTGATTTGATTCTACAGCCCCCTGTGTGCTGTACACATGCATTTGCAGTGTGTCAACTTACCTTGTCCTGCTTTACCCTGATGTGTGCCCAGTTGTCCACCTCCCTTCCACCTTCATATTTCTGTATTATAGTATGCATATATGTCCACCTTTGTTGCAGTTATTGACCATGGTCATTTATTATTTTGTTGACACAGTGAACATGTGCCAAATGTATGGCCATTTTATGTTGCGAGACATCTGCACACAAGTCTTTGGTTACTGCTTGCAATACATCCCTGTTCTCATTATACTATTGCTGAAATCCATGTGCACAACCTGATATATTGTTTAAGTTATAGTGTTATATTTTTGTAAATATTCTTGCATGTCATTGGTATGTGTATGTGTATTAACCTTGATTTCATGTACGTTCCATTTTGGCCATTGACAGTCATACATTTACATCTACACCTGTACATTGTCTTTGACATGGCATATGCATGTAACATATATGCATTCTATTACACATTTGTTTGGGTTGCGTACACCTACTTGTGTATTTAGCAGACATTTTTTTGCCTTTTGTCTGCAGTACTTCTGTTTGACACTGTGCTTGGTTGTTTGTCTTTCATGCTTATGGTTTTAGGTTTGGTTCTATTCTCTACTCAAGTGGTTTAGCATTGTTAGACATACATTTGCTCATCTGTGATGTTCCTTAGCTTACCCTTGCACTGCTGACAGACTACTTGGATATGTGTTTACTTATCCAAGTTGTATTGTGCTCCTTAGTTATTGCCATCCAACAAACATCTACCATTGGTCATGCACACCCAGGTATGACTGCCACACAGTTTGCAACATGTTGCAATGTGATTATCCATAGGTAGATATGTTTTTTCTGCATTTCACAATGTATCCCCAGATTGTTTGTCGACTTTTCATTGTCTGTGTTGTGCAGTGTGCCGTCTTGCTTGTTACTGTTTTTTCCAACCTTTGTCCATCATGTGTTGTGATATTTGTTCTGTGGGTATACCTGCTGTGATGTCCTTCTCTTCCTCTTTCACTAAGTTTACCTTTCCTTCTATTCTTAAAAAAAATGGGGCTATTTCCACACAAAAAAACAAATTATTGCCCATGACCCACTTACTTTCCCTCAGATTTCCCTACTTAGACATCCATCTTGTGTGTCTCTCTTCTTCACCCATACCCCACATCTTCTTTTCTATCTCCCACTTTCCTTGAGAATGTCTGTTACTTGTGTTCCCCACACAGGTCCCAAACCCATTGTTGGCTAATGTTTGCTGTGGCGATGTGGCCTTGATTGCCCTTCACCTTTATTTTTTTTATTAGAAATGTTATGGATTCTGTCGGAATCCTAAGTACAAGCAGGCATATTTTATTAATACATGACTCATGGAGATCTCCATAGTTGTCTCTGAGTTTACTGCACAGATTGCTAAAGATATGTATTACAAAAGGCATGGAACTTTAAAGCAAGTATATTTCAATAGTAAATGAATTACAGAATTATGGAATATCCATTGTTGACTGCAATGTTTCTGGACATATTTCTAAAAATATGTATTGCCAATGTCACGCTGCTTACATTGAGATAGTTGGCATTTTTTTATAATAATGGACTCAGTTATATTCGGCAGTTGTCCATAACCTTACAGGACAGATTCTGTTATAGATACATATGCAAGACTATCAGGATGCTTGACTTGTGATAATCTTTCCATAACTTTGGATAAAACACTTTGACAATGATTTCTCATTATTTACAAATTATTTGCAGGTTTGTTAGGTTGCATCATTGCTACTGAGATAACCCATTGTACATTGAGCTGTTCTAGGTTCATTGTGGTATATTTACATATTACAGTGTTATCCGCAATTTTAGCGCTGATATTGGTATAACGGGCTGAAATTCACATAAGTTACAGAATCTGGCCCTAGATATTATATGTTTTAGTGATGTCTGGAAAATTTTCAGTTGATCTGTTATTATGACTGAAATCAAAATATTATTGATTTCAGCAGAGATAAGATTCTCTAGAAGCCTACCTGATAGTTGTGTGCAAGAACTCATCACAGTTATGGGTCTATATTATTGGATTGTGCTGTTTGATCGAAGCATCATCAGAAAAAGAAACTTAATGACATATGCTGCAACTTATATGTGATGCAACCACACACATCACATCATATTGACTGCCCCTCTGTCCCATTTGGGCTCTAACTATGAATAACTCCTCCAGAGTCTCAATCTCAAAGAGAAAATGGATTGTTTTTTATCAAAGGTTAAAGTTAGGTGTGGGAAAAACATAAAAACAATATACACAATTAGCAGCTGTGAAGTACATGAAATATTTTGTTATATTTCCATCCTGCATAGTTTCTTTATCATTACCTACAGCCAGCATTTATCATTGCTATTTTATAATTAATGTTAGTGTTAGATTAGAAGGAAATATGGGCAGTTCCTACTTTAACCTTATTACTTATTGAATACCAGCAATAGTATTAAATACAGGAAGCCATCTCAGAGATGACAAAAAATGCATTTTTTCATAAATCTAGTGTTTAATGTATACCTTACCTGTGTTCTGTAAATTAAAAAAAAATAAATGTACCCCCGGATTCATGAACCCTGCGCCAGGTGCAGGCATAGCATATGTGGGACAATGCCAAATATGTCCGCCGAGCGAGTCAGGTACAAACCAACTCCACGTGCACTACCGGCGTATGCCAGATCTACACAGCCCTCGGCATAGGTATGCAAATCACCCCATGCACAGTATCGCACCATGCTAATGAAGGCATACAGTGATTTACAAAGTGGTGCAGGCGTAGCGCAAGCCCATGGAAATGTAAACCAAAAAACATGGTTTACATTTTCCCAAACAGAACATTGGAGTTATGGAAGCAGACCAGACTCATGTATTTCAAAGTTAATATATGCCAATGGCGAAATACACAGCCAATGGCACAAGAAAAGATGTACAACACCTAAAAAACAACATTTAATGTCATGTCCACAGTAACGCACAGTATAACCACAGGGCATGTGTGTGCAAACAGGAATACAAAGGAAATATATACAAATGTCATAAAATCGCAATGCAAGACAAATTAGGATTGCACCATAATATGCAATGGTAGGCATGGCACACCACAAGCAAGGCACAAGGGTTGCCAGGGGCCCGCGACAGTGTTCGGCGCTGTAACTATGAATTAGTAGTCAATGCCATGCAAATGAGGCAGGTAATACTGAATCACAAACGTCCCGCCGGATTAAGGATGTACCTGACGGCGCAGCGCTATAACACAGAGGAGTGTATCAAAGGTGATACATGACATCAGCAGAGGGGTGTGCCACCATATCAGTAAGCACATTGGAGCAATGCAAATCTGGTCTTGCCATTGCTAAGCAAAGCTGCAGGACAGGGCTGGGGAGCAGGGTATAGAACCATTTAGCTGAGAGCACACATGGTGCCCGAAAGCGCATGTGTACGGGGATGAACTCGTGCCCAAAACCCGGTAAGCGGATGCACGCACTGCGAACTATAGCACAAACAGGAAGGTCAGGGGAAGAAGAGAAGGAAATGCAGAAGCAGGGTAATTGGCGTACTAATGAGCAATTAACACCAATCAACTCACGGCAGCCAATCGACGGCAGTAGACAAGCCTGCATGCAGAAACCTGCAAAACAAGATAGGGGAGGCATAGGATTGCAAAGAAAGGTGGGGTGGACCTGGAATGCAAAGATAGGAGAACTGCCATAGCAGAGCAAAGCAAACCCACAGTAGATCAGCAATAGCACACATTACGCAAGATAAGCCAGGTCTAGGAAAGTACAAATGAAAGCAGGCAGCTGGATGCATGCCAGCAAATGGTAGGTGTAACGTGCACAAATGTAAACGGAAGGGCAGGAGGTAAATCACGGCATCCAAATGTAATGCAACACCAAAGGCAGCACAATAGTGGTTTCATAAATAAAACACAGAAGATACCCTGTAGCCACGATCGTACATACACACCCTATTACATCATCAGTGTTCACAGCAAAACAGTATAAAGTGTGAAAGCACCCAACACACATCTGTGTATTCCCAAACACCGCACCATAGGTGTAAACAGACGGGGAACTTTTAAAATGTACATGTTGGGAGCTGCCATAGCTGTGATTCATCAGCATGTGTTACAGACCGACTGTGTTGTGGAGGATGATGCCGACAACCACCGTAGGCCTCGGAGGAGGAGAAGAGTGTTCAGACCAAGGGTAACCTACCAGGGGCTACATGATCTGGAGATAGTAGAGTGTTACAGGGTGGACAGGGACATCTTACAGCAAATAGTAGAGCTGTGCCGGCCATGCCCGAGAACCAGAAACAACAGAGGGGAACCCATCCCAGTGGACATGAAGGTATGTGTAAGCTTGCGAATACTAGCCACAGGTACCTTTCAAAGGCCAACTGGAGATATAATGGGGATCTCACAGGCATTGGCATCCAGGGTACTACACCAGTTCCTGGATGCCATGTTACCACATGCCAATGAGCATATAAACTTCCCCTGAACTCAGGAGGAGTTGGCCAGCAATATGCGTCAATTCCACCGTGTGGCAAACTACCCGGAGGTACTGGGTGCGATAGACTGCATGCACATACAAATCAAGTCACCACCCAGTGAGTATGGTAGGCACTACATAAACCGCATGGGATTCCACTCCATCAACTGCCAGGTCATGTGCAATGCCCAGGGCATTATCATGTATGTGTGTGCTGGTAGCCCTGGAAGCTACCATGATTCCCATATCTGGTATGCCTCACAGCTGTATCAGGTATTTGTCAGGGGGGACATCCCACAAGGTCACCTTGTGGGGGATGCTGGCTATGCACTGGAGCCGTGGATGATGACCCCCATCAGAAATGCATACACACCAATGCAAGAATGCCATAATGAGGCACATGCACAAACCAGAATCATCATAGAGCATGTGTTCGGGATGCTGAAATCACAGTTCCGGTGCTTGGACACATCTGGTGGAGCCTTGCAGTACTCTCCAGGCATGTGTGCCCACATCTTCATAGTATGTGCCAGGCTACATAATATGATCCTGCAGAAACAGCTGCAGCAGGGTCAAAATGGGGGATGGCCTCACAGCCCACCACAAGTGCCAAGGCCAACACAGGCACAGAGGGATCCAGACCATGGACACACTGTGCCAGCCCCAGTAGGCAGATGGAGGCGTGCACAATATGCCTACGCCTTGGCAAAGAGGGATCGTATAGCACATACCTTGACAGTGTAGGCTCCCACAGACTGACACCCCTCCCCACCTGCACACACAGTAACATGGATGGCACACAAACACGACTACCTGTAAATTGTGATGTATAGTTAGCCCACTGTGGAATCCTACATAGGCAGCCCTCAAACATTGTACATGCAACAGCCATGGGAACACGGAAATGTCAACACCTGAACAGTAGATGCGCCCATCAGCATCTGTCGGTGCTGTGTGTGTAGGTTCCCAGGTACATCGGTAGGTACACGCCCGATTGTCAGAGGCAAAACAACAAACGGGGCAAACAGTGACTCCCGTCACCACAACATCGAATAAGCAACTGTCGCGTACTGGAGCAGAGGCAATCGCAGGAGCACATGTGTGTAAGCACTGTCCTAAACACAGTCATCATGGATTACCTATCGCATTACTGAGGGGCTCCACAAAATGTAATCATGGATGTTGTGCCAAGGCAGGGGATGTACCCATGACAGGCATTCATCACCCCAGCTTGTTGCATCCACGGTCATATGAAGGTGTAGCAAATTATCGGGTGTAGCTAATTGTGATATACATACCCAGTGCCAGAGTATAGCCAGTAAACATCACATGGACATACCATTAACTGGACCCATCAAGTTGTAAACTAATGGAGTCATCCATGTGAGTGTAGTGTGGAGTAACTGATGTAGTGTACTGCACATACAAATTGACATAATTCGTGTACAACCCCCAGATGTCCAAGTGGTACATGCAGTGACTATCGTGCATGTTCCCGGTCCCACGTCCTGCAAGGGATGTAACGTAATCCTGACAGCACGGGTAATGCATTCCGGATGCAGGTCATCAGAATATGTGTAGCACACGTTAGCGGGAATAAGCGTTGCCCACAGCTGGTAAGCGATGTTTAAATATGACTATATGGATATGCGCAAAACAGGGCTAAGCATCACCGGCCACTGTGCAGATCACGGTCAATGATGTACAGAACAGGTGACATCAGCATTAGTCACCCCTGAACAAATAGCGCCTGCTCTGAAGGGTAAAATGACCACTGCCAGGAGTGGAACAGGCAGTCATGTACACAATCACCCAACACTATTGCTAGGCAAGATGTACATATGGTAGGGTTGCCACAGTTCAAATGACCAATGTGGGACATACGCCAGATGTCTGCAGGATGACACACCCAGCCAGGACAAAAACCAGAACGTCAGTGTTTTGTATAGATAAAAAGCTTAGTCTAGTAATGGTCGCAGGTATGTGTTCCATGTCCTGTAACATGTAGGTGGGTCAGATACAGAATAAGTGTGTTATGCAACTATGACATAAACTATAGGGAATATGTTTGTCCCAAAGTCGCAGGACATTTGCTATGTTCACAAATATTTTGCAGGACAAAACTGCACAAAGAGGGACTGTCCCTCGCAAAGTGGGATGGGAGGTAATCTTAACCTATGGAAGGTGTGTAATGTGACAGGTACAGACACAAACGTGCAGAGTACAGGAAACACAGTATACACTGACAAACACACAATGAAAGGTGTAGCGTGCCTCTAACCACCCCTGTCCGAGATATGTGTATGTATATATATATATATATATATATATATATATATATATATATATATATATATATATCTACACATATATATATATATCTACATATATATATATATATATGTATATATATCTACACATATATAATACAGATAGAAAGGGCAACAAGGGGTCACTGGCATCTGCAAATATATAGGTAAGTCGACGACATTCTAAACACCTTTGAGGTACAAATAAACAGAATACCGCCAACTATGGAACGTGTCACACACCGACACACGTAACCAGGAGGCTGAAAGACAGAAAAAACACAGTACTGGAGCAGTAGAACCGCAAGCAATATGACGATAGTAAGGACATGTAGTTGCCGCTGGTGGTGGTGTGGTCCACATAGGTACCGTGTACAACTGTGGTTGTGAGTGATGTAGCTTGTGTATGTGTGTGTTGTGGGTGCCATGTGTGTTCCCATGTGACTAAAGTGTGTGTGTGTGTCCGCATAGTGTGTCTGTAGATGGCAACTCGGAGGTAGATGATTACTTTAGGTGTGGGTATAGCTAGCCGTAGGCATGCGGTAAACACCTGTCCCACATTGGGAGGGACAGCCCCCCCCTGGGCAGGTGTGTCCTGACATGAAACATTACAAAGGGCAACTGTCCGAGAGTTTAGGACAATAGTATGTCCCACATAATATGCAATAGTTGCAGGAAATACTCATGCCTGTATGTAAGAAATGGAAATGTTACATGCAAACCGATAAGTAGTGAAGGACCAAGAACAATTGGTATGTAATGAGGATTAAAGTATGTGCTATCCTGTGTACTGACCGTGGCCATATGTCAGCTTGTAAACACCACTGTGTGACCGGCAAGTGTCCAACTATGGCCATATGTAAAGGTGGCAAGCCATGTGACAGAGGGTCTGACACAAACACCACTGCAATGACTGCAAATATCTGGGACAGACATACATGGGATAGCGTTCATTTACAAATATCCCTGCACATATCGCCGTACATCTGGAGGTATGGAAGTATCAACTGCACCTGCATACCATATAGAAACCAATTAACAACGGCCCAAAGTAAATTCCCGTAACAGAAGTCTATTAAGTGATAGCACTGTAATTAGGGAAGGGGTCCACACACATATATATGGACTACGTAGAAATGCAAGCCCCACAAAACCGTATATGCTACGTACACCCGCCTACATCCCCCACACTGGAAGCAATAGCAATACAGACCGTAACCACAGCCCAAACATCTAGTTAGTCAATTACATCTGCTGAACCGTTGACGTACCTTGTGAGAGACACATTTAAAGGCGCCATGCAAAATTGTATCCGTCGTATAACGGAACAAACGGCGATGTTACAGGTGTTTGCAATAGTCCTTTATCAGACGGGTGGGATGACAGGTACAGTCACAGGTAGAACCACATACTCAAGCCGTCACACACAATCCACGGGGGACATGACCCCAAAATAGACTTGGATCTACACATAGCAGTTGCAATTACACACAACAAAACACAATACAGGCCGTCTCCCCGAAGGCAGGGCAAATGGCCAATGCCCAAGTGGAGAATTCAATTATACCCCACTGTTGCCACGTAATTGGCGAATGGAGTAGCTGCACAGCTAAAGTGCACGTAATTAGTCACACCGGACCACCAATTGGTGGCAGTAAACCACATGTTGCAGGTATAGACGTATATAAGGATGACTTGCCAGATATGCAGACTGTATGCTCATACCGTATAACAGTTGAAAGAGTGATACAGAAGAGCGAGATAGAGACAAAACACCAGAACGATATCAAGGTATGTAGAACACTAACTGTATGTATAGTATGTTCTGTATTACGTAATGTCAGTGTATGCATAGCCTGGTTTGCAGTAATTAAAAGTGTCCACCATGCATAAAGTGGGGAATGGTATTTATGTAGTGATGTCTCGCTGATCATACTAATGCTTGTAGAAGATGTGCGTCCAGCAGTGGGCCACACGGTAAACAGCACAGACACCACAAGGGATGCAACATGATGGCGTTAAACAGAACAATGTCATATGATCTGCCGTCAGTGGCAGGGTATGTCCAATAAGTACGTGTCATAGCAGGGGATAGTATATGTAGATATACTGTAACAGTACGCATGTGTATGGGCATATAATGTCAATGACATGTCTAAGGTGGACTCTCTGTGCAAGTATGCTTTGAATTATGGGATACCATGTAAAACATGTGTAATGTATAGTACAGTAGATTGATACATCAGATATGTTACACAGGAGAAGAGGCATATGATGCATAACAAAGGTATCATATAGTGATGTGAGTAGTATGTAATTAAGATATGTATAAACAGTTATAATGAAATAAATACTATGTAATCCACTCTGTGCATTTGCAAAGGACGCAAACATTACTCCCATACTAGAATAGCAGAAGAGATGTGACAGACAAACATGAACATGATTGGCGTGTACAATAACAGTATACATATGGCCTGTAGTCACAGGACATTGTAATAGCGTGACAGCCAATCTTACTGGAAGGGCTATACCAGTAACCATGCACAAAGGACATGTAATAGCTCCACAGGTTCATAGTGGGGTACCATGCAGTCTGGCAAGTCTATGTGTAACAACAACTACAGTGTGCACACCAGTGGCACCTCTCTAGGGTAGTGTCCTGTGAACAGAAGAGCCATGTGTAACCTGCATCACTGCACAGTACAGCCACTGCAGTGATCCCTGGCGTACATGTGTCCACCATCCACCAAGCGAGGTATCACATAAACACTGCTACTGACTGTCCATGGGTGATGTACATAGGAATCATGTGCCAAAGCATGGTGAGTGTCCAGTCTGGGAATGCAACCCCCAAGCACATGCCACACACTGTCACGTGCATGCACATATCCGTGAGCATCATGGTCATAGTGGCTATTGTGTATGTTGTGTATGCAGAGTATATCCATAAACATATTTGCAGACATGGGCCCTGTCTTTGCAGCAGACGTCACCCCTGAGTATGTAGTCTGCAAATGTGTACAGACGTGGTGTCTGTACATAAGCCGCATACTTTAACAGTTGTAGCTCAATAAACATCATGGCGTTTTAATATTGAGTTATGTAAAGCTGTTGTGTAAGGTACACCCTACCTTATACCCATGGATGTCTTGTACCCATGGATGTGTGTATACGTCCGGTGTTCAGAGGTACAATGGGTGTCTATGTACCAGCTACACACCCAGTACAGACATGTGTGGACATGTAGAAGGATATCCATGCCACAGTGGCAACGTGGTAATCACAGGCGTGTGTGCGACATACATGTGTCTTACAAACATGTACAATGCAACATGTATGTAGGGGACTAACACCTATGTGATAACCAGTGGGTGGATGGTGTACTGCAAAGGTGATGTTCACACCAAGTGTCATGCAGGTAGAGGCCATGATGTTCATATCGGTATCTGTCACAGTGACACCCGTATGGATGGGGTCTGTATCAGCTGGTGGAGCAACAACAGCGCTGGGTATACAGTGGTCTGTAAAGCTAGGCAGGGAAGTCCCCTCAGTGGTAGCCTGTACCTCAGGGAAGCATATACCGAACATGAGGGCCCCATGACTGAGGACTGTGGTAAGCCAAGTGTAACTGGAATGCAGTATGTGATATGGTATGTCACCCTCAGTGTGTGTGTCCTGTCCATTAACCACATTGCATAACATCCGGAGACATATGTTGTGATGTGCAGGTGGATGTGTATGTAGTCAATACCAGAATGGAGAACGGTGCTGAATGGCAGCGAGAGGACAATGCAGGCTGTGTGGACACCTGTGTCATCATCAACTACTCTAGCGACTGTAGGAAAAGTGTTCAACAGGTGTAGGAGGCATGCTGTGGCCCCAACAAGACCAACCCAGCTGGCATCAAAGAACTGGAGCACAACAAAGACTCAACAAATGATGTCCATGATGATGTGCCCTATAGTCGTGCATAACAGTCCAGTGAGGTGTGTAGGGCAATAGTGCCAGTCGTGCAGTGTGGCACCACCTGTGTGGAGTGTTACTGTCGCTGTGTGCCAGTCAGGGGCCACAATGTCTGGTACAAGGCTATTACTGAATATGGTGTCCCAGTGGGGAGACATGCTGTTCAGAGGTCTGTGGACATCACAGCCTAGGATATTGTAGGGTGACAAGGGGCCTGTGTCCTAGGACATATAGAGTGCAGGTCAGTACTGTGTAGGTGTGACTGCAGGTACACCGCAATGTACCTGCAAGGAATGTGGCCCTGCAGGGAGTGAGATGATGTAATGTTAGCAAGAAGCCATCAGACAGCATGTTGCCAACATCACCTGTTACTGTCATGTTCCAGAGTGACAGTTGTATGTGTGAGCAGATGTGGGTATTGCATACGACTACTGACATACCACCATAATGCCTTGTGGTACATCTCGGAATGTGTCGCAGTAATGTGTACGTAGCTAGTTATGGAGTATGTGATGAAGGATCCTGTGGCCCTACCAAGGCTGACCAGTGAGTCACCCCACCCATAGGTATGTACACCACTGTGTAACAGCCCCCACCTGTTGTTGTAAAGTATGTCCATGGGACCGCACCCCCAGAGTGTCGTCTGTAATCTGGTGTGTACCATCATGGCTCTGTGTGGAATAGCATGAACCATATTGTCGTGTACGTGCTATTGAAGTGCACTGGGGTATGTCTCAGCATTTGCATGTGCATTGTCCACCTGCACGTGTGTCTCGACAACAACTACTGCTGTCATATGACATCTGTAGTTGGTGTTGTAGTACTCATCTACTGTGTATGCCATGAAGTGTGTGGTGCCAGTATGTGGCTAACAAGGGTAGGTAGCAGATGTTTGGATTCCACCAATGAGGGGATAACCCCAGGTGTGGAACAGCAGTCACATGTTGGTAGTGTCCATGTCAAGGATACTGTTGGTCTTGGAGGTAGTGTATGGGTCGAACCAGCCGAGTGGAGGTTATGACTCACGCACAGTGTATGCCTAATGTGTCAGTACATGTGCGGCTATCACAGTTAAGTGTGGGTTACTGTCAGTCTCACATTAGTAGCAGCAGTAGTTCCGGACACAGTTATATGCATGTGGAGCACCTGTGATGCATTGTGCGAAGTAACCAGCCGGGATGTGTGTACAACATAGTGGAATATGGGGACACCTCAGCTGTGGGTGTGCCAGTCCAGGTACGTGCCTGAGAGGTACGGTCTTTCTATAACCAGTCATTGCAGGTGTGCTCTGCAGAGCCAAGAGGCAGGTTCCAGTCACTGCAGAGATATTGAAGTGGTGCAGTATCAGGTGTGCCTTGCCTGCGTGCATCACAGAGGATGATGTCAAGCATTGTGTGACATGACCACATGCTTCGCTAGCCAGTTCCCATTCTGGTGGTGTCTGTTATTGGACACTGTGCAAGACAGGCAGTATAAAAGCAGCAAGAGTCCAACATGTGATCCATACTCCCAGGGCTGACAGGTGCAGGTCAACTGTGCCACAGCATCATGTTGTTTGGCTGGATCTGTCAAAGTGGACGTATACTAGATGCCTATGGAATGGCAGCAGAAGCATGGACAACTGTTGGGAGTGACACAGTCATTCGTAGTACAGTGGTAACAGGTCCGGATGACCGCAAAATGCTTCCCAGGGCGTGGACCACACCATCAAGGCTACAACACTGGTGGGCTATTGCATGAACCTGCACATGTAGTCTGTGCCCTGAGTGACAACTTCAGTCACACAAACATGGGAGATGAGTCACATCGTACCTGCTGACTTGTGGCATGTGTGCATAGGTTATGTTGCAGAACCAGTTACTGGACAGCAGGATGTAAGTGACTATCGCCTTGTGTAGCCTGCTGAGTGGAACAGCAGTGTGACTGCCGACAGTCACCTAAGACAGGTGTGTTGTGTATGTTATGACACCCTATTGGCTGTATGTGATGGGCACACGTGTCTGTGGGCTATAGGTTGGTGTGGTTGTGTTTGGCGATGTGGGCTGCCTTTGGTGCCCACACAGAGTATGGAGGGATACTGTACAAGGTGTCTCCGTATGTGTGGCCTGTGGTTGGGATCATGTGGGACTATGAGATGTGTGGGGTGCGTTGCTAATGTTGCACAACCCCACATGACTGTCAGGTGCAGTCAGGGTTGGTGACAGTATAACCCCCAGCAGGGCTGCATATGTGCATCCCACACAGGCTGTACTGTTGTATGTTGGGAGGTGTGCATTGACTGTGTACATGAGAATAGCTCTATTGCCACATGTACAACATAGTCATCATAGTGACAGGCAATAGCACTGGTACGTGTCAGTTGGACATGCCTGTATATAAGTGGTACGTGGCAGGTGAACACGCCGTAGAAACCACCATGTCTCATGAGGTATGTGAGTGATGTGTATACGACAGCTGTTGTACAGTTATCAAGCTGGAAATGTATGGACAGACAGTGTACCTGTGAGGACTGGTGTGAAATGGGTGCTAAACTAAGCAGTAGCTCATAACGTGCCAAGAAGCCCTGAACAAGTGCTGAGCATGCCCATACATTACAGATAGGGTGATGTATAATATCAACCCACAAGTGTTGACAACAGTCATGATTGGTGGCACCGCATCAGAACACTGCCGGGTATGGTCTGCAAGTCCATGAACCATTATCAATATAGATGTTAGCAGTACAGATGTACAAGACAGTGCGGATGTTCGGCTACAGATGCCTGTGTATGTCACAGGAGTGTTCTACTAGTGGCCTGTTGACAGACTCACAACTACCAAAGGTGCTACAGTGACATGTGCATATCACACGGTGTCAGCTACAGTAAACCAGGGTTAATGTGCTGTACCCTACCCGCATTGTAGCCCATACCACACAGACAAATGTCAGCCATCTGTGTATGTGAGGATGTGAATGACCATGACCTATGGGCAATTGTTGTCACAGTGTTGTGAACAACATACAGAATGGGCTGTGTGTGTGATGTGTGTGACATATGTGCACATTCTGGTGGATGATATCAGCAATGACACCACTAGGGGAATACCCCCGTACCCATTAAGAAACACCTAGGCTGTGTTCAACAGTATGGACACTGTGTTAGGGATGGTGTAGTGTAGTACACCTCCCTGAGCTGGAGACATCTCCCTGGCCCTTTAGGTAGTCATCTGAGGTACCCATGACATGACAGGGTGGTATCCATGAGTACGGAGATCATTGGACAGGCATACACAGCACCCGTGTGACCAATATTGGAATACACATCACCCTCCAGGGGTAGGGCCCATGTGTGGATGGCCGATACCAGCCTCCACAATACTCACCTCCAGTATGCAGCATGCTATCCACCTTGCATACAGACATATGCCACACTATGCTGTTAGACATGCTACATGTCCATAGCCTGATCTGAAAGACATACGTCATGGACAACCACCGTCCTATGACTAGGATGGCCACATGCTGGACAGATCCCTGTGCCATACCTATGACATATTCCCACCATACCATGCAGCCCTTTCCACATAGCTGCACATATCATCCCTGTCATACATGGTGTGATGGCCGTATGGTAGATGTAGTATCATCTATCTGGATCAGTAATGTGTCACTGATGCCCCTCATGGTGGCGTAATGGGTGTCGGATACAGCTAGGAAACCCAGCCCGTACATGCTATAGCCGATAACCTTACCTGCGAATGACGTCCAACTAGCCGTCTATCACATGTGTAACACAGGTGATCCGTGGCAGGATGTTGAACAGCTGTACAGTGCAGTGTAGATGTCTATGGAAAAACAGATGCATGTACAGGTTTTCATGCATACTTGTTGCATTGTCACTGCCCAAGTCCAGTAAGGTCGTGTCTGTGTTGATATGTGACATATCCACAGCATCAAGGTCAACAGCATTACCGTGGATACATCAGGCATGAGTAGATAGGTAAGAACAACCAGTGCAGGCAAACAGACATGCCCACATGGAGACTGACGTCACATGCAGTAGGAACACTAATGAGGTGACACACATATATGGGGATGATATCCAATGCATACTGGGTGTTACATGTGCGTGACACATACATGCCAGTCGTGTTAGTGTCATGTTGATTTGCAAAGATAACTGTGCGAATGTACTAGAAATGTATGTGCAGCAGTATCACTGTACATGTCTGTAAATGTGACCTGTCACCTTCATCATGTCTTACAGATAATGCCGCGTACAAGCCTACCAGCATATAGCCGACAGGAGGATGATGTCATAATCCCGTACCTCCATGAGAACTATGAGGTGTTATTTATCCATGTGCCACAGCATGCACAGCAGCGGGATGACCTGTGGCAGGATATTCGCACGAGGGTCAATGAAGTGGGTGGCCACAACCGCACCTACCAGCAGGTGCGCAGACACTGCACGGACCTGATAAGTCATGCAAAACAGCATGCCACTGCAATCGCCAGGGAACATGATGGAACGGGTGGTGAGCCACCAACCCAGCCTCCACTCACACACACAGGGGAGCTACTGGCCAGTCTGGGAACACCCTCAGAACAGCCCCCACAAACACTAGCTGCCATCGTGGAGGTGGGTGTCTCCCAACCAATGAGCCTGGAGTTGCCTGGTAAGTCAGTACTGAACATATGGCCAGTATATCCCACATACTTGCATGTGTCAGTGTACATCATGTAATGTAACAACATATGCAAGGTATGTGGACACACATGCTTTATGCTACCCTGTGTATGCACCATACCTCTGAACTGTACAGGTATTTGCAGGATGTCCAGATGTCTGCCTCATATTGTCAATGTGTTCCCCTTAATATCTGTCCCTTTCTGGCAAATAGCTGAGGAATGGAGTCGTTAAATGATGACATACATTTGTGTTTACAACTGCACATTCCGTGTCAAACACATGTGCATGCAAACCTATTAGTCTAGCAAATTTCTATGTTAGTAAGAGCAATATGTCACAGTTGTCCCTATATGTCCCTCATCATAGTAGGCTTTGTCCACATTCATTATTCTAAGAGGTTGAGAGGTATGGTATGCACACATGTGCTGACTATATGCTATTGTACAGGCGAATGTGTTAACCTGCACTGTGCACCCTGTGGCTGTCATACAGTCATGGATAATGTTCGTACTGCTGTGTCACCCTATACGGATACCTCTGGCGTGCCGCACAGACAAGAGTCCGTTGCAGGTGAGACTGTCATCGGTATCAGGCATGTCAAAGCATAGATCTATTCACCATGTGGCCAGTTAATACATGGATATACAGGTCGCATCACCCATCATCCACACAGGCCACCCATGTGCAATATATACAACTGAAATGATACACAGACATGAAACTACAGTATTTGTCATTGCTACATGTGTGTCCAGCTGTGCATACAATGATGGAGGTGTTCTACAATGGAGGCATATGTACTATACAGTGGAACAAAATGTGTGGTACACAAACCAGTACCGCACAGTGAGCAGTGATATGGGCAGACCACAGGCGTCACCATTGTGTTATATGCCCCAGCAATAGTTTCAAACCTTGTGATGTTCCATCCAACATGTCTGAGACACATAGCATTTTGGTTGCAATATTGTCACAATTTCCCATAACCCATACCCCACATATCACACATACACCTGTTGTCTGCATAGCCCTGTGGATGGTGACATATCCAACATCTATGGGTGTATGTCATATGGGACAACACAGACATGTGTGATAGACGGCCATCACATACATGACCAACACATGTGCACACATGGCCATGGGGGATGGCCAGAGACACGTAGCCACACAGAAGACGGGATGTGGATACAACCTGTCCCACTTTGTCCACACATGGTCCAATTACAGCAGTACTAGACCGATTGTACAGGTGATGTGGTACGCTGCACATCCTAAATGCCTGTGCACAGCTAGTGAAGGCGTCAGTGACATGTACCTTATAAGATGTGTTGAACATGATGTCTGTGTCATAGCATGACAGTAGTCACCTTCACAGATTCCATTGACAATGACACCAGGCCACAGAGACTGTACTTCCCCCCCTGCAGTAGGACATCGCTGTTAGCTGTGCACCTTGTGTGCGTGGTACATCAATGTCATGTGTGAAATGGTGACGTGACAGGTCCGCTATGTGTGGACATGGTTGCTAGGCAGCTAACACTCTGTAGTCATCGTGCAGGGGTGTCATCTGTATGTCATCCAGTGACCTGTCACATGACACAGCATGGTTGGGTGTGTATACACCTCAGCATTGTAGGTCACAATCCACAGGTATGTCATGGGTATGCATGCAGTTCTGGATATGCAATGCGTACATAACATGCACTGTTTAGCAATATAGATGCCTCATGATGCCATGCAATGGCACAGTGTCTGTACATCACACTGTACAGCAATGTAGATGGCTCAGTCCCCTACCATGCCCATGCACATTTGCTCAACATGCATTCTATCTGTAGGGCATATGGACAACACCGCAATGTGATACCCAGTATGTTGCTGTACATGTGTCAGGACACCATTGTGTCAGGCATGCATGCATGTTAATGCACACGTCAGCAGATTACATGTCAAGGTCACATCAGCCATGTGTACTGTTATCCTGTTCTGGTCCACATGGTGTATCACGGGGATGCATGCATACTACCATGGTCGTGTGAATTGCATGGATAATATGACACCTGCCTGCTGTGGTGTGCATTCCAGGGGGTATGCTTACAAACACTATTGATGTCTGAGCTGCATACTGTCAGCTGTATCACAAGCATGCTGCATGCCATCTGTCATCTCACATGCATGGTGTGTCAGTGTGTGTGTCTGTGTGTGTATCTGTGTGTGTGTGTGTCTGTGTGTGTGCCTGTGTGTCTATTGTAATTTAGAGTCTTTCTTTGCATTCACAGGTGATGTAGGTGCGTTACCCTCCTGCGGTCCATCGGATAGTGTCCCCACAGATGCTAGCAGTGATGAACATATGCACGAGGTACAGGCAGGGATGTCAGGGGTGGAATCTGTGCCAACGGTTGCCATCCCAGCTATGTCCCCCTCTTCCCCTTACACAGTTCAGCTGCCAATACATACCGCATCTACAGTGGCCATAGAGGAAGGACAGTCAGCATTTGTTAGCGTTGCACAGGAACGTGTGATGACTACAGAAGGTGTGTCTCCACACCATGGTGGCAGTATACTGACTGCAGATGTGCCACACAGGCATGTGGCTGGTGCTGCTCATAGGAGGACCTCTGGCAGACATGCACCTGCAGGACATAGCGCAGCAGCTGGGATCACCATACACATGTTCCAGACTGTAATGGCGGCACAGGCATGTGCCGAATGGCAGAACAGAGAAGGGCAGAGGCTGCAGAGGGCTGCTATCAGTACCCTAAACAACAACATCTAGGCATTGGCAGGTGCTCAACAGCAGCTTGCTGATGTCCTCGACAGGTGATTGGGTGACATGGTCAGAATCCTCGACCGTGGCATGGCAATCCACAAGTGTGAGCTGTCTGTGCTGGAACATCTGGTAGGGGTGAGGCGTAGGACACATGGATGTAGGCCAGCTACACCACCTAGTGCAGGTCAACGTGAGCGTGCCACCTCACATGGCCACTCCCATAGTGCTGGTAGCAGTAGCAGTGCAGCTGGTGCTGCACTGTCCACACCAGGTCACAGAAGGCCACGTGGACGTGGCCCTGGACATTCCCAATGGGGACACAGTTCCAGTGGCCATGTGTCGTCAGACAGTAGCCATTCTGTACCTCTGCCTGGTAGTGCCCGTGCAACCCCTGGCAGGCACAGGACACGTGGCCATGTCCGATCACAGTGAGCTGTACAACCCGGTCTGTACAATCTGGAGCTGTCCATAATACCCTTATGTAGGCCTCACAAATGACAGAACTGTGCGCACACATACACGCACACAGCAAACACAACTGTAGGGCTCCACAACACCCACATGCATACGGAACAGACATGTCCATTCAAATCGCCGGCCCTTACCCGCACACATGATGTCATCCATTGGTGCAGCCTATGCCCCTGGCAAACAGTATCACCCTGTGCATATGATGAAGCCTGTGCCACATCCCTGTCATCCACACCATCGGTGCAGGGATATGCTCATATGGTCTGATGCACAGGGTGAACAGAATAGTGAGAGGTGTATCTAACATTACTTGTGTATGCATATTGAGGGATGTGTATGTTGTATTGGTCGTGTGTGACTACTGAGATGTGAGAGGTGTAACTAACATTACTTGTGTATGCATATTGAGGGATGTGTATGTTGCATTGGACGTGTGTGAATACTGAGAGATGTTTATGTGACATCAGTGGTTTAATGTCGACATGCACCAGTCATACCATGTAGTCCAGGTGCAGCATGCATTGTGATATGTTCACAGTATGTGTCTCAGTTACAACAGTAACAGCATGTTGGTAATGATGCCCTGGTTCCCTTCTATGGTGTACTGGCATGTGCCTACAGGTAGTGGTGTTTGCATTCCCCCATGTGTAACTGTGGAGTACTCACAGGCACATATGGCAATATCAGCATGCTAAACGTACCCTTAACCTGACTGTTGGAAAGTCGAACATGACACAGATGTGCGAACATGACACAGATGTCCGCACATATACTGTACCTGAAGCATGTGGTCAGTTGAACAGGCTACAGCGGACAGAGATGTGACATACATACAGGGAAACATTACAGGTATGTTGATATGGTGCAGGGGTTGTACACAGCGGTCTGGCCAATGATGACGTTAGAGGCCACCTGATAGCATGAGGCCACACTGTTTAGCGGTAATACCCTGTCACAGTACAGGAACATCGCCACATTTACGGGGTCTACAGCACTATAACACACTCCCCATAGTGTTGAAGTGTGGACCCTTGCCTATGTGGTCATCCCCCTCACAGTACTTTGCACACACACGACGTGGCACAGAGAAGGGACATGCACAGGTAGCCAGTATGGCTGGGACCGATGGCATCAACAGGGTAGTAGACTGCATCACCATGAGGGGTTAGTGATCCTGTTTCCACAGTATGGTAGCATACACCCTCACACCAAGCACCAGACAGCCATACATACATACATACACACACACACACACTGTGGTGACCAGATATGTGCGTACGGATAGCCGATGTGTGTGATGCACCACACCTGCCGACGTCATGCTTTCCACACTTCAGTATGTACAGATCTCTACAACGATGTACAGGGATGTGTGACAACTGGGACGTAGTCCCCACCATATGTGGCATGTGTGGTCACACAAGCGGACACACATGGCAGTGCTGGGAGTGATACACCTGCCATATGATGAGCAGTTTGATAGACATGCAGTGGTAATGTCCGCAGTTTATGTACCAACGCTATGCCTGGCAATTGTGTGGCTATATGCACACGGGAGGATGTCAGTGATACAGGTGTCACGTGACATACAGTTGGTAACACCTGACCTCTGTGTATGTGTTATGTCATCACCGTCAAGTAACAGTGACATAGCGTACTGTTTGCACATGGCATGGTAGGATGGCGTGTGACACACCTGTGCGCCATCCCTGGCACACATAAATCTACACAGGTGGATTACCACTTTATGTACACACATCCCTCCATACGTAATGTACAACCAACCGTACTGTCTATATGTCAACATATACAGGTGTCAATGATGGGGCTGCATTGCGACTGCATGTTGTAGTTAGGCACAGCTGTGTTACGGACATCGGCCACTGCACATGCATGGTTGCTGCATGCACAGTACAGATTGTACATGTGCGTTGGTCCTACATGTGTCTCCTGTAGCCATGTTTGTATGCATTGTTATTGGTGGACATGTGTGTTGACATACATAACACATGGACTGTGGTATGATATCACGGGTGTCATGGGTGACTACTACAGGGGAATGTGTCCACCGTCAACATTGCTACCTCCTGTACTGTGAGCATTCAACAGACATGTACCCACCTTCCATTTGCATGTGTATGATTGCTTAGGCCACTGTTCTGCATGGGGGACAGCAAAGGCTTAGCTATGTGCATGTGTTGTGTGTGTGGTCCAGGCACACATCCACTACAATCACATGTTTGACATATCCAAACATGTGTGTTCGTTGGTGTACAGCAACACTCATCTATCACAGCTGTGTAAGACCCGGGGCCCTGTTATGTCTTGAGCTGACCTGGTCATGTATAGTGGTATAATTGCAATGCATAACACCTGTTGGAACCCTGTCAGTACATGTGTACTCTGCACAGTTGCTGTAGACCTCTGTACAGTCCACTGGTCATGTGTCACATGGTGTCGTGGTAATGTATGGCTGTGTATTGCTGCAGCAATGACTTGGTGATGTCTCGAGGGTTACAGTGTAGACTGCAGTGTGTACGTCTGTGATCTGCACCTGTGACAGCTGTGATGGCAGCTGAGTGTGTACTGGTCACTGCATGTGTGTGACCGCTCTTTGCGTGGGGACAGTCATACTTTACTGTGCCCTTCCGTGTTTAGACTCTGTCTGCATGCAGGACGGCCCACCCTGTGCGTGGGGACAGTTATATCTTACTGTGCCCTTCCGTGTTTAGACTCCGTCTGTATGCAGGACAGCCCACCCTGTGCATGGGGACAGTTATACCTTACCGTGCCCTTCCGTGTTTGGACTCCATCTGCATGCAAGACGGCCCTTTGCAACTGCTAAGTGTTTGAACATGCCCAGTACGCTGTTGTGTAGATGAACACACATGACAGTCCAAACTGGGCCCTTGCATGTTGAGACTCCGTCTGCATGCAAGACAGTCCTTTGCAACTGCTAAGTGTGTGAGCATGCCCAGTATGCTGTTGTGTAGATCGACACACAGTACAGTCCGAACGGACATGTATTACTGAGTGTGTGGCCATGTCCAGTGACACCTTGTGTTGGTGATATCCCTCTGTGCATGGGCATGGCCGTTGACATCTTGTATAGCCATGGTGGTCATCCAGGCAACAGATGTCCATTTTCAACGTCACGATGGATGCCTACTGAGTACACACTGGTCGACTATCTTGAAGGGTGTACTGCCTGTGGCACGTCCCATGTCTATGTCATGTTTTTGTGGTGCTCCGTAAATCTTACGTTGCCCCGATCACACCACTGCCGTGTGTTTGTCTACGTCTACCATGGGACAGTAATATGTCTGTATGCTTTCAGACTGATCACTCTCTATACAATCCCTGTCGGCGTCCTTGTCAGTCCGGATGATGACACATGCCTAGAAGTATGCCTCTGGGACTGCTGTGTTTAGTAATCTCGGTAGCGCGTTCTGTAAATGCGTCATGCTGTAGTGTGATAAGGTAGTTAGGTGTATGTTCGACTCCCAGCCCTGCCAAGTAAGTGTGTGTGTGTGTGTGTGTGTGTGTGTGTGTGTGTGTGTGTGTGTGTGTGTGTGTGTGTGTGTGTGTGCGTGTGTGTGTGTTTGCACGCATGCTCCCATCCACCTGGGGACTCAGTCTTGCTTTTAGATGCCTCACACCACAGAAATATCCTACCGATGTCATTGCCTTTGCGGATGATGACACGCACCTAGAGTCTGCCTCTGGGACTGCTGTGTTTAGTAATCTTGGTGGCGCGTTCTGTAAATGCGTCATGCTCTAGTGTGATAGGGTAGTTAGGTGTATGTTCGACTCCCAGCCCTGCCAAGTAAGTGTGTGTGTGTGTTTGCGTGCATGCTCCTATCTGCCTGGGGACTCAGTCTTGCTTTTAGACGCCTCACACCACAGAAATATCCTACCGACGTCTTTGCCTTTGCGGATGATGACGCGCACCTAGATGTCTGTATCTGGGACTGCTGTGTTTAGTAATCTCGGTAGCGCATTCTGTAAATGCGTCATGCTGTAGTGTGATAGGGTAGTTAGGTGTATGTTCGACTCCCAGCCCTGCCAAGTAAGTGTGTGTGTGTGTGTGTGTGTGTGTGTGTGTGTGTGTGTGTGTGTGTGTGTGTGTGTTTGCGCATGCTCCCGTCTGCCTGGGGACTCAGTCTTGCTTTTAGATGCCTCACACCACAGAAATATCCTACCGACATCTTTGCCTTTGCGGATGATGACACGCACCTAGATGTCTGCCTCTGGGACTGCTGTGTTTAGTAATCTTGGTAGCGCGTTCTGTAAATGCGTCATGCTGTAGTGTGATAGGGTAGTTAGGTGTATGTTCGACTCCCAGCCCTGCCAAGTAAGTGTGTGTGTGTGTGTGTGTGTGTGTGTGTGTGTGTGTGTGTGTGTGTGTGTGTGTGTGTGTGTGTGTGTGTGTGTGTGTGTTTGCGTGCATGCTCCCATCCGCCTGGGGACTCAGTCTTGCTTTTGGATGCCTCACACCACAGAAATATCCTACCGATGTCTTTGCCTTTGCGGATGATGACACGCACCTAGATGTCTGCCTCTGGGACTGCTGTGTTTAGAAATTTTGGTAGCGCATTCTGTAAATGCGTCATGCTGTAGTGTGATAGGGTAGTTAGGTGTATGTTCGACTCCCAGCCCTGCCAAGTAAGTGTGTGTGTGTGTGTGTGTGTGTGTGTGTGTGTGTGTGTGTGTGTGTGTGTGTGTGTGTGTGTTTGCGTGCATGCTCCCATCCGCCTGGGGACTCAGTCTTGCTTTTAGATGCCTCACACCACAGAAATATCCTACCGATGTCTTTGCCTTTGCGGATGATGACACGCACCTAGATGTCTGCCTCTGGGACTGCTGTGTTTAGAAATTTCGGTAGCACGTTCTGTAAATGCGTCATGCTGTAGTGTGATAGGGTAGTTAGGTGTATGTTCGACTCCCAGCCCTGCCAAGTAAGTGTGTGTGTGTGTGTATGTGTGTGTGTGTGTGTGTGTGTGTGTGTGTGTGTGTGTGTGTGTGTGTGTGTATGCACGCATGCTCCCATCCGCCTGGGGACTCAGTCTTGCTTTTGGATGCCTCACACCACAGAAATATCCTACCGATGTCTTTGCCTTTGCGGATGATGACACGCACCTAGATGTCTGCCTCTGGGACTGCTGTGTTTAGAAATTTTGGTAGCGCATTCTGTAAATGCGTCATGCTGTAGTGTGATAGGGTAGTTAGGTGTATGTTCGACTCCCAGCCCTGCCAAGTAAGTGTGTCTGTGTGTGTGTGTGTGTGTGTGTGTGTGTGTGTGTGTGTGTGTGTGTGTGTGTGTGTGTGTGTGTGTGTGTGTGTGTGTGTGTGTGTGTGTGTGTGTTTGCGTGCATGCTCCCATCCGCCTGGGGACTCAGTCTTGCTTTTAGATGCCTCACACCACAGAAATATCCTACCGATGTCTTTGCCTTTGCGGATGATGACACGCACCTAGATGTCTGCCTCTGGGACTGCTGTGTTTAGAAATTTCGGTAGCACGTTCTGTAAATGCGTCATGCTGTAGTGTGATAGGGTAGTTAGGTGTATGTTCGACTCCCAGCCCTGCCAAGTAAGTGTGTGTGTGTGTGTGTGTGTGTGTGTGTGTGTGTGTGTGTGTGTGTGTGTGTGTATGCGCGCATGCTCCCATCCGCCTGGGGACTCAGTCTTGCTTTTAGACACCTCAAACCACAGAAATATTCTACCAACGTCTTTGCCTTTGCGGATAATGACACGCAAATAGATGTCTGCCTCTGGGACTGCTCTGTTTATTAATCTCAGTAGCGTGTTCTGTAAATGCATCATGCTGTAGTGTGATAGGGTAGTTAGGTGTATGTTCAACTCCCAGCCCTGCCAAGTAAGTGTGTGTGTGTGTGTGTGTGTGTGTGTGTGTGTGTGTGTGTGTGTGTGTGTGTGTGTGTGTGTTTGCTCGCATGCTCCCATCCACCTGGGGACTCAGTCTTGCTTTTAGATGCCTCACACCACAGAAATATCCTACCGACGTTTTTGCCTTTGCGGATGATGACATGCACCTAGATGTCTACCTCTGGGACTGCTGTGTTTAGTAATCTCGGTAGCGCGTTCTGTAAATGCGTCATGCTGTAGTGTGATAGGGTAGTTAGGTGTATGTTCGACTCCCAGCCCTGCCAAGTAAGTGTGTGTGTGTGTGTGTGTGTGTGTGTGTGTGTGTGTGTGTGTGTGTGTGTGTGTGTTTGCGTGCATGCTCCCGTCTGCCTGGGGACTCAGTCTTGCTTTTAGATGCCTCACACCACAGAAATATCCTACCGACGTCTTTGCCTTTGCAGATGATGACACGCAACTAGATGTCTGCCTCTGGGGCTGCTGTGTTTAGTAATCTCGGTAGCGTGTTCTGTAAATGTGTCATGCTGTAGTGTGATAGAATTGTTAGGTGTATGTTCGACTCCCAGCCCTGCCAAGTAAGTGTGTGTGTGTGTGTTTGCGCGCATGCTCCCATACGCTTGGGGACTCAGTCTTGATTTTAGACGCCTCACACCGCAGAAATATCCTACCGACGCCTTTGCCTTTGCGGATGATGACACACACATAGATGTCTGCCTCTGGGACTGCTGTGTTTAGTAATCTCAGTAGCGCATTCTGTAAATTTGTCATGCTGTAGTGTGATAGGGTAGTGATGTGTATGTTCGACTCCCAGCCCTGCCAAGTAAGTGTGTGTGTGTGTTTCCAGCTGCATGACAACAGTACATTGCTTTTACAGTATTCACTCTCCATAACATCCGTGCGGCGTCTTTGCCTTTGATGCTGCTGTCTGCAGGCTAGACGTATGCCTGTGTGAATCCTGTGATCAACTACTCATGGTAGCGCATTCTGTAACTGCGTAATGCTGTCGTGTGGTACAGTGGTTACGTTTGTGTTCTGCTCCCAACCCTGCCACGTGTGTTGTGTGTGTGTGTGTGTGTGTGTGTGTGTGTGTGTGTGTGTGTGTGTGTGTGTGTGTGTGTGTGTGTGTGTGTGTGTGTGTGTGTGTGTGTGTGTGTGTGTGTGTGTGTGTGTGTGTGTGTGTGTGTGTGTGTGTGTGTGTGTGTGTGTGTGTGTGTGTGTGTATCTATCTACATATATATATATATATATATATATATATATATATATATATATATATATATATATATATATATATATATATATATATATATATATATATATTGTATATAGATATGTATGTTGGGATTATCACTCTTGAATGTGCTGCTTTATCTGTATGTGAGCACCTTGGATGTAGGTACATCTGCTATGGCTCTGTGATAGTGCACATACTGTGTGCTGTAGTGATCGTGGGTTATACTTGTGTAGTGACCGGTTATTGTGTTGCTGGGTATTACACGGGCATTAGAAACAATGTTAGTACAGCACCTTGGAATGGTCGTATGCACATCTCGGCAACAGTCAGGAGTGGTTATTACATGGGAATGTGAGTATGGCTCATATCCATATGTCGTAACAGACAATTCTATGCACCTCAGGTTAACATTACAGACTCACATTTATCCACAGGTTGTGGTACAGATCCCAGGACTGTATGTGTATACATTCACAGGTGCTGGACTGGGTTGTGTTGGATGCATGGAGGGGTGTCCATGGCCAGTAATGGGGATCTCTACAGCCTGGCAGATATGGTCTGTGACTGTCCCACAACCTCCTGTATATGGCTGACACATGCTGTACCTGTGTATATGCAGACACACACACTTACCACAAACAGCTACGGCTATCACATACTCAAACCCATTGCATCACCATTGGGCCATGCAATAATCGTTGTCCCTCACACACACACACCTATGTGTACATTGGATGGCTCAATGACAGCTCTGGAAATGTAACACCACACCCTGTGCATATGATGTCACCTGTGCCATCACCTGTGATGTGTAACATTGATGCAGGATCAGACTAACCTGGTGCTGATGCACACGGTGGCTTTATTCCACTGTATTGATGTTAGCATGCTGTTAACACACAGTGTGTTACTTCCAGGTGTATATCAGCAGGCATGATGCATTGCAGCTATGACCATCACTGTAGCATAGTTTACAGCACTGTTAATTCTGATGATGTATTCTCCATCCATGTGCCTTTCACTGATGTGTGTAGTACTGGCAGCATGTGTGTCTGAGTGTGCAGTACGTGTGTGATGTGTGTAGTACACAGATATACATGCTTACAAATGCATACACGACATTACATGGGCTTCACCATTCCTGCATTAGCTTACTCGTTCTTCCACACTCCACACGTGCACATGGGCTAACACGCGCGCACATATGCTTACTTGGGATTACTGGCACGCACGGGCGCAGACACACTGTGGGCAGGTTTGCAGGTCACATCGGTGGTATCCATGGCGTACACTGTCAGTCTCCTGACGTTCCCTAGGATAGCTCATAACACGCCTCTTCCACTGAGTACTGACAGCAAACATGTGACACTGCTCCGGTGAGGTTACAGTGTTTTATACATACACACTCATGTTGTCACCTATCTTCTACTCTAATAGTCCCCTTAACCTACACTACACTGTAGAGGCTTGGCCCATATGGCATGACATGTTGTGATTCACTATCCTCAGCCTCACTTGCATCACATTGCCTGCAAATGCTTCGTTACATCTCTGACAAAGCGCTTCCACACATAAGAACCAGTACGCGCTAGCCATGTTGTCTCCAGCTTGCCATTCATCTGCATGGTGTACTAACATCTCACTAAACCTACATTTTGTATGTATACTATACATATATGACTTGTTTTGAAGCACAGCACGTTCTCGTGGCACTGCGCTACGCTTCCACACCAGAGATCGGGGGAGGACAACTACTGTTCTATTGATATCCAATGGATAAAGCTCCCACTGGCCTTGAACTTGGACATTGGCATGCTTCTTTGACTGTATTCATACTGCATTTGCAGCTGTCATTGCTCCGTTTAGCAACGTGCAGAACATTAGTCGCCTAACATCCGGGTACATTTCTGCACATAACTCTGCTCTTGCATGGACAGCTTACTGTTTCATGTATCACGTAATTACATCATTTGCATAGCTTTCACATACATATGGGGTATGTTGCAAATCCCAACATTGTCCATGCAATGTTCGTGTTACGGGCGGTCTTGCACGCCCCTATGGGTGTTTGCTGAATAGCCTGGCAGTCATCTTTCCTTGCTGTACTCTCACTCAATCCATACACTCCGGAAGCTTCGTGTATCATGGCCTAGGCTTTGCTGTGTGCTATGTCTATTTGTGGTGTATGCATGGCTGTGGGTATGTCCCACTGTCATCATTGGTAAAGGTGACAGCCCTATAGGTACTTCATGTAGACTGCTGTCATTTGACATGTCAGCACATACCTGCGGCCAATACTGTACTTCCTACTGCAGCGCTTTTCATACCTTCTGAGTTATCTTGCGGTCGATAATGCTGTTTCCTCAGACATGTATCTGTTTCTGATCATACCTCTCAACCTCCTAGAGCAAAACATCTGTACAAAGCCTAACATGATGGGGGGACAAATAGGGGAAGATTTTAAATATTGCTCTTACAAACGTAGATAGTTGACAGTATAATAGGTTTTGCATTAGTATGACTTTTCTGAGGGATTTGGGGTCTTAAACTCAAATGCTTATCATTATTTAATGACGTCAGTTCTCAGGTATTTGGCAGACAGGTACAGATTGTAGGAGGAACACACCAAACATATGAGGCATACATCTGCACATTCTGCGAGACTCTGTACAGTTGCGAGGTATGTTTCTGATACAGGATATCAGTTTTCTTACACCAATACACACAATATATGGCGCCATCACAGGCCAGATGCCATTACATTCCTATTGCAGGACACACCCACCCAGAGGGTTATATTCCTCACACAGGCTAACAGGTGCTTATTCACACTAATTATTCTATCATGTACCTTATGTGTACTTAAGATTTCCGTCAGTGGCAGAGCTCACGTACGAGTATGGGGGACTGGACACTGTATCGGTGACACTGCATGACACCCTGAGGGACACATGTCTTTTGAGTCTATTAACCTTCCACATTGACTTTCACAGGGCATACATTGTCATTCACATTTGTGAAAATACATGCTTTTGACTTGTACATGTTTTGTCATTTGTCCTGACGTCTTTCTTCTCACCTGTCCACCTAGTATCACTAGTTCTGTGCATTTATTTAGGACGGGTTACCTTCATACCTGTCACCTGTACACATTATGGGTAAATGCCTTGAGGTTTGACCTATGATTCTGTTACATTTGTCATAATAATGTGCCTTTCTGGTAAATTGCTGGCAAGGCATGATGGACTGTGCGGTTAGGTAATAATGACTGACATTTCTATTTCATTATTACTAACTCTGATAACATTCATATTCCTGACTACGCAATTATTCTATCAACGTTCTGACTTTGTCTGGGGTATATTTAATATAGTCCCTATTTCTATTTCATGTACTATGCCTTAGTCCAGCTGTCTTATTCTGACATTTTGGCAGGTATGGTTACCATCTTGGTTGTACGCATGTCCATCCATGATAATCGCCTACATGACACTGATATAGGTCCCTACGTCTTCCCCCAGTGATTTACCCAATATCCAGTAGATGGGTTGCACCTTTTTGGAGAATATAGGTGTGTGCTATACCCACATAGGTATATTGATCACTCCCATGGGGCGTACCTAATAGATCTGTGCCAACCAACACCTAGGCCCATTTCTGCATACCCATGATTCCCATACCTGACACCCCTCCACAGTACCCATTAGACATGTTTAATGTGAGCGATAATAAAGTGTGAGGACACTTCTGAGCACTCCCCACTCTGCGGATATCAGGTCGTACATCATATATTCTATCGACCCATGTGTTATTACCCTTGCACCTGCTACTGTTGCATGTACAGCTATATCGTAGTTGCACTTGTGACGTCTTTTGCATCAATGATGGTTCGCCCTTCGTATGGGATCAATTTTTGGGGTCCTGCAAAGGACACCTACATTCATGTTTAACGTGTAGAACTTGCAGGCCCTGTCACACTGGTACTTTCCGGGCAATGGTTTGGAAAGCAGCAGTGTATTCTCATTTCATGCATGTCTGTCTGTCTATCCATAATAGCTATACCGTGACCTATTTATGTACATGTGTTATATGTACAGGGACATATGTTTGTTGTGTATATATCTATTCATGTATCATGTGTATAGATATATATATATATATATATATATATATGTATATATATATATATATATATATATATATATATATATACACATATATACATATGTCTGTACATTCCTCATGTCATAATTTGCTTTGGTTTATGTCTGTGGATATATGTGTATATATATATATATATATATATATATATATATATATATATATATATATATATATATATATATATATATATATATATATATATCCATATCATACCTTTCAACTGTACAGATTTCCACTGCATATACAGCTGTTTGCCTCTTATCTTTGGTCCGTTTTTCATAACCTTGTGTCTATCTGGCAAGTTAGTGGCATATCATTAAAGAGTGACGTTGGTAAATAATGACAAACATTTCAGGTTACGACTTCATACCCTTCAGAGAATCCATGCTAGTGACACACCTGTTATTCTATCCACTTTCTATGTTTGTTAGGGCAATATCTGGGGATTGTCCCTATTTGTACCAATTGTTTTCATGGCTTTGTCCAGTTTCGTACTTTACGGGATTAACAGGTATGAGCCATGTACATAGAACGTGGGGAAAA
Organism: Protopterus annectens; assembly: GCF_019279795.1. Lineage (NCBI taxonomy): Eukaryota > Metazoa > Chordata > Ceratodontiformes > Protopteridae > Protopterus > Protopterus annectens. The sequence goes on from NC_056730.1 coordinate 828,241,847, forward strand.
CAGCATTCATTTTCTATGCTGTGAGTGGATTACACAGGCGCAGGCGCACTTGCATATCCTTATTGTGGGTTACATATGTTTCATAGATATTTGTGCTTACGTGAACTTTCATAATTCTAACCGTAGCAGTTACATATCTGTATTCCAGTTTACGGACTGCTGGGAAACACACGTTCTCCTTTACATATTTAAATGTGTTTACAGCCCAAACGCATTCATTACACTTTCAAGTTATATGTGCAGTGGTCGTAGGTCAACCGGGACTGCATTCAAGTTGGCCGGATGCCGGAACCATTATTCTATTGGTGTTCTCCCTCATTGATATGCATACCCATAGTACTTAGCTACATCAACATACGCCTCACCGCTTCACCTACAACACAGGCATCCATTCTCCTGCTGGGAAAAACGTGGTACTACATATTACACATTCCCTATTGCCTACTGCTGTGGACTCCAGCTGCATTGTTAATCACTCCAAGGATATGCAGAACACCAAGGCATATAGTCCAAGCACATACAGGTCTTTGATTGTCAGGGTGTTCATGTAGTGATCTGGGTTTAGGCTTGTCCACCTGGTGAACGGAACTTCCCTGGCCGAGTTCAAATGTCAGACGAAGCATATGGACAGGGATTTTCTCCCGATTATGAAGTTTTACCTGTGTTTATAGACACAGGTGTTTCGGCACCTGTCAGCAGCTTATTCTGTTGGCTATACATATTATGGATGGGGTTGTTACAGTTCATACTCCAAGGTGAGGGGTGTTCCCATTCACATTTGACTATTACCTGTATACAGTCATACGGGGATTATTATTTTGGACATGAAGTGACTACAGGTATGCAGTTATACATTACACAAGTGTGAAGGGTTGTTACTGTAAATATGTACTGACCATACCTCTCAACAACTTAGAGCACCAGAACTGCACAAAACCTACATGATGGGGGGACAACTAGGGACACATTTTATCGATTGCTCTTACAAGCTTAGAACGTTGATAGAATACTAGGTTTTGCATTAGCATGACATTTCTGAGAGATGTGGAGTCTTAAACTCAGGATATTTCTCATTATTTAGTGACATCAATCCGCAGCTATTTTCCACACTGGTGCAGATTGTCGGAAGCACACAAGAACAATATGGGGCAAACCTCTGGTCATTCTTAGGGTTGCCACCTTTTCAAATGCCCAAAGTGGGACATGTTCTGTAGAAATATCAGATTTTCCAGGACAAAACATACCTACAGCCGTGCATAGTACAGAACTTAACCTTTTTTGCACAAATAATAGCTTATTCTAGTAACATTTGAATTGCTTATGCTACTTCACATAACATATAGAGGTTTCATATATAAAATAACTGTTTTATGCAACTCTTCAAGAAACTTAGGAAATAACTTTGTCCTAAAATCTCAGGACATTTGCTATGTCTTGATTTTTTTCACAGGACACAAATGCCTACAGAGGGACTGTTACTCACAAAGTGGGACAGGTGGTAACCCTAGTCATTCTGTGAATATCTGGACAGTTGAGTGGTATGGCACGGACCTCTGTGATATGCTGTTGTGTTGTGGCACAGCAGTAGCTCAGCATTAAAGACTGCAGTCGGAACGTGATGACAGACAGTTGGGTTTCAGACTTCATACTCCGGACATTAATGCCAATGTGCAAACTGTTATTCCATCAAATGTCTATGTTTCTAAGAGCTATCTTTACAGATTGTCCCTGTTTTTGGACCTTTGTCTCACTTGTATTCACGGCTCTGTACAGATATCTTGCTCACACAGGTTGACAGGTATGGTCGGTCACGCCTGCTCACAGTCAGTGTTCGTCACACTTGATCAGGGTTGACCTGTTTCCATCAGTGTCTTCCTCAATCTCATGCCATTTGCCACTATGCAAATGTGTGCATTATATTCTCCCTCCTATTCATGTCTGGACACGTGCATCACGGGAAGGTGTTTTATCCTGGGTGGTAGGTTATGCATGCCCACTTAGGGCTGGACAGTGTCATGAACCTCCACTGCACGTTCTGACTTGTGTCCAGATATCTACAGGATTGGACATCATGTCGTCATACCCATTCTACTATTTACACAGGTTGGTTATCCCATGAGGGATATCCCAAAAATTGGACTAGACCAAAACAAGTCAGATAACGAAGATTTTTGTGGCTTTACAAAAATGTGCAGGGGGTTTTACATGCAGGGGACACATGGTTTGCAATCCTGACATTGCCTAGGGTGACAATACCTACTACATATGCATAGGGGTCACTGTGTGTAGCTGTGTCTGAAACAAACCAGTGGACCAAGTACGGCTGGATTTGGTGGACATTCTGGTATGGAGGCAGGTTGTGTGTTGTGGAGGGTATGCTGGGTAGGCCATTATGCATCCAGGTGTGTTGCGTTTGTTATGGCCAGTTCCATCAGGAGCCATCTGTGGGTATGTGATGGTGACGTATCTATACATTTGTCTCGCACATTTCCATATTCATATGTTTGTGGGATTGTGTTCTACACTATGGCCTGTCTGCTTGTCTTGCAGCTGTTTCTCCATGTGGTTGTGTTTCTTTCCACTTCACCCGCTGCCCCATCGTACACCTCCGGTTCAACTTTTCTGCATATGACACAGTATCGCCTTTGAGGATTTTACCATTAACCACCTACCCCTCACATGCAAATTTCTCACACCCCATAGAGCACTACTTTGGTTGTTGGCCCATGACATGGCCAGAGTTACACAGTGACTATCCTACATGTGTCGGGTACCTTTATGGTTGTGTGGACTACCCTGCCATGTTTGCTTTCCACAAGCTATACCTCACACACATAGGTACATGCCCATACTTCACTTTCATTACTTACTTGGTTGGTATATCCGGGTACTACCCATTCGACTGTGTCACATACACGTTCGGATTATACAGCTGCCTTCCGGATTTTGCCAGCCTGTTGTACTCATTGGTAGGATGGCACCTTTTCCTATGTCCAAGCTATTCCTTACACATATCCGACTGTTGTGGACAATGCCTCCCCACAGTCGACGGTTGTGTTTCCACCTTTTCAATTGGCCACAGTGTGACATAGGGTTACCACCTGTCCCACTTTGTGAGGGACAGTCCCTCTTTGGGCAGTTGTGTCCTGACAAAAAAATGTATAAATGGCATATGTCCTGAGATTTTAGGACAAAATTATTTCTTATATTTTATGTAATAGTTGCATAAAACAGTTATTCTGTATCTGAAATACCTAAATGTTATAATAAACAGAATAAGCAACTAAAATGCTATGAGAATAAGCTTTTATTTAGGCAAAAAAGTTAAGTTCTGTCCTTTGTACTGGCCGTGGGTATGTGTCGGCCTTTAAAATCTGATGTCTGTACCAAAAATGTCCCAAGTTGGCCATTTGAAAAGATGGCAACCCTAGTGTGATATTTGCAGTGAACACAGCATATTTTACAGGCCGACACATACCCATGGTCAGTTCGGCAGATAGAACTTACAATTCTTGCCTATATCTAAGCTTATTCTTGTAGCATTTCGGTGTCTTATTCTGTTTCTTATGACATTTATGTAATATACGTTCAGTGAAATATGTTTAATGCAACTATTACATGACATCTACGGAATAATTATGTCCTATATTCTCTGGACATTTGCCATTTTTACATGTTTGTGTCAGGACACATCTGCCCACAGAGGGAGTGTCGCTCGCAAAGTGGGACAGGTGGTAATCTTAGTTGACGGTATGGATCATACTCTTCCTTTCGGCCTACATGTGTCCGTATTGTTATAGCTGTTTATATGCTCCTTCTGTTTCGTTTACATGCGTATGCTATTTCCTATCACATTTGGTATGTGAAATGCGGACATACCTTTTGTATGTGACTATTACATGCCTTGTGGGAATATGATTCAGTCATACGGTCACTACAGATATCTACATTTCTCCTCGTGTATTTTGTTATGGACACATCTGCACAGCTATGTTCCCTCCCTCACATTATGGGTCAGCTGGTGACTCTCTCCATTGGGCTGGACGTACCTACTGGCGGCACGCTAACATATGATACGTTTCACTTCCACATGGTATAGCTATCAACACTACGTTGGACTACGGGCACACGGTTTTCATGTAATTTGTTCAAGGGTAGGGACCCATTATTCCCTACCGTGCATTTGTGTTTTATTCTTCATTTTCTGTTCGTAGGGACTATCTTGCATGCTTTGCATACGTTTCAGTATCCACGGACACTGATAGGTTTACTATTGCAGACGGAATATAATATTCACCAGTTTAGGTTGCTCATCGACAGCCGACATTGACACGCCTCCATGCGCAACTTCGTTACGCCCCATGCACTCACGCACGTTTCCTATGCATGTGGCTGTGGTGGCTGTGCGCCTTCATTAATATGCATATGGCGCGACTACTCCATATATATGCTGCACGGATGGCGCAAATCTTACGCCGGCCTTGCGCCGAGCTTCATGAATCCTGGGGGTAATTCAGCCACAAAATACATTGTGCAACATTTAAAACACATTAAAGTCTCTGCTCATTATTAAAAACTATTTTGGAATGTTTTAGAAAAATATAGACAAGAAATTATGAATGAAAGTTACATACCATGGTCACTAGAAAAAATAGTTCATGTATTATCTTTCTTAAAATTCATTCATTTTTATTCCTTGGTTATTATTTCAGTGCAGAAATGGAGAATGGTAGAGAAAGTAATGCTGGACAAGATGTCAGTATAGTGCAGGATGTATGTAAACACACACACACACACACACACACACACACACACACATGCACGTGTGCGAGCACACACTCACGTGTACATGTGCATTCACTCATGAATGCATGACAAGCAAATCAACAGGCAACTTAATACATTTTCAGTTCACCTTTGACATATCTTTGGGATGAATTCACAGAAATGCAAGGAGGACATGAAGATGCTGCAGAGAAGAATACCCTTTTGAGAAGCAAATCAGAGAACTAAATAACTGGAAACAGCAATGTTAATCATTGCATGACTGTGCTACCCATCTGCCTTACAGGCCACATGAATAATAGATTTGCCAATCTATCCAGCTCTGCTGTTCATACTAAATAAAAAATAAAATGTTGTAAGAAACATTCACTAAACTACCCATTGCTTGATGTAGACTGAGATGTGCATTTTGAAAATATGCCATTTACCTATCAAAATAAAACCATTATGAACCAGTTATGCACCAGGAATCTCATACTGCATAATATGAAGAAGCTTCTGATGCCCTCACAAGTGTCCAGATTTTTCTTTATATTTTTGGTCTGTTCCTGATAATATGTTGGTTTTCTGGCAAAATATTAGCAAATAATTGAGGACTGAAGTAAAAAAATAAGGACAGACATTTGGGTTTTAGACTTTGTACCCTTCAGAAAAGTTATGCTAATGAAAAACCTGTTGTTATATTAACTTTCTACATTTGTAAGAGCAATATTTAAAAAATGACCCAATATGTGGGCCTTTGATCCCTCCCATTATTTATGGCTTTATGCAGATTTCTTGCAGTTGAGAGGTATGACTTTATTATTGGCCAGCTTTCTCATGTTGTACAGAAAGGTTTGAACCCCTACAAGTTAATATGCTTGCAAAGCATAATGGTAGATTTCTATGCCAAATTACACCCAAGAGAACGCAGGCAGGTCTCTACCACATGTGTTTGGTTGCTCCCCTCCTTGTTATATGTTTTTCCAATCTTAAGACTAGTTTCTATGCAATTATTATCCTGTAGTGAGAAGGATGGAATTCTGTGTGGTTTGTTTTCCCTTTTACTGTCTCCACTGTTGCCATTGTAGTTGCTATGAGACCATTTACATCTTTCATATTCCATGACGTAGAAAAAACAGGCCTTTTATGCATATTATTACAAACAATGGACTATAGGTAAACTATCACAAACCTACAAAGAGCTCTCAAAATATACCTTAATATTTATATAAAATTTAATAGTAAGATCTGTGGAGACTGTTTATAATTTGTTAATATTTATTTTTAAGGTCAGGATTCACAACTGCATTGCTTAATTGATTATGTGACTTGAGGGATGCATTTATTGAAAGCTTATATGTGTTTTTAGATGTTTCTGAAGAAGTCCTAATGGAATGAGGACAAAAGCACTAAAACAAGTTCAATACATGTTTTCTCTTGTGTGATATTGTTCAGTGTGTATCTCAAGTTCTATGAAAACTATGCCTTTGCTTGGAACCGTATCATCTCAGACTCTGTTGTACTGATTCTGATCAGACTCCATTCCTAAAGCAACTTCATAGATAACTCCTACCCACCTGAAGACAAAAATCCACAAACATTTGTAGGTCTTTAGATCTGGATGAAATCCCTCAACTCTGTTAATAATTACAGTGGAATCTCACATCAGCTGTTATCAGAAGTGGTTGCAACCATACCATTCACTAAAGAAAGAAAACTGCATTAATCTCATAGTAAGATAAACCAGGTTTCTGAAAAAAATCAGGTCTGCTCCTACATAACCTCAAGTAAGTTCAAAATGGTGAGTATACAAATAAAGAGAACATTCGTAGTCATCTTGTGTACATCTAAATTATCTATTCCTCAGATGAACAGCAGGTATCAAACTTCCTCCATACTCAATAATCATACTGTGTATGAAGGGCTGCAATGGAAGGTTTTCTCAGTGTATGGTCCTTGATCTACTAAAATGATTGCTCATAGTTCCTCCTTCTAAAGGGATACCGAATAGCTGATTATTCATGAGCAATTCTAATTCAAGAACATGTTAGGAAAGGTTTCTAAAAGAGGGAAATGCTTCATTTCAACAGATAGTGAGCAAAGTCAGTTCAAGTCACTTATTTATGCATATTGGCCAAAACTGGCAAGATGACCAAGCAGTTGGATGGAAGTGTGTGATATAGACCATAAGTAATATTCAGTCTACCAAAGCCAAATTTGAGGTAAGTTTGGCTCCCCAGACCAAGGACAACCACAAAGCATTCTTTAGCTATGTCCACAACGTCAAAGGCAATACACAATTGTGTTCAGACCTAATTGTAAATGGAGCCACTTATACTAAGCCAGAAGGTACAGCAAACCTCCTGGCTCATAAATTCCACTCAACTTTACCCCTCTCTCCCCCTCAACCTTCCCTCAGGAAATATCATCAACTATAATTCTGCCATTCACTAGGGAACAGGTCCTTAATGCTCTCTCTAACACCAAGAACACTACATCAATGGACCCAGACAATATCCCAGGATGCCTTCTAAATAACATGAAACATGACCTATCAGGCCTCTGGAATTATTATTTAACTGTAGCCTCCAAACAGGCTTCATGTCTCATGAATGGAGAACAGCAACATTCATCCTTCCACACAAAGTTGGGCATCTACTAACCATGGAAACTACAGACCCATAAGTCTCACTAGTCTTATATGCAAAGCCATGGAAAGAATTATCATGGAAGTGATCAACAGAGATATAGTAAATGTCCAAATACTGGACACAACTCAGTTTGGCTTCATCAAGGGCAGATCATTCCTACCCAACTTAATGGACGTCTTTCAGAAGGTCACTAAAGCAATGAATGAGGGCAAAATCATTCACACTGTCTACATTAACCTGGCGAAGGCATTTGACACAATATCCAACTCAGGCATTGTTGACAAACTCAAGAGGTTAGGTACAAACCCATATGTCACCCATTGGATAGCCAAGTGGCTCACAAACAGGACCCAGGAAGTTAGAACTGGGGGGTCCAGAGGCCAGTCACAAGTGGAGTGCCTCAGGTATCAGTCTTTGGATCGCTCCTTTTTGGCATTTACTTTTCAGACATCAAGGCCAATGTCAGTGGTCTCTGGCTGACTAAATTTGCAGATAATTGTAAATTAGGAGCTGTCATTGAATCTCACACAGACTCAAATGTTTTCCAGGAGGGGCTGACACAGACAAACAACAAGGTGTCGTACACATGGACTAAAACTAAATGCCAAGAAATGTATAATAGTATCCTTTTGGAAGTCATCCATCCCTGGTAACTATCATATTGAAAACACATCCCTTAGAGTTAACCCAGTAGGCAGGGACGTACGGACACACATAGATAGTAATCTAACCTTTGACCATCATGTGTCTACAGTGGTGAGGAAATCATTCTAGGCTGTGCAACTTGTTTACAAAGGTATGGCATCTAAGTCCAAGGAATTAATTGTTCCTCTGTATTTATTATTCATCAGACCTATCATTGAGTACAATGCCCCCTCTGATATGTACCTAACCAGGCATATCCAACAATTGGAATGTCCACAGAGGTTCCTCACTAAAAGAGTACAAGGTGTAAGTAAAATGTCCTGTGCAGACTGCCTCAAGGCTCTATCCCTGTATTCTGTCTCCTGTAGGCTTTTGAGGGAAGATCTATGCGTGGCATACAGGGCATTATCAGACACCACTCTGACAGACCTCCTGCAAATCCACAAAACAAACAGCACCAGAATTACCCATTCTAAAGACTTAAGCCTTGCCTGTGATATAAATAGGACCTCCTGGAGAGATAGGTATGTATTCCAGAGACTACAACATCTATGGAAAAGGGTCTCCATCCATGTGAAGCAGAATTTCTCCCTAACCCAATTCAAGTGCAATGTGGACAATTGGATGGGAAACTGGAAATGCATCCCTGGTTTGGCACCTTTGTCTCTAATGGACACAAGCAACTAGTAAATGGTTCATCTCCCAGGCCCATGCTTACACTTATCCAGTGTACTAGAACTTGTCAGAGATTTGGGATGCATGGCTAGGCTTAAAAAGACCCTTGTGGTCATTAGCCTAGTAAACACCTATGAACCTATGAAATAATGTAATGGAATTATCACGTTGTAAACTGGAATATAAAATTAAGATGTCTACCCTTCCTCATTTGTAAGATAAGAGAATCTCTTCTCATGGAAGAATGGAACCAGAATACTAATTGGTTACAGAAAAGGATATCAGACATTGAAATATTATTATTCTGGAAATGTCAGTGTTTTGCCAAGTTTGCTCTATATGTTAAGAAATTAATGTTCATAAAGTGAGGGGGCCGGATTCACGAAGGCTTGCACGGAGTCTAAGACTAGAGTAAGACTCCATGCAGCCAATATGTTTGCCGAGTGATCCAGGAACAGCCGGCAGGGGCATGCAAGAGAACTTCTAAAACGACTCTTACATGGACAGGGTTAGTTTATGCAAATTACCTCATTTGCTGCTGAAAGCTATGCAAATTAGGTAAATTTGCAATCCAGGAAACACTAACCTGTCCGAGTAAGAGTAGTGTTATTTGCAGAAATGTACTCAGTTGGCAACTGAGTACCGTTCTGCAAATAGCAAAACGGAGCCATGACAGCTCCAAATAAAGGATGCATCCAGTTGAGGAAGCATGCCAATGGCCAAATATATGGCCATTGTCATTTTTTTCCATTGCAAAATAAAAAAAAAATATTTTTTTTTTACCTCGATCTCCGATGTTTAAGCGTAGAGCAGCGCCACTCAAACGTGCTGCGCTCTAAAAACCAGAAAAAAAAATAAAAGCCACAAATAGCGATTTTATTGAAAATATTAATCTGCCATGCAAGTGAATGGCAGGCTGAAGACAACATGGCTACTGAGTAGAGGTTGCTAAGGGGGGAAGCTCAGTCTGAGGGATGTAACCAAGCATTTTGGGAGGGTGGTCTAATGTTTAATGTGGTTGCCTTACAAGATGGTTGCCTTACAAACATAAGGTGCAGGGTTTAAATCTCACAAGGGATAATTGGCTAGGAGTAAAATGGCTCACAAGGACAGTTAGCTTAGTACTAGTCTATGCACCTATACATTTTTAGGGGGTGGGAGGTTGGCTGGGGGTGGGAGGTTGGCACAATGGTTAAGGTGTTTACCTTAGAGACACAAGATGCAGGGTTGGATTCTCACATGGGGTAACTGGCTAGGCTCAAAATGGCCCACAAGGGCAGTTAGCCTAGTACTAATCTATGAACCTATGAATCTATTAGTAGGCAATCCTATGCAAATGAGGATAAGGATAGTGAATCCCAATATTTCCTGCTATGTGAACCATGTCCCTAGAGTGTAAGAGTAGGGAAAGGGGAGTAACAGAGTAGAAGATGGGTGACATCATGAGGGGGTATGTATCAAAAAGCCTGTAAGCTTATTGGAGCAGAGTGGCATGTGTTTGCTGTGAGTTACTCAGGACTAAAAGAGGTGTGTTTACAGTTGTCTAAAGTGAAATCAAGAAACCTTTAGGTGTACGCCGTTGCTATCACTAAAGTTTCTTGCAAAGCTGCTGACACTGTGTGAATGCGTGTGCGCGTGTGTAAACCCATCTAAGACTGTGTGCACGGGTGTGCGCCCGTGTAAGGCTGTGTTAGGCCATCTAAGCTAGTATACATGAATGTGCACCCGCCTAAGCCCGTGTAAGCCTGTGTAAGCCTGTGTGCGCACGTGAGCACATGTTTGCGTTTGTTTGCGCGGCGCTGCCCCCTGTGGAAACAGAAAGGGAAAAGAGGTAGTAGGAAGTTAACCAAGGAGAACTAGCAGAGCTGCCAGGTGAAATCAATCAGAATCAGCCAATTACACAGGCAGTACACTAGCCCAGCCCAGACCAGCACTTAAAACTCTGCAAACAACATTCCCCCATGTTTTTCTCAGAAACACTGCAACACTGCGGTCAACAAAGAGAAGTGAAAACTTAAAAAGCTTAAACTGAGACATAAAAATGTTAGGGACTGCCATTGCTGTTATAAGGCAACATGTGCAAGATGCCGAGGGTGGTGCCATTGCGAATGCTGCTGAGAAACCCACAGTGAGGAGATGGAGAAGAGTGTACAGACCCAGGGTAACCTACCAGGGGCTACATGAGCTGGAGATAGTGGAGCGCTATAGAGTGGACAGAGAGCTCCTGCAGCAAATTGTTGAGCTGTGCAGGCCATGCCTCACATACAGAACCAACAGAGGGGAACCCATCCCAGTGGAAACCAAGGTATGTGTTGGCCTAAGAATACTAGTAACAGGTACCTTCCAGAGACCAACTGGTGATATGATGGTTCATAGGTTCATAGATTAGTACTAAGCTAACTGCCCTTGCGAGCCATTTTAAGCTTAGCCAATTATCCCTTCTGAGACTCAAACCCTGCACCTTGTATTTGTAAGGCAAACACCTTAACTATTAGGCCACAGGCATCAGCATCAAGGGTACTGCACCAGTTCCTGAATGCCATGTCAGCACATGTCGGTGATCATGTATATTTCCCCAATTCCCATGAGGTATTGGCCAGCAATATGCGTCTTTTTCAGCAAATAGCGGAATACCCTGAGGTAGTGGGTGCAATTGACTGCACGTACATACACAACAAAGCACCAGCTGGTGAGCGGGGGTAGGGCCTACATCAACCGCAAGGGCTTCCACTCCATCAACTGCCAGGTCGTGTGCGATGCCCATGGCATAATACTGAATGTGTGTGCTGGCTGCCCTAGAAGCTACCACAATTCCCATATCTGGCATCTGTCGCAGCTGTACCAGACATTTGCAAATGGGGACATCCCTGACGGTCATCTAGTGGGGGATGCTGGATACGCACTGGAGCCATGGCTGATGACACCCATCAGAAATGCAAACACACCTAAACAAGAACTCCATAATGAGGCACACGCACAAACATGAAATGTAATCGAGCGTGTGTTTGGGATGCTTAAGTCACGGTTACGGTGCCTGGACACATCTGGTGGAGCCTTGCAGTACTCACCAACTACTTGTACCCAAATTGTTATGGTATGTGCCATGCTACACAATATGATCCTGTGAAAATAGCTGCAGCAGGAACAGCATGGGGTAGGGCCAAACAGCCCCCCACCATTGCCAAGGCCTGTACAGCCACAGCGTGACTCAGAGGAGGAACATCCTGAGCCTGCCCCAGTAGGCAGAAGGAGGCGTGCCCAGTATGCCTTGTCCTTGGCAAAGAGGCAAGGCATAGCACAAACACTGGCTCAGTAGGAACCCTGGAAATGATACCTCTCACTGACTCGCACATAAAATAAAAGGGATGCCTAACTTGACACTATCTGTTTCCAAACATGTATAGGGAGTGTGGTATGTGCATCCAACATAGGCAGCCCTGCAGCACCACCTGAGGCATGCATGATTGCCATGTTTTAAGCAATATAAAGCAGTGCTACGCAGCTTTTACCAGTATCTAGTATATGTAAACAAAATTGCTCGTGCAATGTTGGCCAAGGTCGGCCAAAGTTGAGCAAACTCAGTTAAACATGCTCATATCTGCTTTACTGTTCCTTAACCAGTCTGGTCTGGCCTGCATGAAAATGAAAAGCAGAGACAGGGCTTGAACCCAGGATACTGTGCACTATAGTCACAGTACTGAACCACTAAGCCATGATAGCATTACGGTGGTATAGACACAGCAGGACAATTGTACACTAATGCAAACACAAAGCAATGCTGTATCATGCCCCTAATGAGGAAAATGGTAACCTCACCCACACGCCTATGCAGACAGAGAACATCAGGCCAGGCATTGTGATGTGGGTTGTGTAGGCTATGAAGTTGCAAGCTAATATATGTGGCAATGGATGCTAAGATCTGTAGTACAGTAGTATGCATCAAGCCAGTACGATAGGCAACAGTACAGACTGTAATGGTGTCCTGTACATAGCAGTGCAGGCTTAGCAAATGTGTATAAGTGTTAGGTGAAACCCACATCCTATGTACACCCACAGTAACAATCCGGTGTGCCCACGGATAGAAATGTACAAAGAATAGCTGTCCCCCCTGTATGTAGAAATGTTGATAGGTCTATGCAAAGTGTCTCACGGAAGCCCTGCAGGCACAGCATGATCCCTGTTGATCTGTGACACAAAGGTGAGGACTGCTGTAAAAATAACCTTGATTTACTATACATATATAGTATAAATGTGTATATTGTGCGTGCTCACACACTCCAACAAATGTAGTGGATTTCATTCAGCATCACACTGAAAAGTCATACTGGGCATGCTCACACACTTAAAGAAATGAAGAAAATGTCAGGCAAGAAGATACTGAAAGGTCATACTGGGCATGCTCACATACTTAGGCTAAATACGGATCTGATAATAAGGGATCTATGGACAAATGTGTATAGTCATCTCTACTTCCAGAAACACATTCACAAAGTGGTCTGAAAATCCTGCTATGTGTACACACAAACTGCCAAGGTCTGTGCATGTAGGTCAAAGGAGGTTGCCACTACTCAGCAGTCATCAGACCTGTCAGAGAGTACCACAACACACTTGCGAGGAATTTGACTAGGCACGTTCAGCAACTAGAAAGACCAATGAAGAACCTTAACAGGAGGATTACTGGTCTCAAATAGTTGCTCCATGCAACAAGAATGAATGCAATCCAAGCTGTACTCTGTTGCATACTGTCTATACAGGAGATCTCTGCCCAACAGACAGGTCCATGTCATGGTTACACTCAGATCTGTTCTGAGTTACAGCTCAATGGCACTAAATGTACAGGGCCAACTGATATTGGCAACATCCTGGCAGATAGGATCAGTGTTAACTTTACCCCCCTCTCACCCATGAAAGAGCACATGTCTATAATCAAAGACTGCAAAGTTGCTGTCATCAAGGCTGCACAGGTAAAAAACACCCTCCGAAGCCAGTATCACAGCAGCCATGGGACTAGATAACTATCCAGGCTGTATAGTATCTACTTCCCTGAAGTAAACATTAACATGGAAGTTCTGTGGCTACTGAAGTTTCCAGAGGACTGCAAACTAGCAGCCATCATTGTAAACACTAAAGATGTGGACATCCTACAAAAGGGCCTCACTGAGACAGATGGCTGTTGTCCAAGCCATGGGCTGTAGCTCAATGCCAAAAGGTGCATTATCATCACCTTTGTTAAAATCTCTGTAGCCAAGAACTACAACATAGGTGGTAGTATACTGTAAGTGTGACAAGAGACCCTGGGTCACAGGTGGACAGTGGATACAACTGTGATAAGCACATTCCCACAGTAGTCAGGAAACCTTCTTATGTGGCACACCTCATCACAAAATGTGTCTCATGCAGAATAAAAGAGGACATTGTTTCCTTCTACTCACCACTGACTAGAACTATAAAAGAGTACAATGCCACTGTTGCTATGTACCTCACAAGACAACTACAACAACTGGAAAGCCAGCAGCAATACCTCACAAAGAGCATTAGTGGACTGAAATACATGCCATACACAGACCATTGTAAAATGCTCCATCCGTACTCCCTTGCATATCGCCTACTCAGCCTACTCAGAGGTGTTCACTACCTAACATACAAAGCTATGTCAAACATGCAGCTGTTGTATATGATCCACGTAAAACACTCACAATCACCCTGACCTTTGGACACAAGACCACGAGTGAAATACAAAAGGAAGCAGTGTAGCCATTTACCTTACGGATATCCACACCTCCAGGTTACTGGCACAGCATGAGGCCTTGGAGACCATGCAAGTGCAACTAACAGATCATGTACCTTGTCTCAGGAACCTCACTCAGTATTCTGAAGAACAATGGCAAATATAAAGGTCCTATCAAACACCATTATATGAGGAGATTACAACTACCCAAACATTGAGTGGGTGAATTACTCGTATACAACATCCTTTGCCCAATGTGTCCCAGAGTTAAGAAACTCTAACACCCTGGAACAGCTGGTCAGCACAGCCACTAGAGGTGACAACATACTGGACATGATCATCACCAACATGGGGTACTAGTGTTCCACAACAGAGATAAACCCCTCCTGGTAATATCAGATCATTAAGTAATCACACTGGACATCCACATCCCACCCCCACACCCAGTCAATGAAACCACTGTGAAGACATTTACAAAAGCAAACTGCACACTTTCCAAGACCAAAGTGGAAAGTTCCCAAGCCCTCTTGCTATAGGATAATGGTATACAATCTGCCAAATCATTTACAAGTGCATCCTATGAGCATCTACAGGGATGCATGGATCAAGACATCACAAATAAAACCAAGATGCACTCCTCCAAAAATAAGAAAACAATCTGGTGGTCATTGCCCATAAATAAGTAGACAATAGAAGGAGGAAACTAACACATGATAGAGCCAACTTCACTAAAGGAAAGGCATCACTGATCATTATTAGAATGAAACAATGATCGCTCATAAAATATTCCAAGGACAGTTTCTAAAGACCAATTGCCAAGGAATGTAAGAATAACAACCACAGAGCCTTTGGTAGCTATACCAGACATGTAGGTGTCAACTTCAAAATATGCTGTCAGCTACTGAAAAAAGTAATGACATACACCAAACCAACTTTCATTGCCCACACCCAGGGGGACAAGTTCAGTGTAAACTCCCCCCATCACCCCCAAAAGGGCCTGTGTCCATCACAGAAGGATGCAGAGACCCAGACGTCATGGACATGCAGGTAAAGACAGCCCTCACCAAAGCTAAGAACATAGCATTAATGTGCCTGTAAGTTGTCCCAGGCTGCGTCTTACACTAGGCACATAAGGAACTACACCCTCACCTACATTCACTCTCCAGACTCAAGCATACCACAGGCTTTGTACCCAAAGAATGGCATACACTAACAGTCATCCAGCTCCACAAAGGGTGTGCCAAAACAGAACCTGGAAACCATCGCCCAACATGTGTACTCAGCCTGGTCTACAGAGCTATTGAGCAAATCATCATGGAACCCATACACTGAGACACTGGAGATCTCCAGACACTGGACTCTACACAACTTCACCTTGTTAAAGGCAGAGCCTGGCTCCCAAACCTAGTTGACTTATTTAAAACAGTTACTATGAACATAGATGGAGGTGAAAGTAGTCCACACAGCCCACCTGGACCTCACTAAGGGCTTACTACACCATTCCCCACTCTGTCATCATGGACAAGTGTACCAGCTTGAACATGAACAGCTATGTCACAGGATGGGTGGCCAAGTGGCTCACAGATCAAACACACATGTTCATAGTTGTGGGTGCCATGTCCAACTCTAAGCCAGTCACAAATGGCATCACACAGGTCTTGGTCCTGACACCCCACCTGTTCAGTCGATACTGCTCAGAGGTACAGGCAAGCACGGCAGGTATAAGGCTGAACAGGTTTGCAGATGACTGGAAACTGTGGTCCATAATTGACTGTACAGCTGACACAGACATCTTCCAGATGTGTCTTACAGAGACAGATACCTGGTGTCAAAACAATGCCCTCAAGCTGAATGGCAAAGAATGCATAGTCATCCCCTTTGGGTAATACAAAGTGCACACAAATTACCAAATAGGTGGTAATCCAGCATGTACAGAGAAAGTCATTATGGCCCTGGGGACACAGGTAGATAGTAAACTCACCTTTCATGATCACATGGCCAAAGTGTTTAGACATTCCTTCAATGTAGGCCAACTAATGTCACCTAATATAACACATTTCGTATAGTCTGATGATGTCACCATCCTACAAATATAGCCGTGGAAAATAAAATTCTCAGTAATTTGTATAGTGCATCGTGTTAATGTGTATTTCTCTAGTATCATGAAGTAGTTAGGTAGGAGTTTGAATCCTGTACTGGGCAATTGTGTGTTCTCCTTGGGAAGACACAACCTTTTAGGAGAGTAGTGAAACACTTCAAAAGTGGTAATCTAACCTTTGTCAAGTCTGATGATGTCACCATCCTACAAATATACCTGTGGAAAAAAGAGCTGCCAGTAATCTGTATAGTGTGGCATGTTAATGCGTGCTCCTGTAGTATCATGAAGTAGTTAGGTAGGGGTTTGAATCCTGCACCGGACAACTGTGTGTGTTTGTGTGTTCTCCTTGGGAAAGAACAACCTTTTAGGAGAGAAGTGATACACCTGGAAAGTGGTAATCTAACCTTTGTCAAGTCTGATGATGTCACCATCCTACAAATATATCTGTGGAAAAGAGAGTTCCCAGTAATGTGCATAGCTCATTGCTTTAATGTGTACTCTTCTAGTATCATGAAGTAGTTAAATAGGGATTTGAAACCTGCACTTGGTGAGTGTGTGTGCAGTATGTGTGTGACACTGTTGGTCAATGTGGTGTGGGTTTTGCTTTACCACTGTATGACATATCAGTATGCATTGCACATGTGAGCTAGCTGTGTGTCAAATACATATCTGTACATGTTACCTCAATGATTGCATGTGTGGGAACCCTGCTTTCTCCAAGAACACAGCTGTCATCCTTGCCAGACTGTGCTGCTGCTTCCCAGATTGTAGGTCACATCTGTATGCTTGTGACAAGGCCAGCCACTGCAGTGATCCCTGGCCTATGTCATCTGTGTCACAGAAAGTCATTACGGTTCCTATTGGAATGTGTGAGTGAGGGTCTATGGCCGAGGTATATGTCAGACCTGTTCAAACGCAGCAAAGTCTGTCCATGATGACTATTCATAACAGGTGTAGAACAAACTATGTGGATATGCATGCAGACCCCTTATTGCTTATGTGATCCACCAAGGGATTCCAAAACACCTTTGGAAATGTGATTAAGAAAGGAGAGATGACATAACACTTGGTTACATGTACACATCAGTACCTGTTCATCATGTTGGTGGCTACTACCTATGTGGTACTGTGGGGATAATATGTTCCTTAAAGGTGGATGACTATGCTTAGTTTGGCTTATAGATTTACAGCATGGGTTTGACAACAGGCATCTGTCAGTATGATACCCTTGTGGAGGATGTGTGTGTCATCTGGAGAATGCATTATAGGCCACAGTATGCATTACCAGATGTGGAGGGACATATCCCTACTGTGATTGCTTGTACCTAAGAGAGCTATATGCCAAACAGGAGTGGTCTCAGTAATGGGTGCAGATGAATACCACTGATTACTGGCATTGTATAGTACCTGAAGGATCCAAATGTTGCTGTGCACCCTACATCTGTGTGTCGGTTGTCAAGACATCATCTAACGATTGGTTATGGTCAGGCTGTTGAAGTGATGTATACCACCAGAATGCAAAACAATGACAGATAGTAACAGTATCACCCACAGCAAAGTGTCAAACCATGTCATACACACATGTGTAGTGGTTCCGGAATGTGTGTAGTACAATGCATACTGGCAACCAATAGAAACTATGGAGTGTTACTGTGTAATACAGAGCATGTCACCCTGGCCATGTGTCCACTATGCACGTACATGCAGACAATGCACTTCCACCATGTTCACAACTGTACACCTGCAAATCTGTGCTACACACATACTACACATACTGTCCACTCTCTAACACATGCTGCCAATACTGCACACATCAGCCAAGTGGCACGTGGCCGGACAATACACAATTGGAACCAACACTGGTGTAAACAACACTACAATGATAATCATAGCTTTAATGCATCATGCCTGCTCAGCTCCAGCTTCAATTATCATTACACTCTACAGCTGACAACATGCTAACATTGCTATACAGCTATATAGACACCCTGTGCATCAGCACCATGGTAGCCTGTTCCTGCATCAATGATACAGATGACAGGAGGCGGCACAGGTTTCATCATTTGCACAGGGTGCGTTGTTGTTTTGCCAGAGGCCTACAGTGAGCCATCCAAATGACATGTATGTGTGTGTGTGTGTGAGGGGCAAGAATACTGGAATGGGCCAATGTTGTTGTAATGTATGTGGGTATGTGTTAGCCCTACATTTCTGGAGTATGTGTGTGTGTGTCTGCATGCACACAGTTCCACCATGTGGCTGCCATAAAT
Source organism: Protopterus annectens (assembly GCF_019279795.1). Taxonomy (NCBI): domain Eukaryota; kingdom Metazoa; phylum Chordata; order Ceratodontiformes; family Protopteridae; genus Protopterus; species Protopterus annectens. The sequence goes on from NC_056730.1 coordinate 828,260,678, forward strand.
GGGCATTTGTGGGACAGCCACAGACTGTACCTGAGAGGCTTTACAGATCACCGTCTCTGGCCATGGATAGGGTACCTGTGCCTGGCAGGGGTGCTACTGACATTATCAGGTACTAAAGCAACAATGGTGCTACTGCCAAAAGTATAAGCAATACACAATGATATCACACCAAAAAAGTTTATTACATAAAGCTTTCGGGTCTACACCCTTCCTCAGTATAAAGTAACTGCAGTATTACAACATTTAAATAGGAGAAACCTTACAGTCACATGTTTCAGCCCATCCCTCAACCCAACCAAACAATTAACTCTTAAAGGAATAACTAATCTTAGCACATTTCATAAAACATTTTCATGAAGCATTTTCATAAAACTTTATGTCATGTTAAAATGAATAAAAACATAAAAATATAATACATACTTATGTATAAAAAATAAAAAATAAAAATGTATATTAATAAATAAATGATATAGTCAACATTAATAACCAAAGAATATAATAACCATCAAAATATCATAAGAAATATAGTGGCTTGGGTAGCAGTAAAAGAAGGGGGAAAGTCACATAACGCATGCACTCAAGTCACTCCACAACAAGTACAAATATGACTATGTCATTGTCCATGTTGGAGTGAATGACTTGAGACGTACCTCCCTGGACTACATGAAAAGAGACATGGAAGAGCTCTCGGATCATGTGGCCCAGGCAGGTATGACCCTAGCCCTGAGTAGCATCATGCCTTCGCCCAGAATGATACCACAATATAAGGACAAAATGATTGACTTCAACAATTGGCTAAGCTTCTGGTGTCATTCAATGGGGATCCAGTATCTGTCTGCCTGGGACGAAATGATTAACAGACCACGATGCTTTGCCAGAGATGGTCTGCACATGTCGCCCCTGGGATTCAGGTTACTGGCTAAGGCTCTTGCAACCCCTATAGTGCCTTTTTTAGGCAAAGTTCAAGGGACAAAACCACCACCGTAACAGGTACAAGCATGCAAAATCTGAAGGTAATGCTACTCAATGCTAGAAGTCTAAACCTCAAAATGCACTCTCTCGAGGCACTCCTAAAAATGGAAAACACCGATATCTGTGCAGTAATTGAGACCTGGTTCAAGGCTCCAGAAAGCACCCCTGCAATACCAGGATACAACTCTTACCACACTTTTCGAACACCAAACCAGGACCGAAACACTAAAGGTGGAGGAGTGTCAATATTCACCAAGGATATTCACACCACCAGGCTAGTTGCCCAACACAATGCATTTGAAATTCTCCAGGTGCAACTAACACTAGGTAAGACTGCAATCCAAATTGTAGCTTGCTACAGATCCCCCACCAAACCCCAAGATTCTCACTACACCTTTCTAAACATACTGGAAAATATTAAAATAGAAACAAACACCCTAATACTGGGTGATTTTAACTACCCTGCCATTAACTGGGAAAACTACTACTGTACCAACACCTTTGCCCAACGGTTCTTGGAATTCATAAATTCTAACGCCCTGGATCAACTAATCCATAGTCCCACCAGGGAGTCCAATATTCTAGACCTGGTCATTACCAACATGGGAAATCGATGCTCCACACATATGGTCACCCCCTCATTAGTCAGGTCTGACCATAAGCTAATCACCCTTAACATCCAGATCCCACCCTCAATCGCCAGTAAGGAAACCTCCATAAAAAACTTCTCCAAACTAACTTCATACTACTCAAGTCAGAAGTGACAAACTTCATGACACCCATGCAGATGGGAACTGAAAGTTCAACTGCTGAAGTCTACATTAAGGCACTGTACGAGCACATCCACTCATGCATGAATCGTGCCATCCCAAATAGAACCAAGGTGCTCTCATCCAAAAAAAGGAAGCCAATCTGGTGGTCCCCTGCCATAAACAAACTTTACAACAAAAGGAAGAAACTGTTGCAGAAAAGAGGAAAATCCCAGGATGCAAAAAACGCCCTTACAAGCCTCAGTAAGAAACTGAGATCCCTCATAAAATCCTCCAAAGCTAGTTACGAAAATAAAATTGCCAAAGATTCCAAAGACAACCACAAGGCATTCTATAACTATGTCAAGAATCTAAATGGCAATGCTCAGATCTGCTCTGAGCTAAAACATAATGGCATTAAATATACTGATCCCAAGGATATTGCCAATATCCTGGCAGATCGATTTAGTGCCAACTTCACCCCCCTCTCACCCCCTAAATGGCCCATCTCAATACTGGAAGATTGCCGAATTCCGGTAATAATCGCCACACAGGTAAAAAACGCACTCTCCAAAGCTAAGAATACAGCATCCATGGGACCAGATGACATCCCGGGCTGTGTACTACATGAACTACAAAATGAACTGGCACCTCACCTAAGTGTCATGTTTAATCATAGCCTCACCTCAGGTTTCGTGCCCACTGAGTGGCGCACAGCTACAGTTATCCCACTCCACAAGGGGGGATCCACCTTGGATCCCAGAAACTACCATCCCATCAGTCTGACAAGCCTTATCTGCAAGGCTATGAAGCATATTATCATGGAACTTATAAACAAAGACATTGGCAACCTTCAAACACTGGACCCCACCCAGTTTGGGTTCGTGAAGGGCCGATCTTGTCTCCTGAACCTCATTGACTTCTTTGAATCAGTCTCCAGTGCCATGGACAAGGGTAAGGTGGTCCACACAGCCTATCTAGACCTTGCCAAGGCCTTTGACACCATCTCCCACTCTGGAATCATAGATAAACTTACTAAACTGGGCATTAATTCCCTACGTCACCCAATGGGTTGCTAACTGGCTTACTGAAAGAACCCACACTGTAAAAGTAGCCGACTCCAAATCCAGCTCCAGACAAGTGACAAGTGGAGTACCTCAGGGTTCAGTCCTGGGACCGCTCTTGTTTGGCATCTACTTCTCTGAAGTACAGGCCAACACTAAGGGACTCTGGCTAACAAAGTTTGCAGATGACTGCAAACTGGGAGCCATTATTGAATCCCCAAATGATGTGGATACTCTACAAAAGGGCCTTACAGAAACAGATGCTTGGTGCCAGAGCCATGGGCTCAAGCTCAATGCCAAGAAATATATAGTTATCCCCTTTGGGAAAAAACATGTATCCGTGAATTACCATATAGGTGGCAGTACACTAAACTCCAAAAGTGTGATAAGAGACTTAGAGACACAGGTGGACAGTGGTCTCACCTTCGATAACCACATCGCCACAACAGTCAGGAAATCCTTCTATGTGGCACACCTCATCACTAAGAGCTTTTCATCCAGAAAAAAGGAGGTCATTGTCCCACTGTACTCATCCCTCATTAGACCCATTATAGAATACAACGCCCCATTTGGTATGTACCTCTCAAGACATCTGCAACAACTGGAAAGGCCGCAGAAATACCTCACTAAGAGAATCACAGGCCTAAAGTAGATGCCCTATGCTGACCGCCTTAAAAAACTCCAGCTATACTCTGTCATATATCGTCTACTCAGAGGCGATCTCTGCTTAACATACAAGGCCATGTCAAACACAGAGCTGTTGGACATGCTACACAAAGAAATCCCAATCACTCAGAGCCACACGCTCCAGGGATCTAAACCTTGTCATTACAATAAACAAAACATGCTGGAGGGATAGGTTCCTGACCCAGAGACTCCCCAGACTCTGGAATAGATTGCCCATACATGTCAAGCAGAGTGCCTCTCTGGCCCTCTTCAAAAGGAACCTTGATGATTGGATGGGATAAAGGAAATTCACCCCGGGGATCATGTCAGTTGCCCTGCTAGACAGGGGTTCATGGAAGTAAATAGTGTGGGAAGAAATAGCCAGGGAATTGTTATGGCTAGGCTTGTATAGGCCCTAGGGCTGATAGCCTAGTACCAACCTATGAACCTATGAACCTAAGTGAAAGATTTATTAAATACTATATATAAATTCACAACATATTATGCATATGTATTAAAGTCTTTGCCTCTGTCTCTTAACTAAAACAAGCTTTAAGCTAACAGCATTATTCAGACCAGGAGGCATATCTGCCTGAAACCTGATAATCCATTCCAGCTCCTTTAGCTCTAAACAGTTATTTACGTCACCCTTCCTTTTGCTAATTTTGACTGTGGCCAATACCCTGAATTTAAAATCATGTTTTTCACCTTTATCTATAGTGTGTTTACTCAATGCATTTGTTAATACTTTTCTCCTAACTTCTGATTTATGCTCAACTATTCTTTCTCTCAACCTCCTAGTGGTTTTACCCACATAAAATGATGTACAGAGGGTACAAGTAGCCAAATCGACCACCCTTTCCTCATTACAAGTTGTCATTGTCCATAACTTAAAAACCTCTCCACTCGTGGGGTGTTTAAATATATTTTCACCTTCATATAAATTATTGCAACAAGAACAGTTATAGCATTTCCTTTTCCCTATTAACCTATCAACTTCCTTAGTTTTCACTTCAAAGTCTTTATAACACAATTTTTGCTTTAAAGCTTCAGAGCTTCTATAAGCAAACCTAGGCCTATCCCCCACAATGGACTTTATCTCAGGCATGGCTAACAAAATTGGCCAATTCCTTTCTATTATATTGTTTACACAACATGTATTCAGATTATAAGTTGTCAAATATCTCACTAATTTAACTTCTTCATGTGAACTATCTTCATACATCATCATACCACCTAACAAAACTGGTCTATATTTAATCTGCCTCCCTCTAGTTACTTCCTCAATTGCTTTATTTATTAACTGCTTTGAGTAACCGCTCCTCTCAAACTCCTGAGACATAATTTCTACTTGTTCATTAAATATAGTTTCAACAGTATTTAATTTACTCAATCTAATGAACTGTGTCTTTAATATTCCTCTAAAAATATGGGGGGCATGCATACTATCCTTACCTACATATCTCAGAGCATCCACTTACTTTCTAAAAACCTTAGACTCTAGTTTATTATTATTCTTAAACAGAGTTACATCTAAAAAATTTATACTACAATAAGATGCTTCCATTTTAAACTTTAGGGAATCAGTTGACTCATTCAAATATTGCACATAACCTTCCAACTCCATAAAGGAACCTCTCCACAACAAAAAACAATCGTCTACAAATCTCTTATAAAATAATTCTTTTTCATTAAGCTGATTATTCTTATCTAATATCACCCTTTTCTCCCACTCATGCAGCACTAGATTAGCATAGGTGTTAGCGACAGGCATACCCATTGCTACACCAGAGAGCTGAAGATATGGTTCACCACCAAAAATAAAAACATTATGTGCCAAAACCACCTCCAAAAGGGTACATATAGTTTCAATTTCTCTTCCATGTATCCTTACCTCACTGTTCAAAAAATCATTTGTAATACAAAAAATAGTTGCTGAAGTGAATATGGCTATCTATGAGTTGCAAATAACCAATGATTTGAGTTTAGAATTGTTTAATTATTTGAGCGTCCCCTGTCCAAGAATACCTCAGATCTACGGTATTCCGAAGATACATAAGGATATCACAAATCCACCCTGAGACTTATTGTTTCAGGTGGTGGTTGGATAACAGAACCCATTTCCAAATATCTTCAAAATGTGTTAGGGAAGTATTTGGGAATTTGTTCCACTATTTTGAAGGACACGAATGATTTTTTTAAACAGCTTGTATATGTGGCAGTTAGATTGTGTCTTGGATGAGTATGTTTTGGTTTCCATGGACATTTCCTCATTATTCACTGTTATACCTAATGTCTATGGCATTAATGCCATACGTGATTTTTTGAACAGTGAGGTAAGGATGCATGGAAGAGAAATTGAAACTATATGTACCCTTTTGGAGGTGGTTTTGGCACATAATGTTTTTATTTTTGGTGGTGAACCATATCTTCAGCTCTCTGGTGTAGCGATGGGTACGCCTGTTGCTAACACCTATGCTAATCTAGTGGTGTATGAGTGGGAGAAAAGGGTGATATTAGAAAAGAATAATCAGCTTAATGAAAAAGTATTATTTTATAAGAGATTTGTAGATGACTGTTTTTTGTTGTGGAGAGGTTCCCTTATGTAGTTGGAAGGTTATGTGCAATATTTGAATGAGTCAACTGATTTACTAAAGTTTAAAATGGAAGCATCTTATTGTAGTATAAATTTTTTAGATGTAACTCTGTTTAAGAATAATAATAAACTAGAGTCTAAGGTTTTTAGAAAGGAAGTGGATGCTCTGAGATATGTAGGTAAGGATAGTATGCATGCCCCCCATATTTTTAGAGGAATATTAAAGGCACAGTTCATTAGATTGAGTAAATTAAATACTGTTGAAACTATATTTAATGAACAAGTAGAAATTATGTCTCAGGAGTTTGAAAGGAGTGGTTACTCAAACCAGTTAATAAATAAAGCAATTGTGGAAGTAACTAGAGGGAGGCAGATTAAATATAGACCAGTTTTGTTAGGTGGTATGATGATGTATGAAGATAGTTCACATGAAGAAGTTAAATTAGTGAGATATTTGACAACTTATAATCTGAATACATGTTGTGTAAACAATATAATAGAAAGGAATTGGCCAATTTTGTTAGCCATGCCTGAGATAAAGTCCATTGTGGGGGATAGGCCTAGGTTTGCTTATAGAAGCTCTGAAGCTTTAAAGCAAAAATTGTGTTATAAAGACTTTGAAGTGAAAACTAAGGAAGTTGATAGGTTAATAGGGAAAAGGAAATGCTATAACTGTTCTTGTTGCAATAATCTATATGAAGGTGAAAATATATTTAAACACCCCACGAGTGGAGAGGTTTTTAAGTTATGGACAATGACAACTTGTAATGAGGAAAGGGTGGTCTATTTGGCTACTTGTTTGCTCTGTACATCATTTTATGTGGGTAAAACCACTAGGAGGTCGAGAGAAAGAATAGTTGAGAATAAATCAGAAGTTAGGAGAAAAGTATTAACAAATGCATTGAGTAAACACGTTATAGATAAAGGTGAAAAACATGATTTTAAATTTAGGGTATTGGCCACAGTCGAAATTAGTAAAAGGAAGGGTGATGTAAATAACTGTTTAGAGCTAAAGGAGCTGGAATGGATTATCAGGCTTCAGGCAGATATGCCTCCTGGTCTGAATAATGCTGTTAGTTTAAAGCCTGTTTTAGTTAAGAGACAGAGGGAAAGACTTTAATACATATGCATAATATGTTGTGAATGTATATATAGTATTTAATAAATCTTTCACTTTCCCCCTTCTTTTACTGCTACCCAAGCCACTATATTTCTTATGATATTTTGATGGTTATTATATTCTTTGGTTATTAATGTTGACTATATCGTTTATTTATTAATATACATTTTTATTTTTTATTTTTTATACATAAGTATGTATTATATTTTTATGTTTTTATTCATTTTAACATGACATAAAGTTTTATGAGAATGCTTCATGAAAATGTTTTATGAAATGTGCTAAGATTAGTTATTCCTTTAAGAGTTAATTGTTTGGTTGGGTTGAGGGATGGGCTGCAGCATGTGACTGTAAGGTTTCTACTATTTAAATGTTGTAATACTGCAGTTACTTTATACTGATGAAGGGTGTAGACCCGAAAGCTTTATGTAATAAATTTTTTTTGGTGTGATATTGTTGTGTATTATCAGGTACTAAGCCAGACTGGGTACTACCCCCAGAGGTGGATGGATGTACACTGGACAGAGGTCCCTGCTGGGGCTGTCCAGAGCCACATGCACATGGTCTTCTAGGACATTCTATGGACAGCCCACACCAAACATTGCTGGGGCTGGTACTGGCACTACGGGAGCAGCTGTGGCTTGAGGGACATCCGCGGCAACTGCCCGCTGCTGATGTTGCTGGCATATGTCCATGTTGACGTATCAACCATCCCTCACTGTCCTGACACATGGATATGACATTGCAGAGGATATCTAATGTCTCTCCTCAACGTCTATCAGTGACCTTGGTGTAATGACGGATGGCACCTGCTATGTCACGGACACTGTCAATGACAGTGGTGTTATGTGCCCTCTGTGCCCTTAGTTCCTGTCTGGTGTACCATTCCATATGTGCCTGTGCCTCCATGACAGCCTGGAACATTCGTGATGTTGTCAGACCTGTGGCACATCTGCCAGTGGCATGATGAGCAGCAGTGCTCCTACAAGAGTCCCTGGACATCTGCCTATGTGGTACCCTTCCAGACATCTGGGTATGGCTGCTGTGTTGGGATTTATGTGCCATGGATACCACACTGTCCTGGCCAATGCCAACTGTATGCTGTCCCTCAGCTATGTGAGCATTGGTGATGGATGTATTGGCAGTATGACTGTATGCATGGATGGGGTGAACAGCTGTGTACTGTCGACTGGTGGCCCAATGACAGACCCTGACAAACATGCCTGTGCCTCAACACACCTATCTTCATTATCACTATGTGGCTCAGTGACATCAGTTTCCCTGCTGCAGTGAACCAGCCCTAACACAGCACCTGTGGGAGGGAGACAGGAAACACACTTTACAACCTGTACATGATGTCGGCACACATGCACACATGCACACATGCACACATGAACACATGCACACATGCACACATGAACACATGAACACATGCACACATGCACACATGAACACATGCACACATGCACACAAATACACTCCTCACTACAGCAGATACCCACACACACCACCAGCAATCCAAAACATACTTAATGGTGGTTGAAGGTGGGTTACAGTATCACAAGGCAAACAGTCATATCACACGTGTCAGCATGCAGAAAGTTTGTTGCTCAAGACCATGCGGTGCAAGTGTAGACAGCCCGTGTTAATAACAGTATACATGGCTTTGATGCATATGTGTTGTTGTTCAGTGATTGGCCTCACCCTGGAACACAATGTGTACACGGACACAACATTGCTGTGCAAGTATTAAAAGGTCTGCAATGTCCTGTGCACCATCACTCACAGGTATACATACCATGGCTGGATGTGTATCTGTGTGTCACATAGATATCCATTTCTGATTACAGTGTCTGTATCTGTAGCAGATAATTGTGGACACAGGTTTAGCACATGCATGCTATGTATACACACAGGATGAGTGGTGCATGTATATGTGATGGAATACCATTGCTCAACATGGCCATTGTACAGTGGGTATGGTGAGTTTAGGACATATTGTGGACATGCCAGTGCCAGCCATGACATGGCATGCTACAACATGACTGCAACATTAAACATCACACATACACAATGTGTGTCATGTGACCTACACACTCAATAGCATTACAAGACATATATGTGTCACTTTGTACAAATGGTGATTGCTATGCACATTTTGTATAGGTGCATATGTTTGCACACACACAATATTGAGGTGCATAGCAATGACTACTATGTGTAGTACTGTGGTCACTGTAACTGGATGGGGTGTAGTACCATGAACCATCATCATCATGCATCATGTGGTTACTCAAGGCTACTGATGTGTGCCAGACTGCCACCTAGCATGCTGTACCTGAACTGCAGTACTGTGGCTACAGTCACAATTACACAGCCACTTGTTACATGGGTTTGTAAGGTGCCCAATAGGGAGCATTGCCTAACATGAATGTGTTATGTGTTGAAGAGTGTCGCACAGCCCCATGATAGGCCTCTACCCCTCAGGTATATTATGTGTGATGTGTGGATGACATGTGGGATACTGAAGTGTGACCTTACAGCGGGTGTCAGGATACGCTATGTGTAGCATGTTAAGGTGTACTGCGTATGACAAAGTTGTGTATTTTGTGTACATGTGTATCAACTATCCCTATCCAATGTCCAGTGCGGTGTTGCCACAATTGTGTGTGATGCTCTGTGTATTGCATGTGATTGAGGTAGCTACTGTCATTACTGAGATGTGCATAGTCTCACAGCAAACATGCACAGCATGCATTATGTGTAGGTGTGTTACATGTACATGGCCTACACCTCACCTATGACATGCACATTTCATTAGCAATATTAAAATTATAACACACTCACCAGCATCGACTGGCTGCCTTGCTGTCACACCAGAGGGACCTACAGGAATATGAGACAGTTTGTCAGTGGCCACAACTGTGCCACTGCTACTGTGAGTTTGCTAAACTACAATAGTACAACAGTCGACAGTCACAGGCGTACAGATTATATTCCAAATATCAGTATTGCACAACACTATGCAGCACAACTGCTAAACACACAGTACACATCTCACATATGCATAATCTACCAATACAGGTAACAATAGTCTACAGATAGGTCATGTTACCTGCACGCTCCATGTCAACATGCTGGGTGGCTCCGGCCTCCATGATGACACATGTATGTTGCTGTTCCTGTTGTTGGCCAGGAGCCACCACGCTTATGAGCAGCTCCTCCACTCTGGTGAGGGGGGGTGAATGGCTACCCCACCACCTGTGGCAAGCTGTTGTCGACGGATATCAGACGCACGCTGCCGGACATGTCTAATTAAATCACTGCAGTGATGGCGTACCTGCTCATATGTCCGGCTATGCATGCCTATGTCATTTACCCGACGAACAAGATCTTGCCACAGTGCAGTCCGCTCATGCCAGTCCTGGCTAGTTCTAGAGAACAGCAGGGTGTAGTGCTGCACCAGGCTGCTGTGTATTTCAGCTTCCTCTGCAGCTGTATAACACAGATTTCTTTGGTGGGACATGCCCCTGCAAGACAATTAAACAAGATGTGTGAGCAAGTCATGTGGCACACTTAACATTCTATAGTACAGATATCAATTAACTGCCATATATAGCATCTGATTGGTTGTCAGAGGATACACATGTTCAATACCACATATTAGTGCTCAGGCCACAACTGGCTGACAGTGCCTGGCACGCTGTATATATCAAACCATGTTCTGCACAGCAGCAAAGAGAAGCTATTATGTAAGACTATACACCAGTAAATGGCACACTGTATGTGACACAATGCACCACCTAGCCACAGGAGGTATAAATCAAGCTAATGCATAAAGAAAGATGTCATCCATTGCAATGAATGTAAAGTACAGGTACAGTATTACCAGTATACCACCCTAGTCGTTTATGCCAAACACCTGCCTAACATATGTGCACAGTTGTTAATATAGGTGGCATACTGCTGTACTACACTATACATGTTGTTAGATACACACGTATACCCTGTAACACACATATGATTGAGGGCATGGTACAGGCATAATTACACACACATCAGACATACATACAACAAACAAATGTATGCCAACCCAGATGAGCTTTACAGTGGTGGCTGGTGACTTCAAATTAAAGGAGGGCTGCAGAAGACAGCTGAATGGGTGGGGCCAATGGGAAGGGGTGTGACCAACTAGAAAGGGGGTGGAGCTATACTCAAAACCACAACAACTGGAACTTTAATTAAATACGCTGCCCTGGGTGCCAAACAGTCATTACAAGAGTCCAATCAAGACAAAATGAAGTGTAGAAGAAAAAAATATTTCAATGCATTGGCTATATGACAACTTACTTAATATCCAGATGGAAACAGGTTGTGAAGCATGAAAAAATAAATTACTTTTTAAATACACTATTGGAATGCCAGTCAAAATCAAGTATAAAAAAACAAGCAGCACTCAGCTCAAACTACTACTCCTTGCACTGCAGTTCCAATTATAAATTTATATTCAGCTTTATAAAATTACCAAGTAACATGCTGAAAGTAGCAATCTATGTGATACCCCTACTTGTAAAAATGTTTCTTATCCAAAAAAGACCTGCTGCCTGACACAACTATCTACTTGTTTCATGGGGAAGACATGATCAAAGTAAAAAATGAACAGCAAACAAGAAACAAGCTCAAGATAAATTGCTTAAAGGATTCCTGCACAAGTTATGGACCACACATGATAGATTGGCATTCTGTTTAGTTTAAGGGTAAGCCTGTAAAGATGACTGCAAGTCTCCAACAAAAGATGACTGCAAGTCTCCAACAAATGTAATGAGCTTCTGAAAATGCTGTAATCCTGTCCTTTTATTAAAAATACTGTCATATGCATTTCAATACCCAAGGCTTATACATTATCTAGTTATATAAATATTCTCGGCATGGCAACAACGAAAAGGCTTTCAATGCTGGTAATTCTTTAACAGTATGCTTATTAAAGCTTACTTGCATCTTATAATCTCCGACAAGCTTACCTGATGGTCATTAAATCATTGCTACTTAAACAGAGCAACAAGGCACTGTGACAGCATGCATTTCCTGAATAATAAGAAGCATAAATCAACAGTATAAAAATATGACAGAAAACCAGAACATTCTGCAAAATCAAGGACAGATGAAAAGCCACTGTCGTACTTGTGGTCTAACTTGGAACTGCTCCTTGCCTTCCTTGGACACATCCAGAGGCACTACAATGCGGCGTGGGGTGCAACAAGTATGTCACAATTTGAAATGTCTCTGGCTGACAGTGATGGCTGTGACACTCATACCTCTCAACTTCAGAGCAAGAAATCTGGACAAAGCCATACATAGAACTAGAAGTGGGACACAGGCCCAAAAATAAGGACAAATTTTAAATATTGCTCTTATTAACTTAGATAATAGAACAGTAGTAGGTCTTGCATTAGTACGAATTTTCTGAAGGGTATGAAATCTGAAACTCAAATGTCTGTCATTATTTTCTAACTTCAATCTTTAATGACTTGCTACTAATTTGCCAGAAAACCACAATTTTACAGACCAAAATGTGATGCAAAAATATAAAGTTGCCACACAATACAGCTGGGAACCTGTCAAAAAGGGACACCTTTTAATATTAACACTGTTAACTTGAGCAGCTAACAAAATAAGAGCATCTACATGCATTTCTGAAATAAAAGTAATCTATAACTCTGATCATTACAGTTATATATAATTGTAAACCCTCCACGTTTTCTTCCAAAATTGCCATTTTGAGGAGGGATTATTAGGGGAGAGCAACATTTTGAGCCAAAATTGGGGACAATGGAGAAGTTTGGATATTCCTAATTCTACAAAGCGATTTGCACATACCTCTCAACCTCTTAATGCATGAAATCTGGACAAGGCCAAATATATTGGGGGAACATACAAACACTACTAAAAATTGCTCTTGTATAAACTTAAGACAGTTGATAGAATAACAGGTCTTGCATTAGCATGCATTTTTCTGAAGGTTATGATGTCTGAAACTCAATGTCTATCATTTAGTGACTTAATTCCTAAATGATTTGCTAGAAAACCACAAATTTTATAAGGAACAAACCAAAAATAGGAAGCAAATATCTATTCATTCTGCAAACATATGGACAACTGAGAGGTATAGTTCAGCCGGAGCTGTCTGAGTTTGCTACCCCCCCTCACAAAATCATGGTCGAATGGAGCCTCCCCCCTGCAGCCATTCCAATGTCCCATTTCTTGGTTATTTTGCCCCATTTACCATAAATAATGTAATGTGCATACTGCTTTACTTCTGCGATTATTTAGATTTCATTTGAAAGTTTTATTTTGTATTTTACAGCACAAACCGTAATAGATATCGGTTAAACAAAACAATGCAGTCTCACAATGAAAATAGACTTAGCATTAAAACTTATCTGCCCTTGAAACTCACATGCATTGAAACAGCATTGAAACCCACATTCAAAGAAAATACATTTTGCCAGTGGCAGGTAAAGATTAACTCTGGGCTGTTTTCAAAACCACAGACCCCTTGAACATGAAACATACACAAGCTCTTTGATACACCTTCCTGACTGTATTACATTATATTCCTTGAACATTTCAGTACAATTGTTAGAGGGCATTTTAAATGTATTGTTTTGCACATTTTTCCAGTAAACAATGAAACAAAATGCATTTACCAATGACAAAACTGCCCAATTCAGAACATTTCCATCATAAAAAGTCTACTCAACCTTCTATAGTCCACCAGTATCAGTAAATATGCACAATCTCTGAAGAAGTAAAATCCACATTAAAGAAATCTATAACTAATAAAGAGGTTGCTGCTAGCAAACAACTTTATATGTCATTGTTTCATTTACAAATTAAGTGCCTGTTGCCCTTGAAGAATACATTGCCTAAGTTGCATGCATTAAAAAAATGATAAGCTAGTAATACCGCAATAGGGAATGGATAGCAAACTGATAACAGGTTCATAGTTACTAGGTATCTTTGCCAAAAAGGACTGCAGCATCCACCCCCTTTACAACACAGTACAGTATCAGCAATGCATCTACCTACTGTGGGAGTAGAACCCACAGCCTTCTGCATCAAAAGCAAGTAAATTACCTGTTGTGCTATTAACAATACAAGCCTGCTTAGCATAAGCAGCACTAAACTTTTGTTCCCCTGCAGCTCTCAGCTCCTTGTAAAATCTACTCGACACTCAGCTTTATCTCTGAACTTTGCAGCACAAAAAATCTGGAAAAAGCCAAAATTTATTGTAGGGGGGACAAAAGATCAAAAGCCAGGGACACATTTTAAACATTGCTTGTGTAATGTTGGAAAGTTACTAGAATGAAATGCTGTGTTACAACCATACATTTCACTGCCACATCTTGAACCCAGGGGACCCTGTGCAAAACAGTCAGGGCAACATACCACTATGCCAAATCAGCTGTTTTGTGAAAGAGGAAGACAGAAACTTAAATGGCTACCATTTAGTGAATTCAGTTCTCACCACAGCACAGCTGTCAACCTCTTAGCACAAAATACCTGAACAAAGCCAATAATGGGTGAATACAGCCTCCAAACATTCAGTGAATTCAGTTCTCACCATAGCTCTCAACCTATAGCAAAAAACACCCGGACAAAGCCAGTAATGGGGAAATATAGCCCCCAAACATACTCAGTGAATTCAGTTCTTACCATAGCTCTCAACCTGGATGAAGCCAATAATGGGGGAATACAGTCCCAAAAATAGGGACAAATTTCAAATATCCATCTTATACACTTAGAAAATTGCTAGAATAAAAGTTTTTGTGTTACCATGCACTTTCTGAAGAATATGAAGTCTGATATTCAAATGTGTGTCATTTTTAACATTTATTAACCAGGAAAGTCTGACTTGGAACAAAAGCTAATTTTTAGCAGAGGCCCAGGGAGAAACACTCAAGACAGACACATGTCTTTGTAAGATGGGAGGACACTACAGGAAACAAAAACAGGGAGGGCATACAGACTCCACACAGAAGGTAAGGCATCCCAGCCAAGAATCAAACCAGAGAACATGTAGCTGTCAGGCAACAATGCTACCACTACACCCATGCACTACTGGCTTTGCAAGGACACAAAAATGCAGAAACCACAGATTTTATGAGGAACAGAACAAGTATGAGGGAAATATCTGCGCCGTTTCTACAAATGGTGGTGGGTAGGGAATTCAGGCTCTTGCCACTTGTGCCAAAGGTGCAGGGTTCAAACCTTATTCTCTACCCACCACCACGTAGCAGCTGGGGCATTTTACATACACACACACCCTAACTGGATAGAT
Organism: Protopterus annectens; assembly: GCF_019279795.1. Classification (NCBI taxonomy): domain Eukaryota; kingdom Metazoa; phylum Chordata; order Ceratodontiformes; family Protopteridae; genus Protopterus; species Protopterus annectens. Next base: position 828,276,186 of record NC_056730.1, read on the forward strand.
GTAGATCCCTTCATTGCAGCATTAAATCCACAGCTGTTGGAGCACTAAATTCACCACAGCCAACAAGATGTTCTTCCCCCGACGAGACTCCCAGCCTGCCGACGTTGGAGTCCGATCCCTTTCCAGCGACAGTCTATGCAATTACAACTGCATAGACTTCTGGGATCTCTGTTCTTGAATGTTTCCTAATCTGGACTGCTGCTGAGACAGTCTGTGCATGCTCCAGACTGTCTCAGCAGCAGTCCGGATATCGGAAATGCTGTTAGTGAGCATGAGCAAAGGTCCGCTATTTGCGATCTTTTTTTATTTTTTTCTTCTTTTCTATTTTCTTTTCTATCTGTTTTACAGCTGGGGGGGGGGGGGGCTGCAGTCTGGCAGTCCAATAGCACGGGCTGCCCCTGGAGCTTTACCTGTGTACCATACAGTACTGTGTGTCACTACTTACAAAACCTTATGCCTGAGGTATGTAATCTGTGAGGACAACAGGGAACACACAAAACAGTGTTTCCAAGCAATGTGAACATACACCATACTGTACTGTTTAGGCCTACAGCTTCAGGTAGTACTACAGTTCATATGGGAGTTGGATTCACCAGCAGTACCACTCACTAAGCATACATGTATTGCATTAGCCTACAATGGGACACCACAGTCGACAACAAGGGACTACGTCACACCGTATGCCATACTACTTTTTCTGCCTAGCAATAGCATACTCATGTTTTGCTGGGATTACAGCTAGGACACAAACTACCATGACAGAAACAATTTCACACTAAGCTATCACACCTTTACAGACCTTGCACACATTCACCAACACATTCACCATCACACTCAGTCAACCTCACATAGCAATTATTACACTAAGTACATGTGTGTGTGCATCATGTCATAGGTAGGTATACGCTATTGGCCCTAGGGCCTACAGCAGCCTAGCCATACGCTACCCTGGCCTTTGACAAGCATGTAATTTAATTTCACGTGCCCCTGTCAACCAGAGCCACAGAGGTGATTCCCGGGGTGTATTTCCTATCTCCCAACCAGTCATCACGAATATTTATGACAACTGCTAATGAGGAGCTTTGTTTGCTATTGATAGGTGGTTTGTTCCAGAGTATGGCATGTCTCTGAGATAGGAATCTATCCCTCCAGCATGTGCTATTTAGTGAGCTGACAAGTTTTAGGGCCCTAGAGCATGTATCTGGGAGGGATTGTAATATGTTTACATGGAGGATGTCCAACAGCTATGGGTGTGACATAGCTCTGTATGTTAGGCAGAGGTCACCTCTGGGTAGGCGGTATGCAATGCAGTCTAGCTGTGGTTTTGTGAGTTGGTCTGCATAGGGCATCTGTTTGAGGCTGGTATTACTCTTTGTGAGGTATGTCTGTGGCCTTTCCAGTTGTTGTAGTAGTCATGTGAGATACATACCACATGGGGCATTGTACTCTATAATGGGTTTTAAGTGTGATGAGTAGAGGGGAACACTGACCTATATTTCCCTAGATAACACACCTTATGTGATGACGTGTACCACGTAGACGAAGTACATGACTAGTGTGGCACTGTGATTATCAATGGGGAGGCTACTGTCCACCTGTGTCCCATGTTCCCTTATCACACCTTCGGTGTTAGGTAGACTACCACGTATGTGGTAGTTAATGGGTACAGTGTTTTGACAAGAAGGGATGGCACTGCAGTGTCAACACTGAGCTTCAGTCCATACCTTGGTCACCAGGCACCTGTCGCAATAAGTATGCCCCGTGTCTCTCTCTCTCCCTCTCTCTCTCTCTCTATATATATATATATATATATATATATGTATATATATATATATATATATATATATATATATATATATATATATATACATACATATATATATATATATATATATATATATATATATGTGTATATATATATATATACACATACATACACACATACATATAAACATTCATTGCTGTACATATAGATGTACATATAGGCAAATATACAGTCCACTTTTCATGGTGGGAATATCAATTATGCGACAGTTGTGAGATATACAGTTATGTAATAATATTGCACAGTGTTGTGCAGACTGCATTGAAGGTGTCCTCAGCCCATGTAGCTTTAGCAGGCTTCACTGGCTGCAACACTGCAAAACTGACGAAGCATACCCACAGCGTTTAACCACCACATGTCATATACCAGCACTGCATGCTGTTTTCTTTGCCACTCACTACAACCTACATAGAAATATGCACATAACAACCTTCAACAACATATATATATATATATATATATATATATATATATATATATATATATATATACATACACCCTTCACAAACAGTTGCAGTATGTCCCCTTGCCCTATGCACATGTACAGATACATATAGATACGTACTGCTGCCACATATGGATGATTCACAGTATGTAGCGTACTCTTCAAAACCATCTACTACATGCCAGCAAATACACGTGTTACATACCTTTCCTTTGTATTTCTCTGTTCCGTCTGTTTTTAAAGGAAATATTTTTTTTTTTGGTTTGGGTTTTCTCTGTCTGTTGATGTTGCTCTTTCTTTTTCTGTGTCTGTTTCTGTCTCTTTGTCTGTGTCTGTGTCTGTGTCTGTGTCTCTGTCTCTCTCTCACTCTCTCTCTCTCTCTCTCTCTCTCTGTTGCTGCAATGAGATTATTGCATGTGTGGACAGCAAGTACAGCCTGCTTTTATAGGTATCTGCACATGTGCATGTGATGGCCTCTGCACCAGTTGGTGCCCAGCATTTACTAATTGCATGCAGCCTGCTGTGTGGTAATTGCAGTACTCACCATCATAGCAGCCCACTGCTATAAAATGCTAAGGTAGGTAGGCATAGCCCTTTCAGCTTTCCAAAGTGGGGCCCATGCTTGTTTGCTGTGGACACCATTGTGTCAGTCAGAAGGTTGGTATACTTCTTATATCTGAAGCTAGGGGTGTAGCCAGTTATTTGCATGTTCTACTCAAACCTGAATGTTGCTGCTTCTAGTACACACTTGTCAGTGTAGAATTTTACTCTCCCCTCCAAATGCTTACACAAGATACATGGGAGTATGTACTTTCTTTTCTAATTAGGCAATTAACTGCCATGCAAAAGTAGTTATTGCAATGTATTCTTCTGGCACATGAACTGTTTGTGAACTACTATACTGTAAATATTAATTAACTCACTTCTGAACAGTTTGTTGTTTATTTGTGTTGACATTAGCACAGGCTGCTCAAGACAACTGGACAAATTTCAGTACTGAGTATGCCTACCTACATCCTTGGTAGAGCCTGAATACACAGGTATATTGTTCTTTTGGGTAAGGGTGCATAAGTACAGAGAGCATTATATATTATTGTGGGATGTTTATCTTGCTGAACATACAGGGTTGCTGTGTACCTGTTAGTCTATCAAGGCAAGTAGTCTGTCTGCGTAGCTCCCACCTGTGGACATATCCAGATGGTAGCCAGAGGTTAGCCTATTATTCTTTGTCTGTGCACCACACCAGTCTTTTCAGCACTGGAACAATGGCATTGGCACAGTTGGTTGCTACCAGTACATGGCTACATCCTTTGATATTCTGTGTTGTACTCCTACATAAGGGTATGTTTGTGGGACTCATTCCAAAGCTATTTGCAGAGTGTGTAACAGCAGAAAAGCTGAAATGCCTGTGTGTTTCTGCCTGTGCCAGGCCTCTGATACACTCAGGTATATATTTGAACAGCCTCAGGGAAAGGTACATATAAGTGAGGTACACCTGTAATATATTACAGACATTAAGATGAGACTGTGAGAGAATTAGAGCATATGTATTAATACACCTTTTCTGACATGCAAGCAGTGTCTACTCTTACTTATTGACATTATTCATTAAGTGTAATTCCCCAATTTTCTGCCTAACGTCAGTACTTTTCAGAGGGATTCTGAGGGACACAGCTAACATTTGTTTATGAATCAGGGACATCCCTGAAAAGCAGTCACAGTTGGGAGGTATGGCCTCTGCCATATTCAAATATGCCAGTGTTTATCCTGCTTTGATACTGTGTGGGGTTTGTAAAGTGCTACTGTAACATTATTTCCTGCTAGAATGGCTGGTTCTCTTTTCACAGTCATGTCACGCAATTCCACAACAACTGCTGGTAAAGATCCACAGAACAAGATTTGTGTTATGGCATTCCTATTTTCCCTTTACATTCACTCATTGTAATGCATGATATATTTATTACAGCACCAACTTGTTGTATGTCTACTGTGGCTTAGTGGTACTTCGTGCAGTGTAGTGTGGCCAATGTCCGGGGTTCTAGACTGACAGAGGTGTTTTAATTTGCTGCTCAGCAGAACAAGGGCCCTGCCATGCAGAGTGACTAAGGCACTTTTAAGCGGTTGTAAGCGGGTTTGCGCTAAGCTTAGCAATACTTAGCTAAACGCACACATGTGCACACTCGCTCAAACCCACTAACTACTGCTTAAAAGTGCTTACTCCTGCTTTCTTTGAAAGAAAAGAAAATGGTGAAATAGGAAAGTGGTGAAAAAGGGGGCACAAAGAGGGAAAGACAGGAGGGAACCCAACTCGGGATGTGCAGGATGGGTGTAGGGAAGGTCCATATCGGCCCATTTCTTTACCAGCAACAGCTGTGCATATGTTAGAAATTTGGAGTGAAATTTGAAACCTTCCACCCCTGAGAGAGGGGTGAGGACAACAAAGTATGTTGTACTGCCAATTATAATTATCAGTTTACATGTCCAGCGGACATGTGTGCAAAATGGGCAGCTATGTATGGGGCGTAATTTTTTTGTGGGATCAGATTGCCCCTTTTTTTTTCAGGTGCGAGTGGAATGTGAGGTAGAGGAAGTAGGTATATTTGGGGAGGTAGGTTTAGGAGGTAAACAGACAAGACAAACAAGACGCATACAGGGGCGGAATATGACATATGGGGTGGATGAACACAATTGACCGGGAAGGATGTTTGGAAATCGCAAGCCCATGCGCCCACAGATGGTAACAGTGGAACTGAGATCCCCACCCATGGGCAGTCACCACTGCACCTTCACAGCCCAGAGGGTGGCTGTGCTGGGGGCTGCGTAGGAGGGGCAGGCTCACCCATGAGTCGTGTCACTCTTGCCTCGAGCTGGCATAGGGGATCAGCGACTGAACGCGACTGAATGCTGGATCTCCCTACGCACCACAGCCTGGACCCTTCGGAGGATGACAGGTGGCCCTTCTCCGCCCACGCTTGCACGGGGGGGGGGGTGCAAGCCCCATCCCCTGCAGTGCTTCCACCCGAAGGTGGCACAGGACCAACAGAGGAGGGGAGCCCAGGCTGGGCACCAGACCTGCTGATGCCAGGTGCAATCGCCAGCTGAGGAGGGACAGGTGGGTCCGCTGGGAGGGGCCTTCCTATACGTTCTGTGTTTAGGTGTATTTAATTACAAAATAGACAACAGCATTACAAATTAGTTGTAACAGCATGCAGTAACATTCCCATTCTACAAAATGCCATAATATCTGATACTAAAGAACTCTCATCAACAAAGAAGCCAGGGATGAATCCAAGACCTTTATTAAGCAATGCATATTCATCTGGTGTTAAAACATATTTGGAAATGTTAAGAACATTATTACTGTGTGAATCTATTTCACTACTGACAAGAATAGATCTTCTAAACTTTTGACCCTTGTGTTTTTTGCCTCCCCTGTGTTTTCTACCCCTAAAGGGTCATCTGATATACGTCCCCTCTTGGAATTTGTTGAATCCCCAGTACCAATGGACTCCGTGTCTGTAGTAGAGGACTCCTCACCTGAAGTTGTGTTAATGAAAACAGCCTTTTTTAATATAGACCTAGGTCTCTTTTTACGAACATATGTAGGATTCTTGGTACCCTGGGCAAACCTTACCCCCTTATGCGACTCAAACTGTCTTCCTCTATCATAGTCCTCCCTGTCTCTTGAAAATTTATGATTTTTTTTAGCTTTAAGATTATTCTCAAGAGTCAAAAGTTCCTTAGATAGTTTGCTCAGGCTGTCTTTGAAGTTGGTATGGTCTTCAAATTCTTTTAAATCATTACAAATTTTTTCAACTTACAAAATATTGGTCTGAACTTTTCTATCATAGAAAGATGCCAATATGTTCACAAATGACATAGATGCTTGTTGCTGTGCTGACTGCCAATCTTTTACTAAAATGTCATCTGGGGTTCCAACCAATGGTTGAATCTTAGACCTGAGCCCCCTAGGGGATATTTTTTGGTTTTGGTAAGCTCTGAACAGTTTTAAATGCCAAATATTTGTCCTCAATGTTTTAATTTTCTTGCCCAACTGACTGAACAAGAAGAAGCAACCGTCAACTGGATCTGATATTGGACCCGCAGCAAGGTCCACAGACTTAGTACCAATGCCAAACACCTGAATATCATCTTTATCCGCACATAGGCCAGAAAGTAACTTCTGTAGATCCATGACAATAATTGCCTAAGAGAAATAATTGTTGTCAGATGACCAAAATCAATCAACAATACAGCCCGGGCAAAAATAAGTAAGAAACCTATGAGCTATCCCAAAAGATATAAATATATATCAGTTTAAGTCGGATAAGGATGAAGGTATAAAACCCCTACTTCAAGAAATGAAGTTATGTATTAGTACTCCAAAAATAATAAAGCAACAATTGGACAATCTACCAAAGTGGCTTGAGACCCTAGTCATTATACGACTGAGAGCAATAGTTCTTAAATGCAGTCAAAATAAAAATAAAATACTTCATTTATGTCTATCCTGCATATAACTGATTATACTAGTATGAACCAAAACGCTGATCCAGGAAAATTTCCTTGGGTACCTAGGGACTATGAACCATCGTAATATGTGTAAATACAGATTGACCAAGATATAAATAAAATACAGAACTAGCACAATCAAAGCTCTGTAAACAAGTTATTAAGGAACACTTGCATCGAAGAATCCTACTAAAGAACAAGAGTTGTTAAGATAACTGACCAAATGTGCAAGTCCTATAGTTGTTTTGCAAAATATGCACTAGTATATACATTACAAAAGACTAGACATTTGCCTGAAACTATTAGTCATGCCTGAATATGAAAGCTACATAAAGTGGGGAACAATCTCACCACTACAAACAGGTCCCTGTCATAAGATTACAAAAAATATACATGATATTGAAGGCCCAGCATGAATGAGATACCTAAATAATCCCATGAAAATAGGAAACATTGATGTAAGGAGTACCTGCGAGAAAGCAGAAATGGTTAGATAATACAATAGGCTAACCCAACCAAATAAAACATGTCCCACTGTAGTTCTGCCAGGACATACACTATTTGTGAGCATCAAAAGTGCTTACTTAGATTATTAATCCTGCCCCAATTGAAAAAGGCATAAGAAAACATGTAGTTAGTACCAGTATGAAGTTAAAAAAATATAGAAGCAAAAAATCAAAAAGATATGATGTGAAAAAAAGTTAAGACCATATGAGACATAAAAAAATTAACCATAATGAGAATAATGTCCCAAATCTTCAAAAGCAACTGGCATGGAGGTTCAAACACTGAGAATTAAACTGCAGGTGAATAATTAAACCACGAGTGTCCAAAAAGTTACACAAAGTCATCGCATATATATTCCCCTCATTTCATGAATCTAAATTCGGATATCCATCCAACCATGATAAACCAACCAACGGGTTATAATTTATCATTGAGTCCAGGGAAAGACAAACCTCCTAGTTTCACTAGTAAGAATACGGGACATCTATATAATATTGGTTGTTTTGGTAATTGTAGCTCAGATTGGATTGTCTATCTTGCAACATGTACCTGTCAAGCTTTTTATGTTGGGCAGACATCTAGACAATTCAGAATTAGAATATCTGAACACCTGGGGGATATCAGGAATGCCAGGATCACAAATGCCCTATATAGACACTCATTGAATCATCCCACTGCTAAATTTACTTTTGCTATCATAGACAACATTACAGGTAATCGTGCTTTCAAAACTGGATGGCATGAAATTCTTAATAATAAAGAAAGAAAATGGATAGTGAAACTAGGAGGTTTGTTTTCCCCTGGACTCAATGATAAATTATAAATATTGTTTTTTTCAGGTTAAATGTTTATGCCTGATTTGTTTAATTTATTTGATTATTTTAAAAAAATATATTTTTTTCTCATATACATGCTATTTGAACTTTGTACAAATATGTATATATGTGTATTTATGTATTAACCATATATATTTCTTATGACAGGAAATGATGTCATCATTGTTGAAGTATTTATGGTAGGGCTTTTTTTTCAAAGTGTATTAATCTACTGATGAAAGCCATGTGCTGAAACCGGTCTGGTATTCAGCTTAATAAAGCTATTAGTATCAGTCCCTTCTGGTGCTGGCATTATTTTCATTTTGTTCGGACTAACTTGCTTGCCGTGCACCAGCCGTACTAGCTAGCTTTTCTCTTTGCCTCTCTGTTCTGCTTGCCGGCTGTTGGCGTTTGAATGGACTGAGAGGAAGCGCCATTTTGTGGTGTTCTGGTGCCTGTAAAGGAGGGCTCCTCATCGGGAGTTGGCGTTTGTGCATTTGTGCCTTACATCATTTTTTGGATTTATTTGGATTTATTCTTTGCGTGTGTTTTTGTTTGGGTTCCAGCGGATTGCATACCACCTTCGTTTTTGTTGGCAAACTTTGAGAATTTTGAACCTATTTCAACATTACTACGCATTTGGTTCGTGGAAAGCATGGTCTAGGATTCTTTATATTTCTACCAACAGTTTTGGGATTACTAACGTGTTCGTTCATATATCGATATCGACAGGGAGACTACCTTGTGTTTCCTAAAGGGCGGTGGTCAACATTTATTCCTTCTTCATGTTCAGGATTAAGGGAAGTTCCATATTGGATTACTGTGGCTGATATTCAGGTACTTTTCCCTTTTTTGGGAGGTTGTGAGATCAAAACCTATTTTTTGGACATTCCAGACTGGATAATATCAACCCGTTGGTTGGTTTATCATGGTTGGATGGATATCCGAATTTAGATTCATGAACTGAGGGGAATATATATGCGATGACTTCGTGTAACTTTTTGGACACTCGTGGTTTAATTATTCACCTGCAGTTTAATTCTCAGTGTTTGAACCTCCATGCCAGTTGCTTTTGAAGATTTGGGACATTATTCTCATTATGGTTAATTTTTTTATGTCTCATATGGTCTTAACTTTTTTTCACATCATATCTTTTTGATTTTTTGCTTCTATATTTTTTTAACTTCATACTGGTACTAACTACATGTTTTCTTATGCCTTTTTCAATTGGGGCAGGATTAATAATCTAAGTAAGCACTTTTGATGCTCACAAATAGTGTATGTCCTGGCAGAACTACAGTGGGACATGTTTTATTTGGTTGGGTTAGCCTATTGTATTATCTAACCATTTCTGCTTTCTCGCAGGTACTCCTTACATCAATGTTTCCTATTTTCGTGGGATTATTTAGGTATATCATTCGTGCTGGGCCTTCAATATCATGTACATTTTTTGTAATCTTATGACAGGGACCTGTTTGTAGTGGTGAGATTGTTCCCCACTTTATGTAGCTTTCATATTCAGGCATGACTAATAGTTTCAGGCAAATGTCTAGTCTTTTGTAATGTATATACTAGTGCATATTTTGCAAAACAACTATAGGACTTGCACATTTGGTCAGTTATCTTAACAACTCTTGTTCTTTAGTAGGATTCTTCGATGCAAGTGTTCCTTAATAACTTGTTTACAGAGCTTTGATTGTGCTAGTTCTGTATTTTATTTATATCTTGGTCAATCTGTATTTACACATATTACGATGGTTCATAGTCCCTAGGTACCCAAGGATATTTTCCTGGATCAGCGTTTTGGTTCATACTAGTATAATCAGTTATATGCAGGATAGACATAATTGAAGTATTTTATTTTTATTTTGACTGCATTTAAGAACTATTGCTCTCAGTCGTATAATGACTAGGGTCCCAAGCCACTTTGGTAGATTGTCTAATTGTTGCTTTATCATTTTTGGAGTACTAATACATAACTTCATTTCTAGAAGTAGGGGTTTTATACCTTCATCCTTATCCAACTCAAACTGATATATATTTATATCTTTTGGGATAGCTTATAGGTTTCTTACTTATTTTTGCCTGGGCTGTATTGTTGATTCATTTTGGTTATCTGACAACAATTATTTCTCTTAGGCAACTTATTGTCATGGATCTACAGAAGTTACTTTCTCGCCTATGTGCGGATAAAGATGATATTCAGGTTTTTGGCATTGGTACTAAGTCTGTGGACCTTGCTGTGGGTCCAATATCAGATCCAGTTGATGGTTGCTTCTTCTTGTTCAGTCAGTCGGGCAAGAAAATTAAAACATTGAGGACAAATATTTGGCATTTAAAACTGTTCAGAGCTTACCAAAACCAAAAAATATCCCCTAGGGGGCTCAGGTCTAAGATTCAACCATTGGTTGGAACCCCAGATGACATTTTAGTAAAAGATTGGCAGTCAGCACAGCAACAAGCATCTATGTCATTTGTGAACATATTGGCATCTTTCTATGATAGAACAATTCAGACCAATATTTTTGGAAGTTGAAAAAATTTGTAATGATTTAAAAGAATTTGAAGACCATACCAACTTCAAAGACAGCCTGAGCAAACTATCTAAGGAACTTTTGACTCTTGAGAATTATCTTAAAGCTAAAAAAATTCATAAATTTTCAAGAGACAGGGAGGACTATGATAGAGGAAGACAGTTTGAGTCGCATAATGGGGCAAGGTTTGCCCAGGGTACCAAGAATCCTACATATGTTCGTAAAAAGAGACCTAGGTCTATATTAAAAAAGGCTGTTTTCATTAACACAACTTCAGGTGAGGAGTCCTCTACTACAGACATGGAGTCCATTGGTACTGGGGATTCACCAAATTCCAAGAGGGGACGTATATCAGATGACCCTTTAGGGGTAGAAAACACAGGGGAGGCAGAAAACACAAGGGTCAAAAGTTTAGAAGATCTATTCTTGTCAGTAGTGAAATAGATTCACACAGTAATAATGTTCTTAACATTTCCAAATATGTTTTAACACCAGATGAATATGCATTGCTTAATAAAGGTCTTGGATTCATCCCTGGCTTCTTTGTTGATGAGCATTCTTTAGTATCAGATATTATGGCATTTTGTAAAAAAATTAATCTCAACTTGTTTTTCAGACAACAGGATCAATCAGATCCTTCTCAAAGATCTTCTGAATTCCGATTTCATCGGTCAGCCTTTAATCCACCTATGGACAAACATGTAGCTATTTTTCAACAGGCAGTCATCAAAGATTTACATTTTCATTTGGGATCAGAGAATACCATCAAACATAACTTATCGAGAGCCGAACAACTAGCCTTAACACACCTTAGAAATAATACTAATATAGTCATTCTTTCTGCTGATAAGGGTGGTGCGGTTGTAGTCATGGATTCCGATTATTATTGGGAGGAGGGAAATAGACAGTTGTCTAACCCTCATCACTACATGAACATGACCACCGACCCAACACCCAATTTCAAAAGGGAAATAGATGACTTTTTACAGGAGGCTGTGGAGGCTGGTATCATTTCTGATAAGATCAAATTACACTTGATGGTTAAAGATCCTGCAAAACAGTATCTATATTTGCTACCCAAAATCCACAAATCTCTCCATCATCCGCCAGGTAGACCCATTGTATCTGGGATTGGATCACTTACTGAACCCCTATCTGCTTTTCTAACTGAAAAACTCAAACCCCTTTTGGCACTCGTCAGAGCTAGACTCCAAGACACCACAGAATTTTTGCAAATTGTTTCTGATTCACAATTAGAGCCACATTGGCTAATGTGCACTCTAGACGTTAAGTCTCTTTATACCAGTATTCCACACTGGGCTGGATTAGCAGCATTGGATTTTTGGTTAAACAAAGCAAACATTTATTCCCCTGGATTCAATACATTATTAATTTGTATGGCTGAGCATATCCTCACCAAGAATGTTTTCTATTTCAAACAGGATTGTTATTGGCAAATACAGGGCACGGCAATGGGTGCTTCATTTGCACCTATTTATGCTGACCTGTACATGGGATATGTAGAGGAACATATCATTTATGATGAGTTACACAATATATACATACCTGAAATTGACATCTGGAGAAGGTACTTGGATGACTGTTGGCTGGTTTGGAAAGGTGGTACAGATTATTTACAGGAATTTGTGGAACATCTTAATGGAAATATATGGGGTGTCGAATTTACGGTTGATTACCATCATAATGAAATACACTTTTTGGATTTCTTTTTACAGCGTCTACCTGATAACACCCTCAAAACTTCTGTATTTCGCAAATTTCCAGAATAAATATCTTGTTCCATGCCAACAGTCTACATCCCAAGCATACTATTAATAACATCCCCAAATCCCAGTTTTTGCGGATAAAAAGGATAAGTTCCTCTGAACAAGATCTGAAACAACATCATGATGATTTAGCCAACAGGTTTCTTATTAGAGGTTATTCCAGACATACCATTCATTCTGCCATGCAATGGAGTAAAAACTATACCAAGGATACATTATTGGAATACAAAGAACATCATAGACAGACTAACTATGATACCTGTAGATTTGTCACAACCTATGGCAGAAATACCAAGCACCTTCTGGACATCATAGACAAACATTGGAATGTACTAAAGTCTCACTCTGTTTTAGAGGATTATTTGGGGGAACAGATGTTCATTCTCTTATAGAAAGGGCAAAACATTAGCATCACATTTCTCCCATTACAAGAAAACAACTGCTAGGGATGACACTCTATCCCAGAGGACACTAACAGGTGAAAAACTGGTTGGAACTTACCCCTGTGGACACTGCAGTTTTTGCAGCTACATATTCAAAACCAAAACATTCACTAGTAAGAATACGGGACATCTATATAATATTGATTGTTTTGGTAATTGTAGCTTAGATTGGATTGTCTATCTTGCAACATGTACCTGTCAAGCTTTTTATGTTGGACAATTCAGAATTAGAATATCTGAACACCTGGGGGATTTCAGGAATGCCAGGATCACAAAAGCCTTGTACAGACACTCATTGAATCATCCCACTGCTAAATTTACTTTTACTATCATAGACAACATTACAGGTAATCGTGCTTTCAAAACTGGATGGCATGAAATTCTTAATAATAAAGAAATAAAATGGATAGTGAAACTAGGAGGTTTGTTTTCCCCTGGACTCAATGATAAATTATAAATATTGTTTTTTTCAGGTTAAATGTTTATGCCTGATTTGTTTAATTTATTTGATTATTTTAAAAACATATATTTTTTTCTCATATACATGCTATTTGAACTTTGTACAAATATGTATATATGTGTATTTATGTATTAACCATATATATTTCTTATGACAGGAAATGATGTCATCATTGTTGAAGTATTTATGGTAGGGCTTTTTCTTCAAAGTGTATTAATCTACTGATGAAAGCCAAGTGCTGAAACCGGTCTAGTATTCAGCTTAATAAAGCTATTAGTATCAGTCCCTTCTGGTGCTGGCATTATTTTCTTATTATTTTATATACTAATTTAAAACATAAAATAGACAGGGGAGTGGTTAGACTAGAACCCAGAATGCCTCTTCTTTGTGCAAAGGCTCTACCACTACGCTATTGCTATTTGGCTTGGTTTGCATAAACATTTCTTATTATGCTCTTCGATGTCAAAATTGTTAACTGCAGCTAAGCAATGGGCACACCCGTGCAAACATGCGCAAATACGGGCAGCTATATCGGGAATTATAAAAAAAAAAATAGTTTACATTTTACAATTACAAAGGGGTTTATTATGTGGGGATGTGTACTGTTTGCTATGTGTACATTTCAGCGGACTCCCTCATTGCACTTGTCATTTTCACATTTATACAGTTGCAGTAGCTTGGATATTTGGACTGCTCGGCAGTCCGACACACCCCCTGCAGTCTTACACGCTCCGTGTTAGCCTTCCAATTGAGTCAGCGCCCTCATGCATATGCATGACGCGCTGACGTCATAGTATTAAATGGCAGTCTCTGAATAAGACTTGGTTAGTCTTACACGGAGGATTACTGAATCTCCCCCAGGGTTTAATTTTTTCCCTGTATAAATTGTATTTGATCTGTCATACTTATGGTCATGGGTACATGAAGCTCTGATTAGTTGACTGTATGCAGTCATGCTGAAAAATTATTATCAGGAATCTGGCAGTCAAGCGTTATAGCTGTACACCTCGAATTCGGAATCCCTCATTTTAAAGGGATGCTTGACTATTTTAAGTGTGACTAAAGACCTTCTTCCTGAAGTCCCTGATGAATGAGCTCATCACACTTTGTAAACTAATTAACAGATGGTATAGGATATGGAGGAAGGAGAGCAGTTGGCATAATGGTTAACATTGTCACCTTCCAGGTACAAGGTTCCATCCTGACCTCTGGCTAATGCCTAGTTGGAGTTTAAATGTTCTCCCTGTGTTTCTGTGATGTTCCTCTGAAAAAATCTGAGCTTTTTCATTTTATATTCACCAAAAAAAAAAAAGCACAGACTCTATATGGTGCCTATGGGGGAAGAATTGTATAAACCAACCATTATGGGCATCTGCTGTGGGGCACAGTATCCTAATGATAGGAGAACATAGATCACAGACTGCATGCTATAGGAGGGCTAGCCACCTGATGGTGTAAAGTATGGCTCTAGGTGTTTTGGTTGTGTTGACTAATGTTGCCAAATGGCCATGGGTATTTGCCGGTGGGCTGAGGACCCAGCCTACTCTGACCTATGTCAGGGACCCATGCTAATGGTGGGAGTGGGAGGGGCTCTATTGACCAGTGTGTGCCTGCTATAAAGCCCAGAAGCCCTGTGTCAATAAGCCAGCCAGTGTCCAGGTGCCCAGTTGCTCAGCTTATGTTACCTGGCATAGCTCTGTTAAGTGAAAGCTGGACATAAAATCAATCAACCTGCTAAACAGGAACTAAGAATTGCTACACTCACTGCAGGTTCACTGTTGGGATGCAGCTTGGAAGTGGATTTCATGATGGTAAGGAGGAGGAGGCTGGACATCCTATGTATCCAGGAGACAAGACGAAAGGGCAGTGCAGCAAAGCCACTTGGATTGGGATCCAGAGTCTACTACCCAGAAGAAATACAGGCTACAAGTAGAATGGGAGTTGTGGTGAGGTAGAGGCTTCAGAAGACATTGAGGGCTGTCATCAATGACAGACTCTTGGCAATCAGATTCCAGCCTAATTATAGAGCAGTATTCATAGTCTCAGCCTATGCTATATAGCAGGATTGTAATACTGAGGAAAAGAGTGCATTAGGACCTACTACAAAAAGCAGGACAACAGGAGTTGGTGTTAGTAATGCATATATCAGGACAGACAGAAAAGGATATGATCCACATGGGTAGGGTAACAGAAATAAAGAAGGAAAATCCGTTCTAGACTTCTGTCTGGCAAATGGCTTGATAGTTGCCAACACATAGTTCAGAAAGAGAGACAGTCATAAGATCACATACAAGAGTAGCCAACATGAAACTCAGATAGACTTCATCTTAATGTGGAAAGGGCACTGGGATAGAATCAATGATTGTAAAGTCATTCCCAGTACAACTGTCAGCCCACAGCATAAACCGCTGGTTGCGATAATCAGCTACAAGTCTAAGGTCAACAAGTTGACTGGAGAAAAAGTACAGCAGTTTGAGGAATTACTCGGGGCTCTACCACCTCAAGAAGAGGAGGAAATAAGGTGGAGTTTAAGAAGAGTGGCAGCACCTCAAAATAGCATGTGTGAGGACTACAGAACAGATATGCTGCTGAGCCAGGTATGGAAATAAGATATGTAAGGAAAGCTAGTGGTGGAATGCAGAAATCCAAGAAGACAACAAAAGAAAGGAGTGCAAAAAAAAGTGAGAAACAGAAAAAATGGACCAGGCTAGGAAGGAATACTGGCTGGCTAACAAACAGGCTAAGAGAAGAGTTGCAATAGGGAAGTACAAAGCATCACAGACACTTCATACACTTCTGGAAAGTAACTCAATAGATGGCACAGTGAAACACTATCAAAGGCAGAAAGATAAAGAGGATAACCATCAGATACCCTTATTACGGGAAGCCAGCAACAACTTGCTCACCAGTCAACAAGACATCAAAGGCAGATGGAAGGAGTACTTCCAGCAGTTTCTGAATGAAGAAAACACCATAGAAGCTGTACTGCTCTAGGCACGGCCTACAATGAGAGAAGAGGAAGAGCCCACTGTAGAAAAAGTAAGAATTAAGGAAAATGAAGTCATGGAAAGCAGCAGGCACAGATGAGGTCACAGTAGATATGATAAAGATGCTGGGTGAAATAGGGAGAAATGGCTCCTGAGGGTACTCATAGCAGTGTAGAGAGAAAGGTGTATCTCAGATGACTGGAGACTAAGCATACTAGTGCCAGTGTACAAGAACAAAGGGAACATCTGCAACTGTAGGCAGTATAGGGGTATCAAACTCATGTCACATTGCATGAAAGCTCTGGAGAGGGTGACTAATAAATGAAGACACAAAGTTGTAGAAAGTAAGATAGGAGATAAGCAGTTTGGATTCAGATTAGGATGCAGTACAACTGACCCAGTGTTTGCAGTGAGACAGATAGCTGCAAAGAAGCTAGAGATGAGGAAAGAGTCCAATTGGACATTCTAGACTTGGCAAAAGCATATGACAAAGTCCCAAGAAAGCTGATTTTGGCAGTCCTGTGGTGGTTCAAAGTCCCAGAAACACTGGTAGAATTAGTGCAGGCTATGCACAAGGACAGATAGTGTTCAGTATGATAGTGGGGTTTACAGTGGGAGTGGGTGTGCACCAGTGTTCAGTTCTGAACCTACTGCTGTTCATACTGATGCGGGAGTATCTTAGCAAACAATTCAGAGGGGACAGATCAACAGAGCTGCTGTATGCAGATGATGTGGCATTACAGGCAGACTCTGAGCAAGACCTTCAGCAAAAGATAGGACAATGGAATGCAACACTGAAGGCACATGGCATGAAACTGGGTACAGATAAAATAGTTGTAATGGCTGCAAATGATAGAGTTCAGAAGATGCTGAAAATTGAGATAGAAGGCAAAAGAGTGGAACAGGTTAACAGTGTCAAGTATCTGGGAGAGATGGTTAAGGAGAAGGGAAGTCTGAATGAGGAGGTAAAAGCTAGAATCAGATGGGCTTCAGTCAACTGGCACAGAGTGTCAGGTGTATTATGTGATAGAATAATGCCAAAGAATCTGAAAATCCGGAAAGTAAGATGTACAAAGCAGTGGTGTGACCAGTACTACTGTATGGTACAGAAACCAGAGTAATAAAGGCAGTGCAGTTGAGGAAGTTAGAGGTGATGGAGATGAAATGCCTGACAGAGCTGGTAGGATGCATGCTGTGGGACAGAAGAAGAAATTTGGACATAAAAGCAGAAGCCAAAGCAGATCCAATTTCAGAAAAGGTCAAAGAGAACAGATTACGGTTTCATGTACATATGCAGAAAAGCAGAAGATAATATGGTGAAGAAGATTTGGTATAGACAGGAGGAAGGTAAGAGGAAATAAAGGCATCTAGCAAAGAAGTGGATGGATTGTCTGAGAGAAGACCTGTGAAGGTCAGGCATGAGTGTTAAAGAAACCGGAGAGTGACATTGAATAGAGATAAATAGAAGGTGGCAGTTGACACAACACTCTGACCCTATGTAGAAAATGGAAAATGATGATGATGATGATGATGATGGAATAATTCCCTCTTCTACGTAACATAATATTCCCAAAGGACATGAATAATATCCTCCATTACATATTTTAGAGCTTTATAGATGTCACAAGCACATCCATGTCACCATAGGCTAGAAAAAAACTACTTTGATGATTTGTATAATCAACTAGCTTCTTAATTTCATTGTTTTCTTCATCAATGACAGCTCCTATATAAATGACACTTATTTTTTTCTTCTCATCATAACAATGTTTGACTGAGTCTGCCTGATAAATTCTTGAACTTGTTTGATTATTTCATTAGTACCTCATCATCATGGAAGGCTGTTGTAATATTTCTTTACATTTTTTCTTTGAAAAAAATGTAATTCATTTATTCTCATGAAACTTTCCATCTTGGATATTCCTATCTTATAAAGATAAGAAAGCAAGTCTAATGGCAGCTCAGGGTACCAACGGATGCATGCTTGTATCTCTACAGTGAGCCATGTTCTATTAGAGACCTGGGTGCTACATAAGTGAGCTAGGAAAGGATGGCACTGGACATCTAATGGGAACTTCCTGTTGAGGAAATAAGGAAGTGGTTTAAATATGATTACCACTTGAACATGGTATGGACGTGCACTAGGTAAAAGGGCTAATAACCTAAAACAAAAGTGCACTATAACCTATTTTGGAATACTGGAAGGCTAGAAGGGCATTGATGTCCATCCCTGAAATATTTATTGTCTGTATGTATGAATGTAACCGTATGCCCAGATATAATAGGTCAATACACACAAATAAGCTAGGGCACATGTATACACACACACACACACACACACACACACACACACACACACACACACATATATATATATATATATATATATATATATATATATATATATATATATATATATATATGGGTCATAGGTGTGTATACATATATGTATATATATATATATATATGGAGCTTCAGTAGAGATAATCAAAATTTACACTAATGAGATGAGAAGATCGTAATTTTCAAAAGAACAACATTTTACCATTTTAAAAGTGGTAAGAACGAAAAACCAACTGCTCATGTGAGACACCACTTGGAGCATGTGAATGGAGATTGCAGTGTTCTAACACAAACAGTTGCTACATTTAAACAATGTATTTAACATAAAAATATAGCATTTTAAATGCTTTTCTAGGGTGTCAAGCCCCCTGTACCCCACACCCCCCTGCAAATTATATATACTAACTCCAAGTTTGCAACATAGTGGAGAAAAGGCTAAACTTACCTTTCCTCAGTGTACTGCAATCTGCATTCAAAAACATTTAAAAAGGTAATTTTTTATGTTAAATCTGATGTTTAAATGGAACAGCTGTTTCTGTCAGTATACCCTGATCTCCATTCATAAACTCCAAGTGGTGTATGAGATATGTGGTTGATTTTTCATTCTTATCGGTTTCAAAATGGATATAGATAGACAGATAAGTAGATGGACAGATAGATAGAGATATAGCTATAGATATTTATACGTATGTGCATACACACATATATATATATATATGTATACACACACACACACACACACACACACACACACACACACATACATATATATATATATATATATATATATATATATATATATATATATATACATATATATATATATATATATACATATTTATATATTATATATATATATATATATATATATATATATATATTGATGGTATTATAGTTATTGTGGCCTTAAGACACATGTTTAGCATTACCATTTTTAATCGTTACAGCCGACTGATGCCTCCAGATGTTTCTGCAGTTACCTCCTGCTAACGCCTTGGCAATAAATGTTGATCATTCATATTTGCATTAATAATTCAGAAACATGATACATACAATGCATTAAAATATTTCATCTTAAAGCTGACAGAATGGCAAACACAACTCTTTTATTTGACCTATGTCTAGTGAAACTAAAGAGATGTTACTTGTTGTTCATCTAATATTTATTTATTTAAATTGTCATTTTCTAAGATGCTTAGCCTCATAGCAAAGTTCTCAGCTGGATGAACAAAATGCTTCTGACTGCATGTGTATAACTTGAGTGGTTGCTGAGACATTGTAAGTTGGTTACTAAATATTACAAACTTAATAGTTACTCCCCCAGATTCTCAAAAGCCTGCATGGAGTGCAAGATGAGTGCAGTAGCTCACACAAGCAATATGTCTGCCGTGCAATCCAGGAACAGCCGGCAGGGGTGTGCACGAGAGCTCCAGCACTGATCTTGCACGGACTAAGCTGTGGTATACAAATCACCTAATTTGCTGGATAAATCTATGCAAATGAGGTGATATTGCAATCCAGGAAGCTTCCAGTAGTCCGTGCAAGACAAGTGCAATCTGCAGAAATGTACTCGATTAGTAACCGAGTACATTTTTGCAAATTCCAAAACAGAGCTATGACAGCTCCAAATAAAGGCTGCATATTATTGAGGAAGCATGCCAATGGCCAAGTAGAAGGTCATAGGCATTGCAAACTGTTTAAAAAGTAAATAAAACAACTTTTATTTTTTTTTTCGCCGATCTCGGCTGTTTAAGCATAGGGCAGTAGCGCTCAAACGGGGTTTGAGGAAAATAAGAAAATAAACTGAAAAATAACCATTGTAACAAAAATCAGTATTCTGCCATGCAAGTCAGTGGCAGGCAAAAGAACACCTGGCCAGTGAGTAGTGGTTGCTAAGGGGGAAGGCTCAGCGTGGGACATGTAACTATGCATTAGCGGGCAATCCTATGCAAATAAGGGAAAGGTTAGTGAATCCCAGATTTTCCCAGGGTGTGAGGCAGATCCCAAGAGTGTAAGAGTATAAATAGCTGGGTGCAAGACTAGAATATAGGTGACATCAGGGGGGTTTGTGTCATGCATACTGTAAGCGGATTGGAGACTTGTGGCTCGGGACTGCTTCTAGCTTAGCACAGCTAAGCTATGGGTGTGTCTAGACCTGCCTAGCACACTTTACAAAGTGTAAGCGGGTGTGCATGCCATACACCAGGTTTTACAGGAAGAAAAAGGAAGGTAAACCAGGAAAAAGCAGCTCTGTGCACATTTGAGCACTCCGTTTGCGAGGCATACACACAGGCTTAAACAGGAAGGCAATGGGAAGGGAAAACAGCAGTAGGAAGGTAATCAAGGAGAACTAGATTAGTTGACAGGTGAAATGTATCAGAATCAGCCAATTACACAGACAGCAGACCAGCCCAGCCCAGCACACCACTATAAACTATGCAAACACCTTACCCCCTTGTTTTTCCCAAAAACACTGCACCACCGTGTATACAGACAGGGAAATTTTACAAAACGAAAGCAAGAGAAAAAATGTTAGGGGCTGTTTTTACTATCATAAACCAGCATGTGCAAGAGGCTTAGGGTGGTGAGGATGTGAATGCTGTTGAGAAACCCACAGTAAGAAGATGGAGAAGAGTGTACAAACCCAGGGTAACTTACCAAGGGCTACATGAGCTGGAGATAGTGGAGCGCTATAGGGTGGACAGGGACCTCCTACAGCAAATTGTTGAGCTGTGCCGGCCACGCCTCACACACAGAACTAACAGAAGGGAAACCATCCCAGTGGATACCAAGGTATGTGTAGGCCTAGGAATACTAGCTACAGGGACCTTCCAAGGATCAACTGGGGATATGATGGGGATCTCACAGGCATCAGCATCCAGGGTACTCCACCAGTTCCTGGATGCCATGTCAGCATATGTCAGTGAGTATGTATATTTCCTCATCACCCGTGAGGCGTTGGCCAGCAATATGCATCTCTTCCACCAAATAGCAGAATACCCTGAGGTAGTGGGTGCAATAGACTGCACGCACATATGCATTAAAGCACCACCAGGTGAGCGGGGTAGGTTCATAGGTTCATAGGTTCATAGTTAGGTATTAGGCTATCTGCCCGAAGGCATTTATAAGCCTAGCAGGAATGTGTTGGCTTTCGCAGCCCCCTTAGATTAGTTCCCTGTGCCTCTGTCCAGCAGAGCCATTGAAGTGATCCCGGGGGTAAACTTTCTGTTTCCCATCCACTTGTCAAGGTTTCTCTTGAAGAGGGTTAGCGAGGAGCTCTGCCTAATGTAGATTGGAATCTTGCTCCAGAGCATGGGAAGTCTCTGGGACAGGAATCTATCCCTCCAGCATGTCCTATTTATTGTTGTGGTGAGGTTTAGATCCCTGGACCATGTGGCTCAAGAGGATATGGTTTTCTTTAGGTGGAGCGTGCCCATCAATTCTGGGATGGACATGGCCTTGCATGTCAGACAGAGATCACCTCTGAATAGGTGGTATGCAACTGAGTACAGCTGGAGTTTCTTCAGTCAAGCTGCATTGGGCATCTGCTTGAGGCCAGTGATCTTCTTGGTGAGGTACGTCTGTGGTCTTTCCAGTTGTTGCAGGTGTCTTGTAAGGTACATCCCAAATGGGGCATTGTACTCTATGATTGGTCTGATGAGTGATGCATAGAGGGGCCCAATGACCTTTTTCAATCTGGATGCAAACCCTTTTGTGATTAGGTGGGCCACATAGAAGGATTTTCTAACCACTTTGGCAATATAATGATCAAAGGAGAGGTTACTGTCTACTTGGGTCTCCAGATCCCTTATTAAGTATTCTGTATTTAGGGGGCTACCACCTATGTGGTAGTTTGTGGGTACTTTGTTTTTTCCAAAGTAGATGACTATGCACTTTTTGGCATTTAGCTTGAGGCCATGGTTTTGACACCAGGTATCTGTCTCAGTGAGACCCTTTTGGAGGATTTCTGTATCAGCCGGTGAGTCAATTATAGCCCCTAGTTTGCAGTCGTCTGCGAACTTCATCAACCATAGTCCTCCTGTGCTTGCCTGTACCTCTGAGAAGTATATGCCAAACAGGAGGGGTCCTAGGACTGAGCCCTGGGGAATATCACTTGTATCCGGTTTAGAGTCAGACCTAGCTCCCACAACTCTTACCATGTGGGCTCTGTCCATGAGCCAGTTGGCAACCCATCTCATGATGTAGGGGTTTATGTTCAGGCTGGTGAGCTTGTCTATAATACCTGAGTGGGGAATGGTGTCGAAGGCCTTTGCAAGGTCTAGGTAGGCTGTGTGGACCACCTTCCCTTGTCTGTAGTCTTGGTAACTGTCTCAAAGAAGTCCATCAGGTTTAGGAGGCATGATCTGCCCTTAACAAAGCTGAACTGGGTAGGGTCCACTGTTTGGAGGTTTCCAGTGTCTCTGTTAATGAGATCTATGATGATCTGCTCCATAGCTTTGCAGACCAAGCTAGTCAGGCTTATAGGGTGATAGTTCTCGGGGTCCGTTGTGGCTTCACCTTTGTAGAGTAGAATAACCGTTGCTGGGCACCACTCTGTAGACACGTTGCCTGTGTAGAGGCTGAGTTTAAACAGTGTTTAGGTGAGGGGTTAGTTAATCTTTGAGCTTGTGTAGGATGCAGCCTGGGACACAGTCCGGTCCCATTGATGCTGTATTTTGGCTTTGGAGAGGGCTGTTTTAACCTGAATGTTTGTGATTTCAGGGGCACTACATTCTTCTGGAATAGTTATGGGCTCTTTTGGCGGGTGAGAGGGGGGTGAAGTTTGCACTGATCCTGTCTGCCAGGATGTTGGCTATATGTTGGTTGGTTCAGTGTATTTTGTGCCATTCTGCACTAACTCTGAGCAGATCTGAAAATTTCCCCTTAGGTTCTTGACATAGCTAAAGAATGCCTTGTGGTTATCTTTGGAGTCCATGGCGATTTTTCTTTCGAAGCTAGCCTTGGATGAGTTTATGAGGGAACGTAGTTTCTGGCTGATACTGATCAGAGATGTTTTCCCTTCTTGGGAATTTACTCTTTCCTGTACTAGTTTCCTCCTTTTATTGTATAGCTTGTTTATGGCAGGGGTCCACCAGACTGGTTCATTTTCTTGGAGGAGTGAGTCTTGGTTTTGTTTGGGATAGCACGATCCATGCATTCTTGTAGGTGCCCATAGAGTGCATTAGTAAAGGATTTTGCAGCTTGGACAGCGTTATCCTTTAGCATGGGGGCTTTGAAACTTCCCACCTCGGTCTTAGGTAATATGAAGTTTGCTTTTGAAAAGTTTTTCACGGTGGTTTCTTTGACCAGGGGGCTGGTGGCAGAATGTGGATATCCAGAGTGATTTGTTTATGGTCAGATCTAACCAGCGAGGGGTTAACCTCTGGTGTGGAGCACCGGACGCCCATGTTGGTGATGACCAGGTCCAATATGTTGTCACCTCTGGTGGGGGTGTTGACCAGTTGATCCAGGGCATTTTAATTTATAAATTCTAGGAAATGTTGGGCAAGGGAGTTTGTATTTGTGTAGTTCTCCCAGTTAATGTTTGGGTAATTGAAATCACCCAATATCAGGGTGTTTGGTAAGATCTTTATGTTTCCCAGTGTTTCCAGGAATGCGGAGTGGGGGTCCTGGGACATGGTGGGTGATCTGTAGCAAGCTATAATTTGAATAGCTGTTTTGTCCATTGTTAGTTGTGTGTGGATAATCTCTGAAGCATCGTGCTGTGCCACTAACCTGGAGGTGTGGGTATCCCTGATGAATATGAATACTCCCCCATGTTTTGGATTTGGGTCCGGGTTTTGTGGCCGAAATGTATTGTATGAGTTGTAGCCTGGTAGTGTTGGGGTGCTCTCTGGAGCCTTAAATCAGGTTTCTGTTACTGCACATATATCAATTTTCTCCATTCTGAGGAGTGCCTCGAGGGTCTACATCAACCTCAAGGGCTTCCCCTCCATCAACTGCAAGTTCGTGTGTGATGCCCAGGGCATAATAATGAATGTGTGTGCTGGCTGCCCTGGAAGCTACCACGATTCCCACATCTGGCATCTGATGCAGCTGTACCAGACATTTGCCAATGGGGACATCCCACAAGGTCACCTAGTGGGGGGTGGTGGATACGCACTGGAGCCATGGCTGATGACACCCATCAGAAATGCACACACACCCAAACAAGAACTCCATAATGATGCACACGCACAAACACGAATCATAATAGAGCATATGTTTGGGATGCTCAAGTCATGGTTCCGGTGCCTGGACACATCCGGTGGAGCCCTGCAATACTCACCAACTACATGTACCCAAATTGTCCTTGTATGTGCCGTGCTACACAATATGATCCTGCAGAAATAGGTGCAGCAGGAACAGCATGAGACAGGGCCACACAGCCCCACACCAGTGCCAAGGCCTGCACAGGTGCAGAATGACTCAGAAGAGGAACAATCTGAGCCTGCCCCAGTAGGCAGATGGAGGCATTCCCAGTATATCCTGGCCTTGGCAAACAGGCAACGCATAGCACATGCACTGACACAGTAGGGACCCAGGGAATGACACCTCTCTCCGACTTGCACATACAGTAAAAGAGATGCCAAACATGAAACTACCTGTGTTCAGCCATGTATAGGGAGTGTACTATGTGCATCCGACATAGGCAGCCCTGCATCACCACCCTCAATACTGGGACACCCACAAGGTAAGTGACTCACACATGCCAGTCGGGGGG
This sequence comes from Protopterus annectens, assembly GCF_019279795.1. Classification (NCBI taxonomy): domain Eukaryota; kingdom Metazoa; phylum Chordata; order Ceratodontiformes; family Protopteridae; genus Protopterus; species Protopterus annectens. The sequence goes on from NC_056730.1 coordinate 828,301,568, forward strand.
GGCACATACCCAACAACAGTCACAGCCAGCAGGATAGGTATAGACAAACACAAACAAATGCTGTACTATGGCCTCTAAATGTGCCCCACGGGTAACCCATACCCCAGCCCTACACAGACAGACTACAGCAGACCAGCCAGTTGGATGTAGGTTGTGAAAGCTAGGAAGTCAGAAACTAATATGTAGGTAGTGAAAGCTATGATCTGTAGTACACTGATATGCCTCTAGCCAGCACGATATTTAACTACAGGGTGAAATGGTGTACCTGACATACCAGTACAGTCCTAGCAACTGTGTAAAAGTGTAAGGTGTGCCCCACCATCCTATGTACACTTATAGTAACAGTCAGGTGTGCCCCCCACCCCTGTGTAGAAATGTAGAAACAGTTTGGTGTCCCCCCCATGCTATGTAGAAATGTAGCAACAGTCAATGCCAAATGACTGATGTATACCCTACAGACACAGCATACTACCTGTCGGTGTGCAACACAAAGGTCAGCACCGCAGTACAAACCACCTGGACTTGATCCACACATGCAATATAGATGGCCATACTGGGCATGCTCACACACTTAAACACAAGAAGGCCATGTCAGCAAATAACAGTGGAAAAAACATATCTGGCAGTTGCAGTTCTCAGTATAGACACATGTCAGTATGCACCACTCCTGCCTTGCACACACAGTGGATATGAATACAGACATATATGTAAGGGCAACACACTATAATAAGCCAAAGGTAGACAGACATAGATGTGTTGAAGAGGGTGACCATGACAAGGAGCCATCTGGGCCTATCCCACCCAGCACATAGTCAAAGGGCCCCAAACACATGAGGTGCAGGTGTCACTCACTGCAGATACTAGCCACAAGTATCTGTCAACATAATGGCATGTTGCATGTGCCAGCTGTGCAACATGACTGTACAAGGAAATTGTCACCTAGTAGCTGTATACACGTACCTGTGGCATATGACCCTGTGTGTGCCCACATGTGGCATGTCAACCCCTACATGAATGGGTTATGGCCCATGCACACACCGCCCTCCCCATAGCAGTATCATGATAAGCCTGCAGAGGTCATCCAATGTGAAATACACCTTTGGGGGAGTTTTAGCTCAGTAATCCCGATGATGCATCCCATAACTATGTACTGCTGTACTGATAAACTAGTTAGGTAGTAGTCCTAACCCTAGACTTGGCAACTGTGTGAGTGTGTGTATGTGTGCATGTCTCGGTCTCTGCCTGTGTAGAGAGAAATGCTTTCTAGGCTACTCACACTCAGTCCAGTTCATATACACAGCATTGGCAAGGCTGCAGATGTCACACACCTAGAAATACACCTCCAGGGAATTCATAGTCCAGTAATCTCCGTAGCGCATCTTGTAGTTGCATATTGCTGTAGTATGATAATGTAGTTAGGTAGGTGTTCTACCCCCAGACCTAGCCACTGTGTGAATGTGTGTGTATGTCTGACTGTGTAGAGCACAATGCTTTTTAGGCCACTCACACCCCGTACAATACACATACTCGACTTTGGCAAGGCTGCTGATGTCACTCACCTAGAAATACACCTCTGGGGAAATCAGAGCCCAGTAAACTCTGTAGTGCATCTTGTAACTGTGTACTGCTGTATTGTGATAAAGTAATGAAATGGGTGTTCTAACCCCAGACCTGGCAACTGTGTGTGTGTGTCTGAGTAGAAACAATGCCTTTTTAGGCCACTCACGCCCTGTACAATACACATACTTGACTTTGGCAAGGCTGCTGATGTCATTCACCTAGAAATACACCTCTGGGGAAATCATAGCTCAGTAATTTCTATAGCATGTCTTGTAACTGTGTACTGCTGTAGTGTGATAAAGTAATGAGGTAGGTGTTCTAACCACAGACCTGGCAACTGTTGGTGTGTGAATTTGTGTGTTTCTGACTGAGTAGAGAGTAATGCTTTTTAGGCCACTCACACTCCATACAATACATATACTTCACTTTGGCAAGGCTGCTGATGTCACTCACGTAGAAATACACCTCTTGGGAAATCATAACTCAGTAATCTCTGTAGTGCGTCTTGTAACTGTGTATTTCTGTAGTGTGATAAAGTAGTGAGGTAGGTGTCCAGACCTGGCAACTGTGTGTGTCTGACTGAGTAGAGAGCAATGCTTTTTAGGCCACTCACACCCCGTACAATACACATACTCGACTTTGGCAAGGCTGATGATGTCACTCACCTAGAAATACAATCTGGGGAAATCATATCCCAATAATCTCGATAGTGCATCTTGTAACTGTGTACTGCTGTAGTGTGATAAAGTAATGAAATGGGTGTTCTAACCCCAGCCCTGGCAAGTGTGTGTGTGTCTGACTGAGTATAAGCAATGCTTTTTAGGCCACTCACACCCCGTACAATACATATACTCGACTATGGCAAGGCTGCTGATGTCACTCACCTGGAAATACACCTCTGGGGAAATCATAGCCCAGTAATCTTCATAGCATGTCTTGTAACTGCGTACTGCTGTAGTGTGATAAAGTAGTTAGGTAGGTGTTCTACTCCTAGCCTTAGTAATTGTGTGTGTGTGAATCTGTGTGTTTCTGTCTGTCTGTGACTGAGTAACAAACAATGCTTTTTAGGTTACTCACACTCCTTAAAATTCATATACTCAACTTTGGCAAGGCTGCTGATGTCACTCACCTAGAAATACACCTGTGGGAAACTCATAGCCCAGTAATCTCTATAGGGTGTCCTGTAACTGCGTACTGCTGTAGTGTGATTTAGAACTGTGGTAGGGTTCCATCTCCACCCATGGCAGTTCTGGATGTTTTGTGTGTGTTGCAATGTCTATGTATGGAGCAATGCATCATAGGCTACTCACTCGCAGTACAATTCAAATGAGGTACATTGCCAATCCTGCTGATGTCATTCATTGTGAAGTAAAACTTTGGAAAAAATGTTCTTTAGTAATCCCTGTGGTGTGGCCTATAACAGCTCTATGCTATAGTAGGATGTAGACCTTGGTTGGGGGTTGTCTGCCCACACATGTCAGTTGTGGAAGTTTTGTGTGTGTTTCACTGTCTGTGTAGGGATCAATGCATTTTAGGCTAGTCACTTGCAGTACAGTTGAAATGCCCTACTTTGGTAAACCTGCTGATGTCATTCAATTTGAAATACACCTTTGGGGAAGGCTGTCTCTAGCAATCCCTGTGGTGAGTACCATAACAGCTCTGTGCTGTAGTGTGAAATACACCTCGGTCAGAGGTTCTATACCCACACATGTCAGTTGTGGATGTTTTGTGTGTATGTCTCACTGTCTGTGTAGGGAGCAATGCATTTTAGGCTAGTAACTTGCAATACAGTTGAAATGCCCTACTTTGGTAATCTTGCTGATGTCATTCACTGTTAAATACACCTTTGGGGAAATAGCACTCCACTAATGTCAGTGGCACGTATTATAACTGTGTAGTGTAATAAAGTAGTTAAGTAAGGTTTCTACTCCCAGATATGATAGGTGTATGTGTGTGTGTTTGTAACTCGTAGCCTATGTAAAGGTGAGTGTGGGCAATGTGGAGGGGGGGTTTACTAATTTCTTTTATGGTGGCCCTACTATATATCACAATCTCAACCATACAGGGATAACATATGTAAATTAGCTGGGAGGCTGGGGTGCAAAACCATACCCATACATGTGACATCAAGGCCAGCCAATCCAAGTTAGCAACCCCACTATTACCCAGAGCACACACTCAACCCATGTGTCATATGAACACACATGCCTAAGCAGCAGCCAGTATGTGGGTAGTACACTGCATATTGGCCACTGATAGTAGCTATGCAATGATAGCAGTGGGCTACATAGGTCATGTCACCCTGCCCATCTGTCCAATATGCACAACAATTGCAGATAGTGCACCTCTACCATGTTCCCCAATGGACACCTGCACCACCTGTGGTGCCTTCACATGTGACTCACAACAGACATACCATGCCTGACAACATGTCCTGTATGGACAGATGACACTGACATCAGGGAATGCTGTTGGCATGCCATCAATGTAGGTGAAGGGTAAACCTGCTGCCCATTACCAGTTCCTGCCACAGGTGGGCAAGACTGGCACATCTGATGATAATCTGTGTTCACAACATGGACCAGACACCCCAGGTACAGTTCCACATGTCACTGTACATGCATGTGGGAGGTGTGCACATCCAAGACACCATCCATGTCATGGACTAAGGAACACATACATGGCATGTGGTGTACAGCATTGGCTACACACAATAGTCACCCAGGTGACTGGATGGGGGATGCAATACACACCTGTTTGGGCAAATGCAGTAACTACAGGCCTGAGCCACAATGCAGACCATTGTCATGTGGCCTGATGCCAAGGTATACCCATCGCCTACCCTTGTACAGCCTGCTGGCACAGTTGACCACCACACACCCTAATAGACATGCAATCATGCATTTCAAAACTGACACCCTGTGTGTTCATGTGTGTGTGTTGTATGGTGCGTATGTCCACATCCACACTCACTACATCCCCCCCAGGGCATGCTGAAGCATGCTGTCTGATGTCTGACATCTCTTCTTACACTTTGCCCATATGGCCTCTGTATGACCCATGTGGTGCATGTGATACCTGCACATTGATGTGTTGTGGCAATCCCACTAGTGATGAGTTGCACTCCTGGCCCTGCCAAGTGTGTCAATGTGTGTGCGTCTCTGTGTGAGTGAGCCTGTGTTGACGCTGGCACCTGTTCATGCAGACAGGCATGTGTACGACACCTACCATATATCTACTGTATCGCTTTTGCAGATGTCACCCACCCTCACATATATGTTTGAGTGCTCCACATCAGGTAACCTATGTGATGCATCCAAAAACTGCATCAAACTGTGATAGCACTACATAGCTGTCAGGGGTTTTATACCCTGTGCTGGTAGGTGTGTGACACAACACAAACATGCTTCAGTTTTACACTCCCACCCCTCCCTGACATGTATTTGACTCTGTCTGCCTCCCCCACTCCCTCTCTGGTGGATGTGGAGACCCACACCTGCCTTGATTAGGCAGCAGCATGTGTATTTTACGTGATGCTCATGATCAGCTGATGGGCTCTGCATGAATTGCAGCCCTCCCCTAGCTGATTGCATGTGAAACAGCTGTGGTAACAATCCCATAGCCAATTGCATGGAAACACACTCCAATACCTAGGAACATCATGGTGGTGTTGGGCCTTTTCAGTCACTGTGAGCAGGAAATAGATCTATTGTTTGGCAAACATCATTTCAGATGGATTGGGGTTTACCTCTAACAACATACACTGTGGAAAGAGGGCAACAAACAGGAGGGGAATGTGCCTGACCTGACTACAGACTGCAAGTGCTGCTATACTGCATTTGGAGTAATGTTGGTTAGCAGTGTTTGTCTGGATATGCCTGTCGTACATGTAGTAATACCTGCCATGCCAGTTCCATGTATATGAGGAATCCCCATCTGCAGGGTCATCTGCAGACTGGGCAGTGTTGTGCCTATGGTTTCATATGTTAGCCACAGTGCATCTCTCTGTGGAATGCAGATGGTAGTGTGAGGATTGCAGTCTGTAGATGTTGAAGGCCGTGAGAGTTACTGACTTCATATCCCTCATAGGACATATTTTGCAACAAACACCATTACAATGGAAAATATAAAAGGTTATCATAGCAACATGTCTATACTGGCCCTGTGTATGTGCTGTAAGCCACAACACTGTCAACATTTGTATATACGGTGTGCATGAAGTGGTGCATATGTGCTGTACATCATAAATAGTGTCACCATATCTGATAACAAGCCAGTGATATATCAGATTGCTACACATGTCATGTAAAGTTGGGGTTATATTTCATGATATAAGCTGGACATTCTGTGGATGTTTGTACAGTACTGAAGTCTGTGTAGTGATGGTGAATGTCGGCAGTGTATGTATTGTTAATATGTACTTTAGCCTGTGTACAGACTGTGGTAGATGTCATTGTCCTAGCTCCCCTTCTATCAGATGTTACATGCTGCCCCACTGTATTGTAACGTTTTGCCGTACATGTTCATAGGGTCATACACACACATGTCCCATACCACAAACAGCCATCAGACCAAACTGTGTAGCAGCCCAGTATATGTAGGGACATCCTGTGAGTGGCACATATAAGGATGGTGTAGAACAGATAGTCCATATACTGTAATATTATGCTAGCTTACCATATGTGGCTGTGGCTGTGTTCACATTGGTTGTGGTTATGCACTGTCACACAGGTTTATCTTACCCTGTGCTGTGACATGGCTGTTGAGCCTGTTATATATGCAGGTACATGTGCATTCCCCCATACGAGATGTAGGCCAGTGTTGAGCCAGTCTGCCTGTAGCCTGCACAGTGCATTGTTACATGCCTAGCAGCTTAGTGTACTTAACCAGTGGGATGTCATGTGCAGATACTTGCCAGATGTACTGCTGCCAGGCCTCCCTTAAATGTCATGTATGTCAGACAGTGCAGTGGGATGCTGTACAGATGTATGTCAATATCTGGTGGGTAGTATGTGTCCATGGCACCCCTGTACCATCAGTCATTATGCGTCAGACCAGACAGGAGTGTGTGAATCCAACACCTATCATGCCAAATGTATACCAGTCATTATGTGTTATACCCATCTACATGGCTGTCTACATCCATATTGTCAGGCCTGGTACACATGTGGTGCACTAAGGGAATATGTGTATACCTCTGAACTGTACAGGGTGTGTCCGTAGTTCCATATATAGTGGCCAATATCTCTGCTGCACTCCACAGGGGCATTACATGCTAGCAGCGGTACTTTACAATGATTTCCTTAGGATGCCTGCCAGTAGCCAATGACACACATGCTATAAGCGAATTTCAGCATCCACACACACCATGCCTGTGAAGGCAATCCCAATAACAGTAACAACAGTCTAGTAATATACCTACTATACATACCTGACATCCCCTTGCACTACGACATTGGGACTATAGGGGCTAGGGTGCGGCTACATTCCAGATCCAGGACATATGGTGGAAATATATGTACATATACCTATCCAGATAGCCATATATATATAATGACATGTGTATTGCATTGAATTATCACTGTCATGGTAACCACCCACTATAAATCCCTACAGCATGTGGCCGTGGTCCCTTTACATTTCCTGTGTGATGGACATCCATCCTGTGTGTGGGCATCAGTGATACAGGCAGCAGGTAGCAATACCTCTTACAGGAGCACTTGCACACTCAGAGCGGACACATATTTGTAGGAGGTTAAAGAACTACAGACAGACTGTGGGTAGAGTTGTGTATTGCTTTGCATAGTAATGGTGTTACAGGGTGTGTGTGTGTACATACTAGTGTACCTTGGAATGCAGTCTGTCTGCATAGCTCACTACTGTGGACCTAACCTCTTGCTGGGCAGAGGTATGCCTATCATGTGTTGTCCATCTACCACACAAGCCCTGTGTCAGATATGACACTGGCAGTGTGTATGTTGTGTGCTACCAGTACATGGTTACATCCATGTCTCTGTCTAACCTCAATTCCCTGACTAAGGGTATGTTGCAGACTATCCTGTAACACCAGTACCTTGCTTAGTGTATGGCAACAGTGTTCCACATATATGCCTGTGTTCCAGCCTCTGTCCCCCATCTACATACCAAGCTGTGCACATTTTTCATGCTGTTGGGGGTTGTTCTGTACTGGGCTGTGAGTATATCTCACTGCCATTGTTGCCATTAGTGCACCGCTGTTGTATCCCCCACACATACACTGGGGCTGGGGCCATATATGTGTGGGCATCACCTACACAACACATGTGCGCCCTTATGCACTGCAAAGGCCAGTGTATGTAACAGTGGTATATCGTCTTGTATTATAGAGTTAAGGTGGGAAGCACCATAAATGACCTAGACTGTTACAAATGTGGGGGTATCAGGGGTGAGCTACCACAAGGTATGTGGATGTACAGTACCATATACTCCACCTATATTGCATTTACTTACATGACTTGGGGTACTGCAAGCCTACTGCCTCCTGCAATACATCTGTTCTGTGGGTTATGTCTTGCTGTGTTTCGGGTACAACCCATATGATCAGAAAATGTCTTTACCTCCTATGGAGTATGTACAGAGTGTAGATAGAGGCTGTTGAACTACACACCTGCAGTACATACTGTTGATTGTGTGGTACCCTGTGGCCCAGTCTGTCAGCACTATTGTACATTCTGAAGGGCTTGGCTTGGACTGCAACAGTTGTGAATTTTTCCAGACTACTGTATAAGTGTAACTGTTTCACAGTTGCAGTACTCAGTTTATATGGTTGTCAGTAATTGAACAGCTATATGATATGGCATATAGGACAGTTATGGTACACAATTAAAGGAGTCCCATTTCTGCAAACCTGTGTGTGGTGTCTTTCCTATGACCTTTCTATGGGTATATGTTGCAGGCAATGATTGACATTAGTATGTTTAGCCCATACAGTATCCAGTTGTTCAGGTGTTAACTGTAGGCATACTGGCTGTTCCATACTGCACCTCCTACATACGTATCTTGCTGTACATATATATGTGTGTGTATGTGTAGTCATATGTGTATATATATATATATATATATATATATATATATATATATATATACACACACACACACATATATATATATATATATATATATATATATATATATATATATATATATATATATATATATATATATATATATATATATAATGTATATATATATATATATATATATATATATATATATATATATATATATATATATATATATATATATAGCTATATGTATATCTGTATCAGCTTATATGTGTATGTGTATCTGTATCCTGGGGACATTGATGGTTGTGGGAGGTAGACTGTACTTGGTAGTGTATTGCAGGGTACAGGTGTTTGGCTGTGGGGGGATGCCTATTCATACAAGACATATAGTATGTGGGGCCTCTCAACCCCATTAATGGTGCATGCAGACATAGGTGTATTTGTTAATCTGCAATTGCTATCTACAGATGTATGGTCATATATACCTATATAGATATATTTATCTGCTAACAGATATATAGGTATATGTGCATAGATAGCGATATATATGTATACAGAGTTAGTAAAACAACATATATATTTGAATACATGTGTATCTATACATATATGGGTATGTTGCATCTGTTAAGGTTGCACTATAGTTACACATGCAGACATCCAGATGTTGGTATACATTCTTCATTGTTGCATGACAGGATTGGCTGATATGTTTCTGAAACATTGAATACCTGTGTACCTGTCATGGCTTAGTGGTACATCGGTTTATCTTGGGTGTACAGGGTCCTTGGTTTAAGCCTTGCCAGAGTTGTTTAATTTGTTGCTGGCCAGAACACAGCCCCTTGGATAGATAGTGATTAAGGCAATGTAAAGCAGTTGTAAGCAGGCTTGTGTGTTCTGCCCAGCAACAAAATAAACAGGTCCTGCAAGGCTTGTAACCAGGACCCTGCACATCATACACAAAGTGATGTAACACTAAGCCTTGGCAGATATGCACAATCATGATGTTTCCACATACATATCATCCAGCCCAGGTTTATAGCACTACATGGAATGTATTCCACCATGTAGATGTATTTGTTTGTGTGCATATATATATATATATATATATATATATATATATATATATATATACATATATATTCATCATTGAATGGATATAACATATCTATATATGTAGAGATAGGTATATATATATATATATATATATATATATATATATATATATATATATATATATATATATATATATATATATATATATATATATATATATATATATATATATATATGTATATATAAGCCAGTACATACATATATACATAGATACGCATACAGCCATCGATATATATGTATATATCCACATGTCCACATATAGACAGCACTAGGAATGCATATATGTCAGCATATATATGGTTCACCTTTCAAAGGGAGAAATCCACATGTCCGAAAGCTGGTAGGCCTAAAGTATGTTCTCAACATTGCACAATCCTGCAATACATGCATAAAATGTGCAATGTGCGAATGTTGTGGATGCCACTATAGTGGGGATGGGGAATAATTGCCTATCCCCACTGTAGTGCACACTAGGAGTTCACATATCACAGAAGGGGGGTTGTGGGGGGCCCAGCCACCCAGAGGGGAGGGTGCAGGGAGTCATGCCCCCTGCCATTACGATATGTATTCCCAACTTGCAGTTCGAGTGTCAGCGACGGTGCCTTTAAAACTGCAGTTCTCTTAACTGTGGTGCAGTAAGAAATGACAGGTTAATCCTTTCAGTTTGCAGAAAGGGCCGTTCAAAGGAATGATTGTCCCCCTGTCAAAGGTGAACACATATATATATCAATATAGGCATATATGGACATACATCTGTAGATGGAACTGGGAACGTACCCACAACATATATGTCCACATGCACCATTGATGGGTTTGAGAGACCCAACAACACACATCTGGCATGGATAGGTATCCCCCCAGCCAAATACGTCTGGCCTGCAACACAATACCAACCTTAGCAGATCCCATAAGCAGGACCCTACATGACAAAGGCAGTACATGTTAACAGTACTCCATCCCACCTGTAGGATGTAAGGCTGGCATTACTAACATATCATGCAGTACAGTCAAGTAACATGTCATGCTTGGGAGAACCTCATGGGCAGGTACAGTAAGTAGCTGGGATCCCTCATACAATCCAATAGCCCTACACCTGACAGTGGTTTCACCAATGTTGGCAAGGACATCCACAAACCCACCATGTCAGCTGGGAACTACCACCCGGTAGCCTGATGACCATGGTCTGCAGAGACATGGAACATACCAACAATGAACCCATGGCCAATGTCACTGGTTATCTCAACACATGGGACCCCGCCAATGTTGGACTTGTCAAAGGCAGAAAATACAACCTAAACCTGGTATACCTCCTTAACCCAATCATGACAGGTGTAGATGAGGGTTAGGAGGTGCACAATGCCTATGTAAATTATGACAGGCTTTTGTACACCATCCCACTTGTAAGAATGTGTGTAGTTGTTACAGGATCTACCTCCGTCCACAGGATATGTTTCCACCAGGACTGCTTGGCATATGCCAACATATCACAGGTGCCATCCTGTGGGCATACAGTCCTTCACAGGTCATAGATGTGTCAATGCCCTCCTCCACACTGTTGAGGTGTGCAGCACTATTGGGGTTGCTATAACTCACTGGGTGTGGCTGTTGTGGACACGACTGCCATAACTGCAGTTACTGTTGCATCTATCCCCACACATATCTGTCTGTAATACTGTACAGTGTATGTAATCAGGTTGTTAGTTGTCTACACCATTCACAGTAGTTGACTGCCTCACACCCTCCTAAGGGTAGGGCTATGCCACCAGCATTGGCACACGCATGTTACTTAGGTGAGAATTGCAGCAGAGTTGGGAGAGGGGCATACGCCCTGCTGTTAGCATGTTCAATGTCATCCACATTACAGACTGCATATATAGCACTGTGTGGTTGTGCCTATACTGTCTCTGTGGGATTACATGTGCAACAGATGTGTTACCTGCATGGGGACATATCTCCATGTGTACAGTCCTGTACCTGTATTGCATCCTAACCAAAGGCACTGTGTGTTGTACCCAGCCATGGCATTTGTACCACCCACTACACTTACTGGTGTCCACTGTAGAAGGCCTGCTGACACCACTACACCCATCAGCCATCTGGCACATGGACAAACACAACACAATCTGAACAGATACTGGTGACAACAATACAACATTGTTAATTAAACTATGATGCATCATGGCTGCACAGCTACACCTTCCAAGATATTAGCATTTCACTTTACTGCTGACATGCTACACATCATTCCATTGCTACACTGTTGTACAGTCACCCTGTGCATCAGAATCATGTTAGCCTATCACTGCATCGATGTTACGGATGTCAGGCAGGGAAACAGGTATCATCATACACACAGGGTGTGTTGTTGGTTTGCCAGAGGCCTAGGCTGAGCCATACAATTGACAACATGTGTGTGTGTGAGGGGGCTGAGTATTGTTATGGGTCACTGGTGATGTCATGTGTGCAGGTATGTGGTTGACCTAGGTTCTTTGTTTATGTGTGTGTGTCTGCATGCACACAGTTCCTCCATGTGGCTGCCCTATACAGGGAATTGTGGGAAAGCTGCAGACTGTACCTGGCAGGGTTTGCAGTTCACTGTCTCCTGCCATGGGACCTGTGCCTGGCAGTTGTGCTACAGGCAGTATCAGGTAAAGAGCCAGACCGAGTACTGTACCACGAGTTTGACAGACATCTACTGGATCCATGTCCCTCCTGGGACTGGCCAGGGCCACGTGCACATGGTCTGCTATGATGGGTTGTAGACAACCCCACCCCCACAGTGCTGGGGCTGGTACTGCCACTACAGGAGCGGCTGTGACTGTTTGGATGTACACGGTAACCTCCAGCTGCTGGTGTTGCTGGCATACATCCACGTGGTCATCGCAACTGTCCCGCCCTGTCCTGACGCATGGACATGACATTTTGGATGAGTTCTAATGTCTCACCCCACCATCTATCCATGACCTCAGTGTAATTACGGATGGCACCTGCTAGGTCATGGATGCTGTCAGTTACAGAGGTGTGATGAGCCCTCTGCACCCTCAGACCCTGCCTGGTGTACCGTTCCATTCTTTCCTGTGCTTCCACGGCAGTCTGGAACATGCTTGTGGTTGAAATAGATGTTGCACGTCTGCCAGGTGCATGATGACCAGCAGTGCTCCTACGAGCACCCCTGCACATCTGCCTATGTGATACCCTGCCAGACATCTGGCTATGGCTGCTGTGTCCTGACACACATGCCATAGATACCACACTGTCCTGGCCCACGCCAACCATAGGCTGTCCCTCAGCTAGGGCCAATGGTGATGAGGTGTGTAGAGGCAGTGTGACTGTGTATGTGGATGGTGTGGATAGGTGTGGCTTGTCAATTGGTGGCCAAGCTGCAGCCCCTGATGACCCTTCCTGTGCCTCAACACACCTATCTTCATGGTCACTGTCTGTATCAGTGACATCAGATTCCCTGCGGGGGGACCCAGCCCCACCTCGCCACCTGTGAGGGGAAAACAGGGAACAGACTTTAAGATCTGTACAAAACCACTAAACAGTAAATACACACACACACACACACACACACACACACACACACACACACACACACACACACACACACACACACACACACACACACACACACACACACACACACACACACACACACACACACACACACACACACACACACACACACACACGTGCAGACATGGCCACACCCACAGACATATACACATGCAGTTGACATACATGGCAACCCATACACTACACTAGACAGCACCTACAAACAGCTCCTGCAACCCCATAACACACACAATAGCAGGCAATGGTGCAGTACAGTATCACACACATACCTGTAATTACACACATGTCAGCATGCAGGACATGTGGGGCTGAACAGCATGCAGTGCAATTGTAGTCAATCCATGTTACCAACATTATACATGGCTGTGATGCATGACTTCTGTTTGTAGGTGATGGCCCTCCCCCTGGAACCCACTGCACCCATGTCCACAGCATTGCTGTGCATCTGTTCAGCACCCTGGCATGTACTGTGCACCATACCTCACGGGTGTACACACCATTGCAGGATGTGTCTCTGTGTGTCAGGAGTGTTACTGCTGCTGCTCACAGCCTCTGTGTGTTCCTGGATCACATGTGGACATGTGTTTAGTGACTGCTTGATGTGTATTCACATATGTCATCATCAGTGGTGCATGTATGAGTGGTAGATTACCATTAGACCAATCACAGAGACATTGTACTGTACCTATGGTGAGTGTAGAGACCATTATTGACCATGATTGGGCCCTGGGCTGATGTTGCCTGTGGTACACATAGGTTCATAGGTGAGTACTGGTCTATTGGTCCTGGGGCCTACATAAGCCTAGCCACAGGTGTTCCCTGCCATGCACCACCCACTAATGTTATTCCCCTGTGCCCCTGTCAGGCTGTAGCACACACATGCTACCCAGGGTGTATTCCCCATTCCCCATCCATTTGCCAAGTGTTTCTGTCAAGAGGGCCAATGAGTAGCATTGCCTGACATGTACGGGTAGTCCATTCCAGAGTGTGGTGATTCCCCAGGACAGGACCCTATCCCTCCAGTATGTTCTGTGTAATGTGTTGATTAGGTTTAGAACCCTGGAGCGTGTGCTAGCAGAGGGAGTGGGATGTCATTATATGTTCAACTGCTCTGTGTATGACATAGCTGTGTATGTTGGGCAGATGTCAGCTGTACCTGGGCAATATGCACTGGATTGTAGCCACAGTTGTCTGAGGTGGACTGTGTATTGTATGTGTTTGAGGCTGGTAATCCCATTAATGAGGTGTGTGCTGTGTCAGTGCACATAAACAGCATGCATTATGGGTAGGTGTGTCAGATGTGTACATGGCTTACACCTTAGCTATGACATGCACAGTGAATTGCCAAGCATAACCTTAAACCATACTTACCGGCATCCAACCGCTGCCTTGCTGGTATCCCAGAGGAACCTACATTGACATGGGATAGAGCTGATTTCAGTGGCCACAGCTGTGACTTTGCTACAGGGTGGCTGCATTATTACAGTACAACAACAGCTGAAGTCCACAGTACTACAGTTTATGCATTACTGCTTATTGGTACTACGCAGCAACATACCCCACATCTCACACACGCATGGTCTACCTGTACAGATGCATACACGGCAGTAGTCTACTGATATGCCCTGGAACCTTATCTGCATGCTCAATGTCTGGTGTGTGAGTAGAACCCACCTCCATGACTGTATAGGACTGGAGCTCTTGCGGACGAGCAGGTGCTACCAGGCTGATGAGCAGCTCCTCCACTCTGGTGAGGGGGGGATGGATGTTATGGCCCCCCTATTGCAAGGTGGTCACCCCACATGGCAGTGGCATGACATCGTACTTGCTGGAGCAGGTCACTACAATGGTGGTGGACCTGCTCATAAGTTCGGCTGTGCAAACCCACCTCATTCACCCTGTGGAACACATCAGTCCACATGGCTGTTCTGTCCTGCTGGTCCATGCTTGTCCAGGCGAAGAGCAGCTGATAGTTGTGAATGATGCTGGTGAGGATGATCTCCTCCTCATCGGCACTGTATGTGAGGTTTCTTGGGTGTGCCATACTCTCTGAAAGACATAATGATGGAAATATGTCTGAGCAACTCATATGTCAAGTTTACCATAATACAATACACATATCAGTCTCCCGCCACCATATCAGCTTCAACATAAAGTTCACATTACACTATTGATATGTGTCCGGTATGGGTACCATTGGGACATATATTGTATTGTACAACACTTTCTGTTATGTGGTTATAGACATGCTCCCTGTGGGGACAATAGAATTGCAGGGCTGTTACAGGGTATTTCACCTGCATGCCATTGTCACTGCCACTATGTTTCCACATATGCATGTGGTAGGCCTGCTATGTGATTGCTACACATCTGCCATTCTGCAGTATTGGGGATATCTATGCATGCTGTTGGACATGTTCTGGGATTGTGTGGACTATTACAGCCCACACCGGTATATGTATGGGGTTATTTGCCAGCAGGAACACCACTTCAAACTAATGTGCAGGTTACCAGTCCACATCACATCCGTGGCCCACCATGGTACCTCATTATCTACTGTTCCATTACTACCTTCATGTGGAACCACCTCAAGGGATGGTGCCCCCCCCCATGGAGCACACACAGACATGTGTCTGTCACCCGGGTAGGTCATAGGTATTGGGCATAGGGAGGTCCACAGTGACATGGGGTATGTGCTACATCACCTGGATGCATGCAGTACACATACACAAGGTTTGACATGCATGTCCCTCCTGCCCAGCGGACAGCTCAGGCACCTTTATGTCCATTTAGATGCTGTCATGACTGTCCATGGGTGGGCACCATGTTCCCTTTGTTCCCATGTGGGGGCTCAATGACCTCCACATTCCAAATGTAACTATCCATCCACAGTGTTTAACCACCACATGTGTCATATACCAGCCCTGTATACTGTCTTGTTTGTCACCCAACCAGACCTACATACCAGTATGTGCCTAATACCCTTCACCAACAAATATATCTCACCATCCCATACAATTGCAATGTGCTCCCAACATGGGTTACACACCTCACTCCATACTCCATCTTGCAGCCATGTACTGGTGTGTATGTATGTTGTGTATTGATGTCTGATGTTCTCTCAAACATGTCATGGCAGGGAAAATGTATTGACATGTATATATATTTTTTTATATCTATACATCTCTCTCTCTCTCTATATATATATATATATATATATATATATATGTATATATATATATATATATATATATATATATATATATATATATATATATATATATATAGATAATATATTAATGATTGGATGGAAGAAAGGAAATTCACCCCGGGGATCACGTCAGTCACCATGCTAGACAGGGGTCCAGGGAAGTAAATAGTGTGGGAAGAAATATCTAGGTAATTGATATGGCTAGGCTTGTATAGGCCCTAGGGCCAATAGCCTAGTACCAACCTATGAACCTATACACATATATATATATATATATATATATATATATATATATATATATATATATATATATAGAACACTACACAATCTCGAAAGTTTGAAATCTCGAATTTCAAACTATCGAGATTTAACCCAGCCACTGGGGATGCACAAGCCAGTGCATTCCTTTGTGCCAGTCCCAAGCCAGGAAAAATGGGAAGGGTTGCGTCAGGAAGGGCATCCGGTGTACATTTTGCCAAATCATACATGCAGACAACCATACCAAAATACATACCAGATCGGTCGAGGCCCGGGTTAACAACTACCGCCACCAGTACTGTTGGCCAACAGGGTGCTGGCGGAAATTGGGCTATTTTTGGCCGAAGGAGGAGAAGAGGAGGAAGGCATGCCTGAAGGCGGGTAAAGGCTAGGACTGTGATAGTGAGGGTTGGAACTTTGAATGTTGGCAGTATGACTGGTATAGGGAGAGAGATAGCTGATATGATGGACTGAAGGAAGGTTGGTATATTGTGTGTGCAAGAGACCAGGTGGAAGGGGAGCAAGGCTAGGTGTATCAGAGGAGGTTTCAAATTGTTTTTTCATGGTGTGGATGGGAGGAAAAATGGCATAGGCATTATCCTGAAGTAACAGTATTATAAGAGTGTTTTGGAGGTGAAAAGAGTGTCAGATAGTGTGATGTTTATGAAGCTGGAAATTGATGGTGTAATGATGAATTTTGTTAGTTCATATGCTCCACAAGTTGGGTGTGCAATGGATGAGAAAGAAAAATTTTGGAGTGAGTTGGATGAAGTGGTGATGACTGTACCCAAGGGTGAGAGACTGGTGATTGGAGCAGATTTCAATGGGCATATTGGTTAAGGGAAAAGAGGGGATGAGGAAGTGATAGGTAGGTATGGTGTTAAGCAATGGAATGCAGAAGGTTAGATGGTAGTGGATTTTGCGAAAAGGATGAACATGGCTGTGATAAATACATATTTTAACAAGAGGGAGGAGCATAGGGTGACATACAAGAGTGGAGGAAGATGCATACAGGTGGATTATATCTTATGTAGAAGGGCCAGCCTGAAGGAGATTGGAGACTGTAAAGTGGTGGCAGGGGAAAGTGTAGTTAGGCAGCGTAGGATGACACTGGTGATCAAGAAGAGGAGGATGAGTGTGAGGGCAGCACCAAGGATCAAATGGTGGACAATGAAAAAGGGTAATTGTGAGGTGATGTTCAGGGAAGAGTTAAGACAGGCACTGGGTGGCAGTGAAGAGTTACTGAATAGCTGGGTAACTGCAACAGAGCTAGCAAGAGAGAGGGCTAGAAAGGTGCTTGGCGTGACATCTAGAAAGAGGAAGGAGGACAAGGAGACCTGGTGGTGGAAAGAAGAAGTACAGGAGAGTATACAGAGAAAGAGGTTGGCGAAGAAGAAGTGGGATTGTCAAAGAGATGAAGAAAGTAGACAATAGTATAAGGAGATGAGGTCCATGGCAAAGAGAGGGAGAAAAGGACCTATACCAATTGTCTAGACAGAGGGACCGAGCTAGTAAAGATGTGCAGCTGGTAAAGGTGATAAAGGATAATGAGGGAAACATACTCACAAGCGAGGAGAGTGTGTTGAGCAGATGGAAAGAGTACTTTGAGGGGTTGATGAATGAAGAAAATGAGAGGGAGAGAAGGTTTGATGATGTGCAGATAGTGAATCATGAAGTGCAGTGGATTAGCAAGGAGGAAGTAAGGATAGCTATGAAGAGGATGAAGAATGGAAAGGCTGTTAGTCCAGATGACATACCTGTGGAAGCATGGACGTGTTTAGGTGAAATGGCATTGGAGTTTTTAACTAGATTGTTTAATGAAATCTTGGAAAGTGAGAGGATGCCTGAGGAATGGAGAAAAAGTGTTTTGGTACCAATTTTTAAGAAAAAGGGTGATGCGCAGAGCTGTAGTAACTACAGAGGGATTAAACTGATCAGTCACAGCATGAAGTTATGGAAAAGAGTAGTGGAAGCTAGGTTAAGAAGGGAGGTGATGATTAGTGATCAGCAGTATGGTTTCATGCCAGGAAAGACCACTACAGATGTGATGTTTGCTCTGAGACTGTTGGAGGAGTACAGAGAAGGTCAGAAGGAGTTGCATTGTGCCTTTGTGGATTTAGAGAAAGCATATGACAGGGTGCCTAGAGAGGAGTTGTGATATTGTATGAGGAAGTCAGGAGTATCAGTGAAGTATGTAAGAGTGATACAGGATATGTATGAGGGTAGTGTGACAGCAGTGAGGTCTGCGGTGGGAGTGATGGATGCTTTTAAGGTGGAGGTGGGATTACATCAAGGATCAGCTCTGAGCCCTTTCTTATTTGCAATGGTGATGGACAGGTTGACAGATGAGATCAGTCAGGAGTCCCCGTAGACTCTGATGTTTGCAGATGACATTGTGATCTGTAGTGAGAGTAGGGAACAGGCGGAGGAGACCCTGGAGAGGTGGAGATATGCTCGAGAGAGAAGAGGAATGAAGGTCAGCAGGACTAAGACAGAATATATGCGTGTGAATGAGAGGGAGGATAGAGGAATGGTGAAGATGCAGGGAGTAGAGGTGGCGAAGGTAGATGAGTTTAAGTACTTGGGATCAACAGTTCAGAGTAATGGTGAGTGTGGAAGAGAGGTGAAGAAGATAGTACAGGTAAGATGGAGTGGGTGAAGAAGAGTGTCAGGAGTGATTTGTGACAGACGAGTACCAGTAAGAGTGAAAGGGACGGTCTACAAGAGGGTAGTGAGACCAGCTATGTTATATGGGTTGGAGACAGTGGCATTGACAAAAAGGCAGGAGTCAGAGCTTGACGTGGCAGAGTTGAAGATGTTAAGATTTGCACTGGGTGTGATGAGGATAGACAGGATTAGGAATAAGTATATTAAATGGTCAGCCCATGTTGGAAGGTTTGGAGACAAAGCCATTGAGGCAAGATTATGTTGGTTTGTACATGTGCTGAGGAGGGATGCAGAGTATATTGGGAAAAAGATGCTAAGGATGAAGCTGCCAGGTAACAGAAAAAGGGGAAGGCCTAAGATAAGGTTTATGGATGTGGTGAGAGAGGACATGCAGATGGTTGGTGTGATAGAGCAAGATGCAAAGGACAGGAAGAAATGGAAACAGTTAATGTGCTTTGGCGACCCCTAACGGTAGGAGCCGAAAGATGAAGAAGAAGAAGAAGAAGAAGAAGAAGAAGAGACCAGAGTGCCGATACCCCACAAAACCAAAAGGTCAGAAGCATGAATTTCAAAATCCCGATGATCGGAGATGTTGAAAGTCGTGGTTCTGGTGTTGCGGTTTGTGAATGGGTAGGTGGAAGGTAGGGTAAGTATTTCTGTGTGTGTGTGTGTGTGTTGGTTAGGGGTTGTAGTGTGTGTGTAAATGTGTGTTGTGAATGTCATGTGTGTGTGTAAGGGGAATGGTGGTGTTTCGTTGTTTTTTCATGTGTGTCTGTGTGGTGCGACCTTGGAGTTAGAATAAGTAGGGGGTGTGGGGGGCTTACCCCCCACATGGGTGGTGCAGGGGGGCTTGCCCCAATGCTTGTCTGTAGTTTAGGTTTGTTTGTGTTCTGGGGAGGGTGTGTGAATGTTTGTGTGCACTGTATGTTTGGTATACTTTTCATGATTTTGAATTTCACGGTTTTAGATTTTCATTTTTTTGGTGTTTCGGGTCTTTGGTTTCGGTATTTTGGGCATCAGGAATGTGTGCGTTCGGGATTTAGTAGGGGATCCATACGCGCACGTACACACACACACACACACACACATATATATATATATATATATATATATGTGTGTTTGTGTGTCGACATACACACACACATATATCTGTAAACATAGATATATATATATATATATATATATATATATATATATATATATATATATATATATATATATATATATGTATGTATGTATATATACATATGTGCATATATGTGTAGATATCATTTTGTGTTGTTTATATACCTATATAAATGTTTAACTGTCCGAGGTTCTGAACACATGCACAGCTGTGAATATGTATCCACATATATGTATCTGTATGTGGGGTGCATACGAACATCTGGACCACACTCATGTACCATATTTAATTCACAGCTGAACTGTTTTGTCTTATGGAAACACAGACAGGTGTCACATGTAAACACAGACTAACATTAGGGTGGTATATATGGTGACAAACTTTAGATAAGCATATTATCTGCTATGGCAGTTGGGCATGCTATGCTACACTTTAACATGACTGTCCTGCAGGTGGTGTGGTCTCTCACCCATGTGTCTATCATGGTGGTATTAATACCCCCACCAGCAGTTGGCCACAGTAATTTACAGAACACAAATATCATGGGTCACATCTTTGCCTTTCACTGCTGGTCTGCACATTTGACAGGTATGTCTCACTGCCCACAGGGACTGATACTACTGTCCAGTGCAGTTGTTGAGCACAACATCATTACTGGAACAAGTACTGGTGGCACAAATACATCCTTTCACAGTATACATCCTATTATTCTATGCTATATACTACATGCCAGTAAATGCATATCTGTTTCACATACCTGTTATGTTGTTTCTGCTGTAACACAACCCTGAGCCTTGTGGACTTTCTTGAAGGTTTATCTCTCTCTGTCTCTCTCTCTCTCTCTCTCTCTCTCTCTCTCTCTGTCTCTCCAGTAGAGTGATTGAGCTGGTTTGAATAGATTACAGCATGCTTTTGTTGGTATTGCACATGATCAGGTGGTGGCCTGTGCACCAGTCAGTGTGCACCAGTTGCTCATTGCATGCAGCCTGCTGTGTAGTACTTCAGATAACCACTGTCATGGCAACCCTGTACTATAATTTGCTGCCTTCTGTGGGCATTGTCCCTTCACCTTTACACTATGGATGACATCCTTCCTATGTGTGGACATCAGTGTTACAGACAGCAGGTAGCAATTCCTTTTACAGCAGAACCTGCAGACACAGGCCAAATCCACATTTGGGTAAGATTCCAGACCTACAGACAACGTGAGTAGTGTTGTTGTGTGCAATGTATCTTGCTGTTCTTACAGGGTTTCTGTGTATATGGTACTTTTTCACGGAATGTTGTCTGCCTGCATAGCTCTCAACTGTGGGCCTATCCATATGATACCAGGGGGATTGGCTGTTAGGGTTTGTCTGTGCACCATACAGGTATTGTCCCAAATATATCTGTGGCATTCTGTCTGTTGAGTGCTATCAGTACATGGCTACGTCCATTTGTATTTCAATGTTGCATCCCTGCATAAGGGTATGCTGCAACGAATCCTGTAACACCAGCATTTTCCAGGGTGTGTAACAGCAATAATGCAAATATGGCCCTATGTTCCTGCCTCTGTCCTCCACATATATGCCAGTCTTTGTCCTGCTGTGATACAGGAAGGGTTGTTAGGAAATGGCCTATCATTATTTACCGCTAACATTACTACTATCTTCCCAGTCATGTCATGGACTCCCACACCAACTGTTGGACCATGTTCATATATATATATATGGGGGCAACAGCTGGAGAACACATATGTCCCTTGTACATTCCTGAGGTAAGTGTGTGGTACACAGTGTTCCTTGCTCGTATACAGCCTTTTATGGGGAGTGGGGGTTCTATGCCATTAACCTAGGTTATGGCACCTTTTCAGTGATATAACTGTTAAGAAGAAGGTCATTCAGTGTGATAGTGAGATGTTAGGTTAAGCAATGTTATGTACAAGATACTGTGGCATTAACACAAGTGCTACTTTCCCCCCTAGGGCTTGACTACAGGGTGTAATTGGAGGCTGCTGAACTACATCTGTAACTGTTGATTGTTACATATCCTGAAGGCAAATCCTGTTCCTACTGTTGTACTAATTGAAGGCCTTGGCCTGGACAGCATAGTATGGTATATATACACATTGCTTGCAATTACTGTTTTGTGTGGGCTTTGCATTCATGACTGATTACATATTTCATACCTTATGTGGTGTCAGTACTGGCAGACATTATTGTATAGTACATGAATAAAGGTTATCTATGTATGCATACCTGTGTGTCGTGTCATGTCCTTTGAATTGTGGGTGGGTATATGTTTAATGTCAGTATTCTCATTTGTGGGAATAGTTGCCACAATACACATTTCACAGGTGCCAGTTGAAGGGCTTGTGGCTGAGGGATATACTTTGCACCCAGTACTTCCACACGACCTCAACATATTTATGGCTACTGATACCTTTTGTGTGTGTGTGTATATGTGTATGTACCTATATATATCTCATATGGCTATATCTATATATATATATATATATATATATATATATATATATATATATATATATATATATATATGTATATATATATATATATATATATATATATATATATATATATATAGATATGTATGTATCTATAGATATATACATCAGTATATATCTATATACAATTGCTGTTATATGATTATTTGTAAGTCATACATTAATATATATATATCTACGTATAGCTGTCTATCTGTCTATATTTACAGATATATATCTGTCCATATGTCTATGCATGTTCGGCTTATATTATGGCCTGTTCCTCATTCACTTAGCAATTGTCAGGGATGATCGCAGCATTGAAGTCAGTAACTAGTGGCAACACTTTTGTGTTTCAAACTTCATCTCCTTCTATGTATGTGTTCTAATACATATACCAGTGCAACTAGCAACATTTTAAGTGTATCAGAGCATTAGTTGACAAATATCCCTATTTGTACCCACAGTGTGGCATACTTTGTCCAGACTTCTTACATTAACAGGTTATGTGGTGTGATAATAATACATTTCCTTTACTGTTGACTGGTTGTGCTGCATGATATGTTTGTGAAAACTTCAGGTTATGTACATCTGCCACGGTTTAGTGGTAAATCACTTTGTGTGTGGAGTGCAAGGTCCTGGGTTTGAGCCTTGGAGATGCAGTTTATTTTGTTGCTGAGCAGAACAAGGGATGTTGGCTACAGAGTGATTGAAGCATTTTTAAACAGTTGTAATCAAGTTTGCATGGGTTTGCACAGAGCTAAGCAATGCCTTCACAGGTTAAGCAATTTAGCATCTAACTGAGTATAAGAAACTGTAACCAGACTTTAGCAGTGCTTACCTCCACGCAAACCCACTTACCGCTGCTTAAAAGTGCTTACTGGTGCTTACCCTCATGCTAATTCCTTTAAAAGAAAAGAAAAATGGGTTGATAGGAAAGTGGTGAAAAACAGGGCACAAAGAGGCAAAGACAGTAGGGAAAATAGCTAGGCATGTGCAGGAAGGGTATAGGAAAGGTCCATAGCTGCCCATTTCTTCTACAACAACAGCTGTGCATAAGCACTTTATTTGCAGGTACATTTGGACCCTCAAACCGATGGGAGAGGGGTGAGGACAACATCTATTCATTGTGATGTCAATTAGGCCACATTACATGTATCCAGTGGACGTGTGCAAAATGGACAGCTATGTATGGGGCGAGATTTTTTTGCGGGAACACATTGCCCTTTTTTTTCTTTTTTTCAGGTGAGAGTGGGATGTTGGGGAGAGGTCGTAGGTATATTTGGGGAGGTAGGTTGGGTAGGTTAACAGACAAGACACGCAAGACTCATACAGGGCCGGTATATGATACATATGGGGGGTAAACACCTTTGACGGGGAGGGGTGTTTGGAAGTCAGAAGGCCATGAGCCCCCAACTAGAAACAGTGGGACTGAGGTCCCCACTCATGGGCAGTTACCACTGCACCTTCACGGCCCTGAAGGTGGCTGTGCTGGGGGCTGTGTAGGAGGGACAGGCTCGCCCTCTAATAAAGCCACTTGGCCCTCAAGCTGGCATAGCTGCTCTCGATACTCCAGATTGAGCTCCTTATGCACCATGGCCTGGACCTGTTGATGGATGATAGGTTCCCCTCCGTGCCCGTTCCAGCGGTTCCACCTGAAGGTGGCACAGGGCCCACAGAGGAGGAGGTCTCAGGCTGGGCCCCAGATGTGCTACTGCCCAGTGCCATGGCCAGCTGAGGTGGGACAGGTGGGTCTGCTGTGACCGGCCTTCCCATATGAGCTGTGTTGTCACAGGTTTATGACAGAAATGGGTTAGTAACAGTCAACAACATTCAGGATTAGTTATAACAGCATGCATAAGTATTCCTATTAACCCAACACACCAGAATTAACATAGTTGCAGAGCAAGCAGATCACATGCATATATGGAACAGCAGTGGCCATTACAGGAGCATGCAGGTTTCATTGATGGCAACAGACTACCAATATGGGTGTATTTTCACATGGCACATGCATAGAAACAAATGTGAATATTTATAAACCATTATGACATATGTCCCAACAAAAGGTTGGAGTGTATACATATCAGTTGAGGAGTGTCATTGGGTTATTATGCACATATGGTAGGGGTGAGAGAGAGAGAGAGTTCAATTAGCAACTAATATATCCTTGTAGTTTTCACAACATTCTTAGTCACTGCAGTGGTCTTTCCCTTTCATGTATTATTACACTACACAATGGCCTCATATTGTACACTGGTATGTTTATAAATTATTATATACGTGACCTGTGTCTTACATACAGGTGTGACAGGCTGCAGGTGTTAATGCAACACAAGTTGAGAGTTGCTGTCATACACTTTGGGTGAGGTGCTAGAATGACAGGTTTGTTTCCATATACATTCTCTGACTATATACACATTTGAATATCAGTTATATGTCATTGACAGCTGCCTACAATTCCTCTAGCATCACACTGGATTTTCAGGGGAACAGGGTACCACATAGGTGATATGGGCCATTTATCTGGACATGCTGAATAGATTAGAACAGTTGTGGGGTATGATTATGCATACAACTTACATTTTGAACATTCTAGCAAATTCTGTACTGTTGTTGGGTGTAAGTATGCATACAGCTTTCTATCTGAACATTGTATCAAAATCTGTACAGTTGTGGGGTATGATTATGCATACAACTTAGTAGCACTCCCAGGATTTAAACCCCTGCTGTGTGTGACAAAATATTATAGCTAACATCACAGTACACTGTGCTATCAGGGGACTGATGTACAGTTTTCGACTGTTCTCTAAGTCTCCCTAACTTGTACACTATAACTGACCTCTTGGCACTTCCAATATTGTTATGCAGGACTTCATGCCCATTTTATCTGCATATCACGGTGTGGGTGACACTGCTTAAGATACAGTATTACTATTTATAGCATGGAACAGATTGCCAACATATGATAGAAGAGTAAACAGAAGCACTCCAGGGGTTATACTTTTATTCACAGACTATTACACATTTATTTCTACTGGTACAACACTTTCTAAGGCTCTTATATTTATTTGTTATGACAGTACATGCAGACTGATTACAAACCTGCCTCGCAATGCAGCCTTTGCAGCCTAGCATCATGGGCTTGCTGGTTCGCAGCCTGCTCATCTGCAGCTGCCAGAGAAATGCAGTGATATTTAGCCATACCTATCCATAGTATACACAAGCTAGGCAATTATTTACTACTTAGTAGAATGAGTACTTACTCAGTCCTGGGGCATTAGGCATCTGCCGAGACTCCTGGATCCACTGTTCCAGTACATCTCCACTCCACTGCTTTAGGTCAGCATGGTGGTGCCTGACCTGCTCACCAGTCCAGGGGATATCTGTGGCACTGGTGAGGTCACGGGCGGGACTATCCCAGGCCTCCATTTTATACTGCGAGCCCTGGTACTGTCCCTGCAGTAGTCTCTGATCATGGTGTTTTACCAGGAGCCATAACATGATTTTTGACTCCTGGATGCCCCAGCGCTGCACTCTAAATCGAGTGCCTTCACCCACACTAGCCATTCTGCCTGCAGTAGGAAGCTACAACCAGTTATGAGAAGTATTCCCACCTGTGGGGTTTAAATACAGCCATTTTCCCGCACTTTCCTGTTATTGGCTGGTTTTGAAAAGGCTAAGCTATGGGCACACCTACTTACATAAGGTTGGCACTGCTTAAAGAGGTATACCACTAGGCAGATTGAATTGGCTCTGCTACACATTGCTTACACTTACTAACTTGAGCTGTGCTGCGGTTAGCATTACTTAATAGTTAATTAGCACTATATTTGTCATTTGACAATTATTTATTCTTTATTACAGGTTATATATGTGTCTGGTCTATGTGATTCATGTGTACATACACTGTATGGGGACCTGGGGAATTCTACACTTTATTAAAATCACACCTCGGATCTATGCTTACTGCAGTACTCCAGTTCACATATTTATGTTCTGTGGCAGGTTATCCAACATCACACTGTACATAGTTTCAGTTCACATGTTTGATTTGACTTTCCTGTGGTGAGGATTAGTTTGCTGATACCGCATTCGTATTTATTGCTATGATGGCGTGGTGGTTAACTACTGTGACTATAGTGTGCAGGTTCCTGAGTTTGAGCCTTGCAGAGGCAGTTTATTTTTTTGCTAGGCAGAACAAGGGCCATTGGATACACTGTGATTAAGGTAATTTTGAGCAGTTGTAAGCAGGTTTGCATGGGGGTAAACACTGCCTACACAAGTTAAGCAGTTTAGAGGCTTACTGGGTGTAGGACACTGTAACTGGGAATTAGCAGTGCTTACCTTCATGCAAACCCACGCACATGGCCTTATACTCGCTTACTGGTGCTGAAATATGCTTACTACTGCTTCTTGCTGCTTAACCTGACCACTGCTTTATGCATAATGATACTGACACCTCACATGTGCATTTCCTGCAGTAATCTAGGTTATACATATATATATATATATATATATATATATATATATATATATATATATATATATATATATGTTCCTTCGTGGCAGCTGTACTCCAGTTCATATATATATATATGTTATTCCATACCGTGCTTTGCCATGGGAAATGGTATGTCTCAGTTACCTTCCTGTTCCCCTTTCTTTCTCACTTACATCCATGGGGCGGTCCCATTAGAATGGGTCCGTCCAACCCCAGCACACCTCGGCCCATAATATCTTACCTATCATTCCCTCCACCCCCTCCCTCTCTCCTCCACATCAATCATCCTTCCTACAGGTTCCATCCGAATCTCGCCACACCACTACGCATTGCCCCCTCTCCACTTCTCAGGACCCATCATGTATGTTGTCTCACCCCATGGATCTTCAGGGTTCCCACACATTCGGTCCTCAAACATACTTATCCTTCTTTGCTTACCTGTAAGGCATGGTATGTTACCCCAAGGATTCATTTCAGCAGAATTTTTGGGGTCGTCCTGCTAGGACGAACATGCATTTGTTTAAGATTAGACTTTGCAAGTTGACACTGTATCACCTACTGGTAGTATCCTGCCAGTAGTCTGAGTAGCAGTGCTGTGCAATGCTTAGCTGTGCCTAATATTCGATTTGCATGATATTTGCCTTTTGGCATTGATGTCTTCTTCATTACATGTTATATATGTGTCTTGTATCCTTGATTCATGTGTACATATGCTGTATAGTGTCCAGGGAACTTCAACACTTTATTGCAATAACACCTCACATCTGGCCTTACTGCAGTACTCCAGTTCACATATTTATGTTCTGTGGCAGGTTATCCAACATCACACTGTACATGGATTCAGTTCATATGTTTGGTTTGATTTTCCTGTGGTGAGAATTAGTTTGCTGATACCTCATGCACATCTATTGCTATGATGGCTTAGTGGTTAACTAATTTGACTATAATGTACAGGGTCCTGAGTTTGAGCCTTGCAGAGGTAGTTTATTTTGTTGCTGGGCAGAACATGGGCCATTGGATCCAAAGTGATTAAGGCACTTTAAAGCAGTTGTAAGTGGGTTTGCGCAGGTTTGTGCGACGGTAAGCACTGCTAATCTCTGGTTACAGTTTCTTACACTCAGTTAGCTTCTACTTTGCTTAATCTGTGTAGGCAATGCTTACCCCCAAGCAAATGCACTTAAACATGCTTACTAGTGTTTATATATGCTTACTACTGCTTATTTGTGCTTAAACATGCTTACTAGTGCCTTATTCAGTATGACACTGACACTTCACATGTGCATTTAATGCAGTACTCCAGTTCACATTTAAATGTTATTACGTAGGTTATATGGCAATAAGATGTAAAAATATGTTCATATACAGATTTC
Source organism: Protopterus annectens (assembly GCF_019279795.1). Lineage (NCBI taxonomy): Eukaryota > Metazoa > Chordata > Ceratodontiformes > Protopteridae > Protopterus > Protopterus annectens. The sequence goes on from NC_056730.1 coordinate 828,330,481, forward strand.
ACATGGAAAATTATATGTGTTCCAGTGGGACTCAAACCGGGAATGCCTGTTCATTAGTCGGATGCTCTAACCACTACACTCATGCTGTGCTGCTTCATTTGCATATATATTCCTTGTTATCCTCTTCAGCCTTTTCAGCTGCTTTAACCATAGCTAAGCGATGGGCAAACCCGCGCACCTATGGTTAGCTGTACTTGGGGTTTTAAAAAAAATAAATAAAAGGGTTTCTTCATTTTATTTGACTGTACTGTTGCTGTTGAACACATGGGGACTGTTGGTGGAGATATGCGGACACTTATGAGCAGTCTCACTCATTTATTTACACATTCTTCTTTTCTACTTTGCAGGGGCATGTTTATTCTGAGAGCTCTGCTCTCAGACATGCCCCTTGCACTCATCTATGCTCCGTGTAGCATTAGGAGTTCAGGCAGCGTGCCTTCATTAATATGCATGGCACGCTGCTGTCCTTCTCTTAAACTGACGCTTCCGTGCAGGACTAGATTAGTCCTACATTGAAGATTAGTAAATCTGGGGGACTGTGTTTAATATGACTTACAAAATCCATTTTAAGAACTTGAATCTAAAGAATGCTACCACTATAAAAATCATTTGTGCTGAAGAGTTTGCCATTTGAACTTCTTTAATTCCTGTGGTTCCAGAGGTATGAACATTTGTTTGAAATGTGAAGACATAATTAGATTTTATTAAAATGTTTAGGCTCCGCCCATTGCAAATTAGAGTGCAAACTTCCAGAGGTCCACTGGAAGGAAAGAGTTAAGAAGTTGTGCATCTAATAATGCAGTGAGTTTAATGTCAGTATTTGTGATGAGTGAAGTGTTAACATTGTTCATTCTGTGCTGTAATTTTGTAGAAAATAAACATTACCATTTTTAACAGAAATGCTGGTGTATCCTGACATTGTTAACACTGCCATTTGATATTATAGCAATAACCGATGACGTTGGTGTGGTATATTGAAGATTTACTCACAGTTCGTGTGGTTCAATCATGAGGGTGAAGCCCGAGTGATTAAATAAAGCCAACTGGGGGTAAATTTCAATATTCCACAACCAGAGAGTTAGTTATTGCTATTATGCAGTGACATTATTTAAGAAAAAAATACTTACTTTTCTTAAATAATGTCTTTGTATAATGGTGCATTACTGTTCTTCTGTGGCTGGTGGTATATTGCTGCCTTGTTTTGATGTACTGAGCATGCTTATGGGACTTGTGCTGCAACACTTATGCAGTACATCAGGGCTGTGAAGAGGTAGCAACGGAGAAAGGAAGACCTCCGTTGCTTCGCCTTCTTTGTTATAATCAATAAAAAGAAAAAAAAAAAGAACCCAGGAAACTTTTTATGTTAGGGAGAGTTGGAACAGATAAAATAAAAGGATAATCAGGTAAGTTTTTTAAGTTTTGTAGAATGTACCTGATTATCCTTTTATTTCTGCCTGTGCCATCTCCAGAATGTCTTCTGTTTTCATTTTGTATTAAAATAAAAGTAAAAAAAAAAATACGAGATATACTAACGGGAAAAAGTTCAAGCGACCAGACCGTTTCCCGTTGGTATATCCTCGGATTTACTACGGGCACGCTGGTTGGTCTGGCCAATCAGTGTACTTGTTTTTGAATGCTAATGTCCACTACTGGATTACTAGTAGAGATGAACATCATGGCATAGGGTCAATCTCACTAGATATTCACATCCCGACCCCAGCCCCTGCCCCGAAAACCACAGTGAAAAACTTCTCTAAAGCAAATTTCACACTCCTCAAAACCAAGGTGGAATCCTTCAAAGCCCCCGGGCCTGTGGACAATACGGCCCAGACTGCAGAATCGTTTATAAACGCATTCTATGAATACCTTCACGAATGCATGGATCATGCAATCCCAAACAAATCCAAGACCCAATCCTCCAAAGGCAGGCGTCCTGTCTGGTGGACCCCAGCCATAAACAAACTACAATAGAAGGAGGAAGATACTACATGATAGAGCAAAATCCCAAAAAGGGAAGGCATCTCTGATCAGTATTAGCAAAAAACTACAGGCACTCATAAAATCGTCTAAGGCCAGCTTTGAGAGAAAAATTGCACAGGACACTAAGGATAATCACAAGGCTTTCTTTAATTATGTTAGGAACTTGGGTGGGAATTCCCAGACATGCTCAGAATTAGTCCAAAATGACAAAAAATACACTGAACCCACAGACATTGCCAACATCCTAGCTGACAGGTTCAGTGCAAACTTCTCCACCCTTCCCCACCAAAAGGGCAAATATCTATCCCGGCAGAGTGCTGCCCCCCTGACATCTCAGATGCTCAGGTAAGAGCAACCCTCTCCAAAGCAAAAAACACAGCATCAATGGGACCAGACGGTGTCCCGGGCTGCATCCTACATGAACTCCAAGAAGAACTAAACCCAAACATAAAACTACTGTTTAGTCTCAGCCTTACTACAGGATATGTATCCAAAGAGTGGCGTACAGCAGCAGTGGACCCTCTCCACAAAGGTGGTGCCTCGACGGATCCTGGAAACTATCGCCCCATAAGCCTGACTAGCTTGGTCTGCAAAGCTATGGAAAGGATCATCATGGACCTCATAAATAAAGATATTGGGGATCTACAAACACTGGATCCTACCCAGTTCGGCTTTGTTAAGGGCAGATCCTGCCTCTTAAACCTAGTCAATTTCTTTGAAACAGTCACCAAGGCCATTGACGAGGGGAAGGTGGTCCACACAGCCTACCTGGACCTCGCAAAAGCCTTCAATACAATACTCCTCTCGGGCATTATAGATAAGCTCACCAGCTTAAATATAAACCCCTATGTCACTAGATGGGTTGCAAACTGGCTCAAGGACAGAACCCACATGGTTAGAATTGCTGGAGCCCTGTCAGACTCCAAACCAGTTACAAGTGGCGTCCCACAAGGCTCAGTCCTGGGACCTCTCTTGTTTGGTATATATTTCTCAGAGGTACAGGCCAACACAGAAGGACTGTGGCTGACCAAGTTCGCAGATGACTGCAAACTGGGCGCCATAATCGACTTCCCAGCTGACACAAGCATCCTACAAAAGAGCCTCATGGAAACAGACAACTGGTGCCAGAGCCATGGCCTCAAGCTAAATGCCAAAAAGTGTATAGTCATCCCCCTTCGGGAAAAACAACGTGCCCACAAATTACCACATAGATGGTAATCCATTAAGTACGGAAGAAGTAATTAGGGACCTGGGGACCCAAGGTGATAGCAATCTCTCATTCGACAACCACGTGGACAAAGTGGTTAGAAAAACATTTTATATAGCCCACCTAATCATGAAGGGATTCACATCTAGATCAGGGGAGGTCATCGTGCCTCTTTACTCATCCCTCATTAGGCCCATAATTGAGTACAATGCCCCTTTTGGGATGTACCTTACCAGACACCTGCAGCAACTGGAAAGACCCCAAAAGTACCTCACCAAGAGGATCAAAGGGCTCAAACAGATGCCATATGCTGCCTGGTTAAAGAAACTCCAGCTCTACTCAGTGGCATACCACCTGCTCAGAAGCGATCTGTGCCTGACGTATAAAGCCATGTCCAACCCGGAATTAATGGACATGCTGCACCTCAGAAAATCCAAATCTCATTGAGCTACGCGCTCGAGAGTCTTGAACCTCAGCACTGAAATAAATAGGACATGCTGGAGGGACAGATTCATAACCCAGAGGCTCCCTTCACTCTGGAATAAAATCCCAGTCCAGGTTAGGCAGAGTCCCTCATTGACTCTCTTTAAGAGGAATCTTGATGAGTGGATGGGAGATCGGGTATCACTTCTGTGTCACTGTTAGACAGAGGTGCAGTATACTAACCTCGAAAAAGGGCATAGCAAAATTCATTTAAAATGGGTGGCGAAAGCCAAACACACTCTGGCTAGGCTTGTAAATGCCCTAGGGCAGATAGCCTAGTATGAACCTATGAACCTATGAACCTATGATATAGAGCAATATATATGCAGTATAATGTTTGTTAATGTTAATTTAAAACAATTTGATTACTTTGGTATAAATGTAAATTTGCCTGTGTCACAAGTGATAATTCAATAAAGGTGTTTAAAAAAACAAAATCTTCATCACATAAAAATGAAAATGCTATTCTAGTCAGAAAACTATGCCAACTAGTTGAGTACTATCTTTCAAGCTTAGGGTAAGCCATTTTCTGAAATGAGTAGTTTTACCTCATGAAGTAGTAATTTTACCAATCCTAAGCGATTCAGCTCTAGAAAATGACAAGACTACAACACACCAGAGCCATCTGACTTCTCAAAGCCATTTACCTGGCCAGCATGGAGAAGAAGAAGAAAACACACTTTGGAGTAACAACAAAGTTGGACAAAGAACCAGAAGAAATTTCGATAAACATTTTGTTTTACTCCATATTCAAGGAGGTGGAGGCAATACAGTTAATCTTTATTCTTAGAGGACCAAAGTGCTACATATGAGTCAGTAATTAGTAAGCTCTATAAACATTGTGTGCCAAAAGGAAATATTATAGATGAAAGGGGATGCTTCCACAGGCAAATGTAAAAGAAACATGAATATTTAAGCTTTTCTAAGGTGCTTGGATGAACTGGCTGAAATTCACTGAAACAAAGTATGAACAAACTGATATCAAGGCTGGTAAAGCAGCATGATGCACTAGAGCTTCTTCATGTCCAAATAACCGTTGTACCATATATTAGATAGGTATAGGAAGTATACCTGAAACCTACTTGCCTCCAGCTGTCACACAAGACCAAGTCTTAAAAAGCATGATCAAACGCAAAATATACTGAATTCATGGGTCCTGGCAATATCCTTGGATACATCGTAAATAGCATAAAGCTCAATTTAGCCTCTTACCCATAAAAATACTGTTCATCCTCAGCCTCCATACAGGTTTTATACCAAGTGAATGCAGCAACTACAGTCATTCCCCTGCAAAAGAGAGGGCATTCCAAGACCAAGAAATTACAGACATATATGTTTGAATGGCCTCATATGCAAATCCATGGAAAGACTTATGGAACTAATCAATAATCAATAAGGACAGAAGAAAACTCCAAAATCATCTGTGCTTGGATTCACCAGTGATAGGTCATGCTTACTCAAGCTAGTGGACTGTATCGAATGGATGAATGCAAAATGGTACACACTACACTTCTCAATCTGGCCAAAACTTTTGACACAATTCCCAACTCAGGCATAATAGAAAAGCAAAATAAACTGGGAATAGCCCCCTACCTCACCCACTGGATTGACAACTGGCTTACAGATAGCAAATAGGATATCAAAATAGTGGAAACTACCTCCACAAAGAGGACAGTCACCAGTGGAGTTGCCCAGGGTTTGGTGCTGGGACCTTTCCTACTTGGCATCTACTTCTCTGATGCCAGGCTGGGATAAAGCATTTAGGAGCTATCTGTGTCCATTAGTAGAACAGGGGGAAGTCCTGAGGTAAATTTCCTATTTCCTATCCATTGCTCCAAGTTACAGTTGAATGTGGTCAGGGATGAGCTTTGTTTTATGTGGATGATGAGTCTGTTCCAGGGTGGTGATATATCTCTTGTGAGAACCATTCTGTTAATGATGCAGACGAGGTTGAAGTCCTTGGATCAATTGCATCTATTACCATTTGACTTTGGTGTCATTTGTAAGACAAAGTTAATTAAAAGAGGTTGCTTTTGAAAATAGTACTGAAAATCATGTTTAAAAGCTTTTTGTTCATGGGTTCAGTAATTACTGTACATAATACTGAATCTGACTGACAAGTAAAATTCCCTATTCAAAGAACTCTGATAAGATTCAAGACTGATACAGGGGCTGATGTTACTATGATATCATATGCTATCTACAGAAATGTATCAAAGGATCTGCAGTTGCATGGAGCAGAGACAGCTATATATAGCCCTATAAGAAAACTCGAAGACATGTCTGAGTGGAAAGGACACAAGTTTGAGCTGTGAGTTCATGTGCTTAGTGTGTACATAAATAATCTGCTCAGTGGAGATGTGGCATGTGAAATTGGGCTAATAGCCACAACTAAAGCAGTCAGTATAGATGTGTTTGCTAAGCTTAGTCTGTTTATCAGAGAGCATGAAAATATAAAATGAAAACCAACTGTGTTTCCATAGACCTTGACTACATTGAAGAGACAGCCATTCCCTATGCTGTCAAAAAGTAAAGACAGAACTCAAGAACATACAAACTTGATACAATAGAAAGTGCATCTTAACCAATGGATTGGTGTCTTCTGATGGTCCAAGTGATAACACAAAATGGCTAGGTGAGAATATGTGTTGATTTAAAAAAGCTTACTAACATGGTCAAATGAGAAAGGTTCATTCTGCAACACATAGAAATATAGCACACATGCTAGTTAGTGCTAAAGAGTTTTTGACATTAGATTCTTCCAGTGAGTTATGGGAAACACCCCAAGAAGAAATAGTTAAATGCTGACAGCCTTCATTACTTCTATAAGAAAGTTTGGTTTCAAAAGGCTGCTATTTGGCATAACTTATGCACCTGACATCTTTGAATGTAAATTCAGTGACTTGCTAGGAGGCCATAACAGTGTTATTGTTATTATGAATGATGTACTGGTGTTTGATTCAGAAAAAGAAGCACAAGATTCTAGGTTGAAAGCAACACTCCAAACCACTAATTCAGAGCAAAAGTTAAACTGAGACAAATGCTGTTTTGAAAGACTGACTTTCACTATTTTGGCTAAGTGGAATCACAAAAGATGCAAGCAAGTTCAGAGCAATATCTGAGTTGCAGAGGCCATCTTATCCCCACTGACATACTTGTTAAACCTCACTCACCACATTACCCACAGCCGTCCACTCGTCTTTGCCAAAACCAACAACTCTTGCTACTTCTTTAAACCCTCCATTCTCTCACTCTCACATCTCATCAAAAAAAAAAAAAAACTTCCTTCAGGTCAGGTCCACAAACCTGATCCAGGTCATCTTCTACTGTGTCCTCCCCTTAGCTAAACAAAAACTCTCTCTTCCTACGCAACCTACCTAACTATACAAATTTCAAATCTCAGCTACTCTCTCATCTTTCTTCCAAATGGGAATGCCCTTGCCACGCTCCAGCTTAACACCCCCCATTCCACCTTGCACTGACTCATCCAACTAGCTCTACTATTACTTCATCCCACCCAAAGCAATCCCTCCCCTACTAAAAACTAATTTTCTCTCTAATATCTATTGCACTGTACTCTCCAATCTCAAATATACTATTACCCTCTCCATGCATAATATTTTCCTAACCTACTAATAGCTAGTAGCTATATATTTTGAAATGTTAAACCTACAATTGAGTTTATAACAAAAATATTCACTTTATGTAAATGTTGAAATTTCTGTATTGATTTTTTTTCCAACTTATATTTTTTTGCATTTTCAGATTTAAATGTTAACAACAATGGCAAAAAAAACAGTATACAATGAAAGAAAATGAAAAACAATATACAGACATTTAACATAAATCGCCTATATCATCCTGTCATGACAGAAGAAAAAAGAACTGGTTATCTACTGTATATAAAATTACATTAGCCAACACAATAAGACATTTATCTAAATAAACTGAGATAATATAGACATAATATTAGGAAACAAAAGGTGACCAGTACATTATATAAGAAGTAAATTAAACCTTTGAACTCAACTATTTACAACTGTACAAATAGTGCCACTAATAGTTGAGAGATACGTTTTTACTAATCATATGTTATTTTACAATGAATTATGCTACTTAGAGATTTTATTTCAAAATTATTAGAGAAAGGGTCTTCCATACCAAATAATGCGGGTAATTACATAGTTATACCATAGATATTTATTATTCTAATATGTGGTGTAAGATATTTTTCCATATTTTTAGGAATTGTATTTGTTTCTTTTTATCATTAATCATGTGTTTGTGTGAGATTATGTAAGTGTGGGCCATATTCATAAATTCTCTCCAGTTTAATTCAGATCTGTCTATCCAGTTTTGAGTAATATATAATCTGATTAGTTCAAATATGGGGATCAGAATTCTTAAATCCAATGTCGGTACATGAAGTGAGTTAACATGTAGAATCACAAATTCCCAGGATAATGTAGATTTCCCATAACCCATTTTGTCGAGTTTAATTCTTAATGAATCCCAGAGGTTATGTTCAAATTTGCAGTACCAGAGGATATGTAATAAGTCTGCTATTTGTGATGGACTTAAGGGACAGAAAGGTGAGTTATTCGGGAAAAACTTATTTAGTTGTTCTGGTGTGTAATAGGCATTATTGTTGACCATTAACTGGGTGTAAGTCAATTTCATGTAGTGAGAGTATTTGTTTGTATTAAACCATGCTTGTGAGAGCTGAGCATTAGTTATTTCTGGATTCTTGTCTTCCCAGTATTGAGCAGATGTAAAGGTGGACTGGTATTTTATAGAGTTGCTCAACTTGTATGTAACTGACAGCATTTTTTTGGAAGTTTTAAGAACTTGACTAAGGCCTGTGTGTTTGTTATTACATTTTCTATTGCTTGTGGGATGTCTCTGAAGATAGATATCTTTTCCACCAATTGTCTCAATATTATTGTGTGTTTGTTATTAAGGTTGAGATGATGTTTGATATCTTTTAATGACCTGTATTTAAGTCTATATAGATTCCAGACTGTAAGATCACATTCTCAACTGCTCACTCAGATCCAAAAAACAAAATCTCCTTTGGGTCCACAAACCTGCATGACTTCCGGGCCATCTACTGCTGTCCCACTCCTTAGTTAAACAGTGGAACTCTCTCCCTACACAACCTACCTAACTATACAAATTTCAAATCTCAGCTACTCTCTCATCTTTCTTCCAAATGGGAATGCCCTTGCCACGCTCAAACTTAACCCCCCCTTCCACCTTGCACTGACTCATCCAACTACCTCTACTATTACTTCATCCCACCCAAAGCAATCCCTCCCCTACTAAAAACTAATTTTCTCTCTAATATCTATTGTACTATACTCTCCAATCTCAAATATACTATTACCCTCTCTACGCATACTATTTTCCTAACCTACTGACTAGTAGCTATATATTTTGAAATGTTAAACCTACAATTGAGTTTATAACAAAAATATCCACTTTATGTAAATGTTGAAATTTCTGTATTGAATTATGTCTTTTCCTTTTTGTAACATTGTGACAAGCCAATTGCAACTATCATGGAGTTTATCTGTAAATGTTCAATTAAGCTGTATGAATTATGTCCTTTTGTAATATGTGAAATGTAACTTGCAATTATTGTGGAGCTTTTCTTCCTGGGCCTCCACTGAAAACTGTCTCTTCTTGGCCCAGTGGACTTCCCCGGTCATCAAACTTAAACAGTAAAAAATATATATATATCAATCCATGCGCCTTGAAAATTAATAGTAGCACACACATTTTCCATAACTAACCACCTGTTGTCAGATACCAAAATATATGCTAGCATCATTGTCCAGAGCATAAAGTTAACAAGACCAGTGACTGTCAAGGGACAAAACTTTATAGAAAACTACCACAGTGACCATGTGTTACATGCTATTATCTTAATATGTCCAAGATGAATGGCATAATCACAGGACACAACAAGAAATCCCATGTATAGGTACTATATAGTCATAGCACAAGTATCAGAACATGTCATCCTGCTACAGTACCAAGAAAGTTATACTTATTTTACATTGGGCTGAAGGGTTGAGGCAGCCAAGGTCTCACTAAATACCATGAGAGAACCAGCACCTCAGTGTGGTAGTCAAATATTAGTCTAGGGATTGCACTGCCAGTTCTGCATTACCCATGAGTCCTATTAAAGAAGAGAGCCATTCATACTGACACCCTTACCACAAGTTCCTTGGCAAAAGATAGTAACTGGCTTGTATTAGTTTGGGGGCAAATGTTGCAAACTGTTGGCTATTATATGTACAAACTAAAAATATTGCATTCAGTTATTGCTACCAGAAAACAAATAATAGCTGGGTTCAAGACCATGATCACAAGATAAGGAATACCTAATAAACTGGTTAAGACAATGGTGTGCAATTCAGGTTAACAGAATTCCAAGAAATTGTTGGCAATTATGGTTTTACTCAGACTGCATCAGCTTCTCACTATCATCAATCAAATGGAACAAAGAGAACAACCCACGTAGCTAAACAGATTCTGAGACCCACTGATCCCCCACACAGCTGTTATGTCATATCATATTACTCTTGTAGTGCCACCTGTGAACACCCACTTCAGCTAATAATTTTAAAACAAGTAAGAATTAACATGCTGAGGCTAGAATCTCATCTTGAACCAAAACATATTCCATATTACTCAAACTAAATGTCCATTTTTTTTTATTTGTCCAAAAAGCCAAGGTTTTCTACAAAAAGATTTATAAGTAATGGTATTCTGTATAGCCTATTTTTCATCTAGATCAACATGTGTTCCTGAAGTTGTTGAGGAGGAGAGAAAGTGGGACACGGCAAGTGTTGTAATGCAAAACATAATAAACCAAGGTCATATATGTTGCAAATCAAGGATGATGCCATGGTTAGATGCAATCAGAGGCATATTCATATAGCTCTTGATTTGCATCAAGCTGAGTATCATGTTTCTGTGGTTTTTGAGCTGAGAATAATGAGGCCCACATCTAGCAAAAGAATTCCAACTTTCTCAAAAACACTACCACGGCATTTTACCCGACAACTGTCAATGTTCAGAATCCATGACATGTTGTAATAGACAATGTGCGGCCCAACCTAGTGTCATTGCTCCTGGTCCTCTTACTACTCTGCAGAGTGACTCTAAACATAATATTATTTGCTTTGTTTGTCTAACTATTGTTTTTCGACTGGCTCCAAACTCAGTTCCTGTACTGTACAAGTAACATAAGGGAGTAGAAAAATCAAAATGCCAATTAATTGCAGAGATTATAACTTAATAAAGACAAATATGTGATTCTTTTGAATTGCTCCATGATGAGAAAATATTTTGCTTAAGTAAGGTCTGACTGAGGAGTTGCCAGTTTGTGAATAATTATAACACAGCATATTTAAAAATGCATAGAGCACTGCATTGTCAATAGCATTCAGAAAATGTTAAATGTGTGTACTACCAGGGTCATTCCAAATTGTTAAGCATGTGAATTGATTGTATGCATATATATGCATTGTTTTTTAAGAGAGAAGTTTCCCGGAGGTGGATGGGGGAATGTACAGCTGCAGACGGATCATTATATTTTGAGATTAGGGCTGCATAATGGTTAAAGTATTTGAATTACAAATGCAAGGTACAGGGTTTGATCCTCACCTTTGAGGGAAATTGGCTAAGCTTAAAATAGCCCATAAGGGTAGCTAGCCTATTACTGAACATACTACTTACTTGTGTGTGTGTATGTCTATATATATATATATATATATATATATATATATATATATATATATATATATATATCCAAGCAAAACCACAACTGGTAACAGACAGAAAGGCAAGGCTCAACAGTTGTAAAAATCCACAAGTTTTATTAAAAGTTATCGCTTTCGCAGTGTTCACCACCACTTCATCAGACAAAAAAGTAAAGCAAATAAACTTCTTTTATACTAGATTTCAGTATCATTTAACACAACAATGCAGAATCCTAACTGATCCACATGGCATCTGCTTTTAAAGCAACAGTGTCTAAAAACTACACATAAAAAATAACAGTAAAAATAACAAGATGCAGTACATTTATCTATTTTCTTTGCTTTTAATACGGGTTTTAGGGGATACATGGTCCATTCAGACCCATTCCCCTGTGTGCTCCTAATCTTAAAATCCACTGTAATTCTGCATTTTCAGTCATATTTGCTAAATACCCCTCACCCCCCCATACTCACATTCACAACTTGTAAAACTTGGAGTACAAATGTATGTGTGTTGCCATTTGTTAGTGTGTTTTACTAAAGCACTACAATCGTTCCTTCTTCTCGTGCAATACAAATGATCCCTCACTCTCTCTTTCAGTTTCCAGTTGTTTTACCTACATAAAATTTGAAACATGAAACACAGTGTGCTGCATAAATAACATTCTGTGTTGCAGTCTGCTGAAACCCTAAGTTTCCATAAATGGCCTGTCTTTGGATGCTTAAAGTACATAGACTGATCAATATAGTCACAATATGCACACTCCTGACATTTATGTACACCCCATTGCCTTTCCCCTAGATTATGATATGATCTAGGAAAACATAAATGATGTTTAAGATTCTTCTTATTTTTATACACGAAAACAAGTTGCTGGCCTACCAGCTCTTTTACGTTCTCGTCAGTGTGTAAAATGTGCCAGTTACTTCTGACCACTTCCCTAATCCTGTTCACCTCTGTTGTATAGGTCATAACCATGGGCATTTCCACAGATCTACTTTAAGCATACTTAGCTGTATCATTTCACTGTGAGAAATAGGGCTAGGCCCTCCCTCGTCTTTCCTTATTTACTACACTATATGCCTTGTCAATTTCCATAACTTGAATCTCTGTCTTCTTTTTTTCTAGGACTACACCTGCCATATCGTGGTATCAGAAGGAAGTCCCATGATTTAGACAACTACAGAGGGAGCCAGAAGAGGAAGGAGCCGCCGACATCCCACCAAATCAGAACCATCAAGAAAATGTGGGGGTTGAAACAAGGAGTTTAGTTTGGAACATTTCCAGCTACAGTTTAACAGCAGCAGAAGAGTCGCTGATGACTAAAAGTTTGAGTTTTGTCCCCACTACTGGGGCTAATATTACAGAACTGCTAGTTGAGTTTCGTCTGTTTGCACATAATTTAGCATTAAAATTAATGTTTGGTAATGATGTTGAAAATAATGGAGTCAAATTATTTAAAAAGCCTGGTATATTTGTACAAGCACTGCCTTCTGCTGTTGAAGTTTTTTTTATCAGCCTGTGAAAATGACTTGTATGAGTTCTTTAGTCACAAGCAACTGAACAGGCACAATAGCTCAGATAATTTATCTAAAAGTGAACGACAAGCTTTGTTAGAAATGCAACGTAATACAAATATTGTTATTCATCCAGCAGATAAGGGGGGACCGGTGGTTGTTCTTGATTCAACTTGTTATCATGATAGTATGTTTACTATGCTTAGTGATTTTAACACGTTGTTAGTATTGATGCAGTAATGGTGCATGACTTGAAATGTAGACTTGACAACTGTTTACTAGAATGTTTGAATTTAGGGCTTGTTACTAAGGAACTGGATGATTATTTTATTGTGCAGAGTCCACTTATACCTCAAATGCATGGGCTACCAAAAATACACAAGCACCACTTGAAGCCCTCATTCAGAACCATTGTAGCCGGTGAGGGCTGGTTGACAGACCATATTTCTAGGTTTCTGGGCAAACAACTTAGAGAGGTTCTGAATGAATATGAGGTAGTGTTAAGGGACACAGAACATTTTCTAAGGGATCTATATTGAGGTCTTGGCAACTTTAGATGTGATTTCATTATTTACATGTATTCCCAATCAGGAGGGGATATTGATGGTGAAAAGTGCCTTAGGTAGATATGGAAAATTTGAATAAAAACAGGTGGATCTATTCTGTTTTCTCTTGGAATTCGTTCTAGAGAATAACATATTCTTCTTCAAAGACAAATGCTATTGGCAAAAAAAAGGAGTTGCCATGGGCACTAGCTGTGCAAACTCCTATGCCAACTTGGTCATGATGGAATGGGAACAGCAACACATTCTAAATAATATGGATACACATATAATAATGTATCGATGTTTTGTGGATGATCTTTTTATAGATTGGCAGGGAGATGAAGAGTTTAGAACTTTATACCCGATATTTGAACACCAGTAGTAATTTTCTTAAATTTACTCTAAGTAAATCCATGAGTAAAATTGATTTTTTGAATCTAACTAAAGCCAAGCAAGGAACTTGTCTAACCACCAATATTCATAGGAAAGAATGTCATCGCCCCACATATTTGCATAGGGATAGTATGCACCCTCAATATATTTTTAGTAATATCATTAAGGGACAGGCTATGAGGACCTCATGTCTGCCCTGTAAAGACAAGGACTTTCAGGATGGACTACACCATCTATGGGATGAATTTAAGGGTAGAGGGTATAGGCCTGTGGAAATTGACAAGGCATATAGTGTAGTAAATAAGGAAAGACGAGGGAGGGCCAAGCCCTATTTCTCACAATGAAATGATACAGCTAAGTATGCTGAAAGTAGATCTGTGGAAATGCCCATGGTTATTACCGATACAACAGAGGTGACTAGGATTAGGGAAGTGGTCAGACGTAACTGGCACATTTTACACACTGACGAGAACGTAAAAGAGCTGGTAGGCCAGCAACTTGTTTTCGTGTATAAAAATAAGAAGAATCTTAAACATCATTTATGTTTTCCTAGATCATATCATAATCTAGGGGAAAGGCAATGGGGTGCACGTAAATGTCAGGAGTGTGCATATTGTGACTATATTGATCAGTTTATGTACTTTAAGCATCCAGAGACAGGCCATTTATGGAAACTTAGGGTTTCAGCAGACTGCAACACAGAATGTTATTTATGCAGCACACTGTGTTTCATGTTTCAAATTTTATGTAGGTAAAACAACTGGAAACTGAAAGAGAGAGTGAGGGATCATTTGTATTGCACGAGAAGAAGGAATGATTGTAGTGCTTTAGCAAAACACACTAACAAATGGCAACACACAAACATTTGTGCTCCAAGTTTTACAAGTTGTGAATGTGAGTATGGGCGTGTTTAGTAAGTATGACTGAAAATGTAGAATTACAGTGGTTTTTAAGGTTAGGAGTGCACAGGAGAATGGGTCTGAATGACCATGTAACCCTAAAATCCATATTAAAAGCAAAGAAAAGTAGATAAATGTACTATTTTGCATCTTAGTATTCTGTTATTTTTTATGTGTAGTTTTTAGACACTGTTGCTTTAAAAGGAGATACCATGTGGATCAATTAGGATTCTGCATTGTTGTGTTAATTGATACTAAAATCTAGTATAAAAGAACTTCATTTGCTTTATTTTTTTGTCTGATGAAGTGGTGTTGAACACTGCGAAAGTGCTAACTTTTAATAAAACGTGTGGATTTTACAACTGTTGAACCTTGCCTTTCTGGCTGTTACCAGCTATGGTTTTGCTTGGAATTCTGTTTGAGTTTGTTGCTGGAACACTGCTTTTGGGTTTTCTTGATGCTCTCTCTCTCTCTCTCTCTCTATATATATATATATATATATATATATATATATATATATATATATATATATATATATATATATATATATATATATATATATATCTAAAATTAACCGCACTCAAAAAAATTGAACAAAGAGAAGAAATTTTAACTAAGAAATGAACTTCGTGACAATAAAAGCATTAAAAAATTAGTAAATCACACCAACAACTCTTGTAGAACTTTAGCGTTTTCGTTTTATTTATTATCAAGACTTCTTCAGAAGACATGTTTCTGAAGAAGTCTTGATAATAAATAAGAGTTGGTGTGATTTACTATTTTTTGAACGCTTTTATTGTCACTAAGTTCATTTCTTATATATATATATATATATATATATATATATATATATATATATATGTGTGTGTATGGGTTGCAGACAGTTCTCTGAATGATCAGCCATATTGATATCTGTTTGGGCAACATCATTTGGTTGATGCAGCCAGGGGTGTGTGATGAACAATTCCCAGGTAGGAGAATATTCCCTTTCCTTGGGGATTACCCTGTCTTAGAGGTAGTATATATAATTATCAGTGTGAGTGGGGAGAATAGCTTCCCACATGGCAGGTGTAGGAGGAATTACCCCCACTTAGGGTTCCATAGGTGACGGAAGCTGTTGAAGACTGGGGGGGTGCAGAGGGTGAGAAGGGCATTTAGTGATCTAAAAAGGGCAGTTTTTCATAACTATTTACTACCACAATATAGGTTCACTTGGAGGACATTTTAAGCTTAATCAATTCCCTTTTTGTGCTTGAATTAACTTGTTCTGATTGGTCTTACCTATCCCATGGCTGATAATTGTATATTAGCCCTAGTGAGAATAACTGTGGTCATACCATAGATAATTTGAGTAGACCCTTGTAAGGAATGCAGCATTTAGGAACTGCCTCTATCCATTAGTGGCATGAGGGGCAATCCTGGAGTACATTTTCTATTACCCATCCTTAGATCCAAGTTGCATTTGAATATGTACGGTTGAGCTTTGTTTTATTTGTATGGATAGTCTGTTCTGGAACAGTGGTAGCCTCTGTGATATATATCACAGAGGCTGCCACTGCTCTGGAAGAGTGGTAGCCTCTGTGATATATAGCCATCTCTCCACAACATTCAGTTTAGATACCTGGTCTGAGTATTTCTGATGCCATTTGACTTGCTGATGTTCAGTTGGTCCATCTGTATTAAGTCAGAGGATGCCTTGTATTTCAGACTTGTCATCTCTAAGCACTCTGTAAGATAGTAATAAATCTTTGAGGTGGTCCATGCAAGACCTCTTGTTTGGGACTTTTATCCTTTTAGTAAGGTATCTCTGAAGGTATTATAATTGTTGTATGGGGATGGACAAATACATGCCAAAGTGGGCATTATACAAAATGATTGACCTAATGAGAGCTTTGTAAAGGGGGACAACAACATATCTAGATCTAGTCACAATTAATTTGTTTATAAACTGTGCAGTATAGAAAGGCTTTCATATGACTCTGGGCACATGTTGGTCAAAAGTTAGGTCACTGTACATACCAGTTCCCAAATGCCAAACAATTGGGTCAGTTCTCAGAGGGCATTGCCATGATTTTGACACCGGTTATTATTTGGGACAAACCTTTGTGCATGATGGTTGAGTCATTTAGGGATTCAATAACTGCTCCTAGCTTGCAGTCAACTCAAACTTAGCTGGTCAAAGCCCTTTGGTATTTCCTTTTACTTTTGAGATTTATATGCCAAACTGAAAAAGTCTCAGCACCAAACCTTGGGTGAATCCATTGGTGACTGGTCTCTTCCCTTATTTTGATCTCCTGCATCTTGTGAGCAAGTTGGCAATGCAGCTAGTGATGCAAGTGTTTGCTCCTACATTATTCATCTTTTATACTACACCTGAGTAAGAGATTGCATCAAAAGGCTTGGCCAGGTCAAGGTAATGTGGTGTGAACTGTTTTACCTTCATCCATTGCATTGGTAACAAGACTAAAGCTTAAAATTTGCCCATGATTTTGAGCCTTTCACACTTTCCTCTGGGCTGTTTTCAAACACATTTTTAGGCTATGCATATATGAATGCATTCTTTGATTCACCTTCCTGATTGCATTAACTTATATTCCTTGTATAATACAGCACCAGCTGTTAGAATGTGTTTTAAATTTGTAGTTTTGAACAGTCTTCTAGTAAGCATTGAAACAAAATGTATGAACCAATAATGACAAAACTACCCATTTCAGAAAATTTCAACCATAAAAGGCCACTCAAACATCTGTCATTACAATCCACTCATATCAGTAAATATGAAAAATCTCTGCAGAAGTAATTCATCTAAATAATTCCACATTAAAGGGATTTCTAACTATTGAAGAGGTAGCTGCTAGGAAACAACTTTATATTTCATTGTTTCATCTACAAGTAAAGTGGCTGTTGCCCTTGAAGAATATTTTGCCGATGTTACATTAAAAATGATAAGCTAGTAATATTGCAATAGGGAATGGATGGCAAACTGATAACAAGTTCATAGTTACTAGGTAATTCCTCCAAATGAGGGCATTCACAGAACTGCAGCATCCACTCCTTTTAAAGTACAACACAGTACAGTATCAGTGATCCATCTGCATACTGTAGGAGTAGAACCCACAGCCTTTTGCATCAAAATGCTGCGTGTTGTGCTAATAACAATGCAAACAGACTTGGAATAAGCATTACTAAACTTTTATTCTCCTGAAGCTCTCAGCTCCTTGTACATTTTTTTTTATTTATTTAACAGTAAAGTCCAACTTGGAACAAAGCCAATTTTCAGCAGATGCCCACTTAGAAATGCTCCAGACACATGTCTTTGTAACACAGCAAGAAACTGGAGCACCAAGAAGAAACCCACACAAACACAGGGAGGACATACAGACTCCAAACAGAAGGCACCTTAGCCAAGAATCAATCCAGCAAACCTCTTGTTGGGAGGCAACAACACTATCACTGCATCACCCACTTGACGTAAGGGAATCACTCAGTTTAACAGCAGAAAAAGTCTGGAAAAAGACAAAATTTATTTGGAGCGCAAAGGCCCAAAACCAGGGACACAATTTAAATATTGCTTGTATAATTTTACAAAGTTGCTAAAATAGTGTTTTGTGTTCCCATGTGTTTCCAAAAAAGATAAGAAGACTGAAACTTAAAGGGCTATCATTATTTAGTGAATTCCATTCTTACTGATTTTCCAGAAAATCACAAATTTTACGAGCAACAAACCAAAAGTGTGAGCCAAATATTTTGTGAAAATCTAAATGGTTGAGACCTATGGACTAAACTCCCTGAATCACAAGTTGTGGTGTTGGTAGAGAATGCAGGCTCCTGTACTTAAGGTACAGGGTCTGAGCCTCAGAAATATACACACACATACACAAAACTTATATAAACAAAATGGAACACCAGAAATTGTAACTACCAGTTAAATGTAGCTGGGGCATTTTACACACACACACACACACACACACACACACACACACACACACACACACACACACACACACACACACACACACAGTAATAGGTCACCACTTATACCATTACAGACATGCACACACTCTGTTACATACTTACACAAACTCACATACATGTGATTAGTACTTCTCTATATAAATGGAGCAGCAGCTACTTATATAAACAAAACAAAGCACCAGCTACTTATAAACAAAACAAAGCACCAGCTACTTATATAAATGGAGCACCAGCTACACTACTTACATAAATACAATCAGAGCACCAACTAATTATATAAATAAAATGGATCATCAGCTACTTATATAAACAACAAAATGGAGCATCAGCTACTTATATAAACAAAACAGAGTATCAGCTACTTATATAAACAAAACGAAGCACCAGTTACTTACATAAATATAAATGGAGCACCAGCTACTTATATAAACAAAACAGAGCACCAGCTACTTATATAAACAAAACAGAGCATCAGCTACTTAAATAAACAGAGCACTAGCTACTTACATAAACAAAATGGAGCACCAGCTACTTACATAAATATAAACAGAGCACCACCTGCTTATATAAACAAAACAGAGCACCACCTACTTATATAAATGGAGCACCAGCTACTTGTATAAATAAATGGAGCACACCAGCTACTGAATAAATGGACAGCCTTGGGGGAAACACATAAATACCTCTCCTTACCGTGGATGATCTGCCAGCAGGCTTGATGTGATCAGGTAGTTGTTTCCACACACTTTTGTGTTTAAATAGCATGCAACACACGCATTAGTCCTTACAGGTCTTGCAGCTGTTAAAGTGGGGGGGCACTCCCTCCCCCTCACTCTATGGTTCTGGCACCTATGTAGGGTTGCCAACTTTTCATGTCAAAATATTTTGGACATGTACGTGAGCGCAAAATTAAAGCAGAATAGAAGTGTGCTTTAATGTCCCCTAGAAGGGGATTGCTGTACAGTATTACTGTGCTCAATCAAACATATTCTTGTGTTCTTCCAAGTCAATAACAGTGTCTCTTAATTCTGGACTGTCCAGAATTACCCTACCCCTACTACAAAAACACTCATATTTATTTTACTCATCTCCTGGGTAATCCCTGTAGCATGCATGAGATGTGTCAGTATTTGCTGTGGTGACATTTTAATGTTGGTATTCTGGGTGTCCGTGTACCTGTCATTCAACTAGCTGCCTACGCCTAAATATATATATATATATATATATATATATATATATATATATATATATATATATATATATATATATATATATATATATATATATATATATATATGGTTTACTATCAGATGTTCGACATGAATGTAAACTAAAGCTGAAATAACCAATGTGTAAGACCGAAATACACATTACTGGACGTTGAAAATGTCGAACACAGTTATCGAAGACATAGAATCGACATTTTCTAACAGCAATATGCAAATATGCACTACCGCGTTGCACTTCTTCCCTGGAACATTGCTGTAGCATTGGAAGTCATATAGATGTAATGTCCACATAGCCCAGCGTTACTATTCCTGTTTAAATAGGCTGCAGCTTGAGCATGTCAATGCCATTATGGCTGTATGACTGCTGTGATGCCGGGAAGAACGTCTCATTTCCCCATATAGCTAGTGTCCACCAATGTGCTCAGACCACCACAAATTGCATAGACAAAACAAGTATATCCGGTTAACCACTCTGCATTACCAAATACTGTGCTTTGCTCTAATGTAGGTTCAGTTGAATATGTGTGATCCAGACCAGGAGTGTATGTGGGTACTCATCCTAAAAGGAGCAATGCTTTGCTACAAGGGCAGTAAAACCCTGACATGTAAATGTATCTCGTTTAGCTAGTAGTCTACCAAACGCTTCCTCCTTGACTTGCAGATGCCTCCATTTAGGTGACAGAGGTGCACACATGTCGCTCCTCTGCAGGAGATCCTCTAAATGGTTCTGTTCCAGCTGTATGACTTCCAACACATCAATTATGTATAACCTCTTCCTCCCCAATAGACTGCAAAGGCACCTGTGCCACCCCTCCATGGCATTTTGGGATCTCGGAACCCCTAGCACTGCAGTATCATGCTGATTCCAAAACTGAACCTCAAATAGAGGTGGTATTCTCTCTGATGTTATGCCTCTTATACCATAATGCAGGGATTTCCCAATTATGTAGTTCTCTGTGAAGAAAGTGCACAGCAGTTGCGCTGCTCTGGCACGTCAGTCATTATACTATCAAAGGTCGAGATAACATCACTTGGGTGCAGGAAAGCTAGTGCAGGGAGTTCTTTGTATAGGGAGGAAAACGTTCTACACTTACTGAACTCACTGGCCAGGTGTCGATGTTGTATCTGCCTCCATAGTATCTGGTCCAGATGGAACCAGCAGCCTTTGGGATTACTATGAGGGAAATTCCGCTGTATGGAATTTGCAGCACCCTTCCCGAAATCACTGAGTATTACTCTTGGTGACAGTGTTATGGACTGCTGCTCACATACCAGCTTCACGTTTTTCCAAAAGAGATCATATGTCACTTCTGTTTTGCTGGAGAGTAACCCGTAAACAACAGGGATGTTTTTTTCTGTATTCTACACCAGGCAGTGGGCAATGGACTGTATATATCTGTTTGCAGTCAACATTTGTAATGGGAAGGTGCCATCTACCATCATGTATTCAGCCTGACTCAACATTTGTAGGTTCTTCAGAGTAGTAATGGCCACTACACAATTACATAGCGCACCATCGCTATTGTGTTGAACTATAAAACTACTGTTCTTAATGGGTAACATGTCCAACGTTAGCTATTTCAGGCTAGTGAAGCCCTTAAAGTGATCTCTTTTTGCCTTGTTTCTACATCTGATGACAGACTGCTTCAATGCGTTGGTGTTGGGTAATTCACTTGCATTCTCAGTGGATGTGCTTGCTAACACCTCCGATATCACTCTGCAAGGATCCTCAACAGATTGAACTGCTCTATGCTTAATTTCAGTCCTCACCCTACAGACTTCTGGTTTTCTGGAGTCCGGTGCATGGTAATGTGCCATTGATTTCAACAATACTTCCCCATCAACACCACCCTCTGTGATACATCTACCTCTACATTTCTCCCGATTTTTTAGTACTCAGCAACAATAATTTCTCGGGTGTATATCGCAAGTGCGAACGCTTAGGTTGTCGAATACAGCATGATCAACACCTAATAAGTGAACCATGAGTACACCAAATGCTGGAAACCGTGAAATTCTAAATCCTGATTTGGCATAGTCAGCCCTTCTGCGGTGTAGCTCGGTAAGGTAAGTGTGCGATAGTTACAGACCTTAAGGTTAGGGTGAGGGTTAAGGTAAGTGCATAGATAGTAATGTATGTATGGGTTAGAAGTAGGGTTTGGTTAAGTGTATGTGTGTAGATTATTTATTTTGTTTGGGTATAGCTTATTAAGATAAGTGTGTGATAGTTACGGACCTTAGGGTTAGGGTGCGGGTTAAGGTAAGTGCATAGAAAGTAATGTATGTAAGGGTTAGTGTAGGTTTAGAAGTAGGGTTTAGGTTAGTGTATATATGTGGTTTATGTATTTTGTTTGGGTGGGTAGTATATAGCGAGCAGTGTAGTGGGAAGTATGTTTTGTTTTCGTTAGTGGGTGGAACGGTGTTGGCCAAGCAAAAGTATTCTGTGATGTGTTTTTCTGCATTGTGAGGTTTCGATGACTTGTGCGTTTGCTGAATAGGTGTCGATCATGTTGTATTCAACAACCTAATCATTCGCACATATAATATAAATCCTAATTTCTCATTGTGGATGCCTTCTCTAGATAATACTGATACCCATACCCCACAAGCATTTTCCGACCTTTTTGAGTTTCAGTTGTGGAATACACTGCATTCAATGTGCCTGTCCAGTAATCCTGAGTTCCAGTTTCACTAACCTATGGATAGAAGCATGTCTATCAGTTCACATACACATGTAAAGCACATGAATACTGTCATATCTGTGTTATGCTGTACATACCGGACCGTTGCACTCCACTGTGAGCCTCTTGTTACTGTCAGGGTATACTTCCCTATACCAGAGTATTGTATTCCAAATATTGCCAATCGCTGTTTGTCTTTTCATTACTTTGGGATACCCGCACTATATTTTGAATGGGTCTATATTAGAACATCAACTTTTTAAAACGTCAAATGTTCTAATATTGACCCCTATTCAACGAATGCTGACAATATCGAACATGCAGAACAGCAAATTTTTTCCCAGGGAAAAAATTTGCTGTTCGGACACACATACACACAACACAAGCACACCAAACAAACAGCAATCCACACACATACACCTAAAATCCTACATCTAACCCTACACTAAACTGTACATACACCACTATCTATCCACTTATCTTAACCCAAACACTAACCCTAAGGTCCATCACTATTGCACACTCACCTCACCCACATCCTAACCCTAACTCACCTACCCCACCCTAACCCTCACGTCCACACAATCGCACACTTACCTGACCCGTGCCCTAACCCTAACTCACCTACCCTGCGCCCTAACCCTCACATCCACACAATCACACACTTACCTGATCTCGACACGTAACTTTCCACCACAGTGCTGAAAATATCGAAGCCACAGGAATGGCCAACTGAATTCCTTCCCTAGGAAGAAATTTGGTGTTCTGCAGCTTCGCTATTTTCAGTGTTCACTGAATAGGGGTCGATATCAGGATATTCAAAGTTGTGAAACTTCGATGTTCTAATATAGACCCATTTTGAACGATGTGCAGTTTGATCATATCACATTAGAGCAATATCTCATTGGGCGAATTGGATGTTTGATTCGGCTTTTATCTATTTGGCCTTCTTAAGGTCGTACAACTGAATCGGGATTCCTATTTCCGACCATTCCTAATTCGCACATGCCACAGTCGAACATCTGATAGTAAACATATATATATATATATATATATATATATATATATATATATATATATACATGTATATATATATATATAAAACTAGATAGATATAGATACATATAGATAGCAGATACACACATGCACACACTCACACACACACACACACACACACACACACACACACACACACACACACACACACATATATATATATATATATATATATATATATATATATATAGTGAATATGTATTAGAACTATCTCCACTTTATGACAAATGTATAGCATTGTCATTATAGGAACTATTGTATCCCATAATGCAATGTGTCTAGTGCCAGTGGTTAGTGTATTCCTGAATGCACTGTTGGCATTGTTCCTTTTTTGTGCTGTCATTCTCTGCATACTAAGAATTGCTGTGTTTGATACAAATGCTGGTCTAGCCTTATAGTACTGACACTGCCATTCAGCATGACTGGGGAAATCAGAAGGGTACATTTGCTGGAGAAAGTCTATGCTCTTGCTCCATAGCAAAAATCTGGATCACTCTCCTCTTAACTATCGGATCCAACCACATACCTTCAGCCTTTACATACTCATTTAAGGAACACTTCTTTAAATTCTGGACTTGCTCCTGCTCAACCCCAAGTTGATAAACTGGTTCCTAAATAACTCACCCACCTTTTATCAATTTCACACACAGTCTTGTCCTAACTGACCTCACTCTCCCCTTCCTTCTTTAACTCCTATCCCACCCTTTACCATTCTCTCAAATGAGACATCTTCATGTATTTTCACATCTACCCCATGCTTATTGGATATTCCTACTAAGAAGTTTCCTAAATTTGAAATCATAGTATAAATTCTCTTTTGTACATACTGAGTATATTTATTTTCCCTACAAACCTGATGTGTAACACTGTTTATATGGTTCTGCTAAAATGAAAAAGATATTTTGTAACTTTTGTAACTATTGTAACTCTTACATGTTGGTGCTTTTCTCCCCATTTCTCCACTGAAAATGGGTTCTCTTAGGCCCTGTAGACTTTCCCGGTAAACAAATGTCAAATAAGATAAAATTAAATGACAAGGAAGTGCCAGGAAGTGGTAGGCCAGCAATCCAATTATTTTACATCGGGAGAAAGTGCGGCATCTTTAATGGATTTTAGCGGTTTGAAATTTATACCCTCAGCCTTACCTACACTATATGAATAAAATTGTGATGTCTTTAAATTAGTATGAAAAATTTACATTAAAGAATATTTTTTCAGTTTGAATAAAATGGAAAGTAATGTGCTAGATGATGTTATGGACTCTTCCACTGATTATAGTTTCTATTCATGTGATTCGGACATGGATATTAATGCATATAGTAAACTAGATACAAGTAAAATAAAGGCTAAAAGTACTTTTATGCCTCCATTTAGAAATGGATGCATTCATTGGTTTCATACTTCGTGTAATTTAATACTTGAGAAGGAATTGTATGGTTTCAACAAACAAGTAAAAACATATAATCTATCTAAACAAGAATGGTTAGCTTTAAAGCATCTTAGTGACAATAGCCACTTAGTTTTTAAACCATCAGACAAAGGGGGAAAACTGGTTATGAAAAATTCCGATTATTTTAGTATGTGTATGGAACATTTAGCAAATAAAGATGTTTATAGTAAAGTGAATGAAGAGATTTATTT
This sequence comes from Protopterus annectens, assembly GCF_019279795.1. Taxonomy (NCBI): domain Eukaryota; kingdom Metazoa; phylum Chordata; order Ceratodontiformes; family Protopteridae; genus Protopterus; species Protopterus annectens. The sequence continues at coordinate 828,355,860 of NC_056730.1, forward strand.
GCAAGCCACTAGAGAATATGGACAATTTTTGAATAAAGGAGTCCATTTAAATTATTTTTCTAAATCGGATATGGCGGATAAATTCTCTAGTAAAGACAGTACTATGGCTAGATTTTATTGTGTTCCAAAAATAGACAAAAATATGACACACCCCCCAGGTCGACCTATAGTTTCAGCTAGTGGCTATTTTACACATAATTTAGGGTGTTTTTTACATGAATGTTTATTAAAAGAAGTATTTAAATTACCTTCATATATTAAGGATTCATTTGATTTGTTAAAAAAAGCCAGATGTCATACACTGGGAATCAGAAATGTATTTCTTAGTACTGGATGTAGCTAGTTTGTATACTAGCATACAGCACACATTTGGTATGGAGGCTTTGAGTTATTTCATGGGAGATAGCCCTAAAGCACATTATATAAAAGAGTTAGTATATTTTTGCTTAACAAATAACATATTTGAATTTGATGGCACTTTATATAAACAGTTACAAGGAGCAGCTATGTGGGCTTCTTTTGCCCCCATGTACGCAAATTTGTTCATGGGTTTAGTGGAATATAATCATATATACCAGAGTAAATTCTATAGAAGCTTTGTAAAGGGTTACTTTATATTTATAGATGACCTGATATTTATTTGTGAAGGGGGCAGAAATGAAATAAATTCATTTATTGATTATTTAAATGACAGCAGGATCCATATTAAATATGATGGACTACAAAAGGGCACAAAGGTGAATTATTTAGATTTGACTTTGGAAGGCTTATCGAATGGTAAAATAAACACACACGATTTATAGAAAATTTTGAACAGCCCAGTCACATGTTACACGCTTCATGTTGTCATCCCTTACACACTTTAAGAGCTATTCCATATGGAGAAATTTTAAGGATTAAGAGATTATGCAGTAATATGCATTTTAAAAAAGAGAAGCTGAAAAAGTAATAGATATGTTTATAAGCAGAGGATATGAAGAAAAAATTGTTATGGACAGTTCTATGAGAATATTTGAACATAATAATAGGAGCTTTAAAAATAATAGTCAAAGTAATTATTTTGCAGCTAAGGAAGAGGAATGGTATTTGGAACAAAATATTTTTTTTGTTTCCAAATATACATTATTTTCAAAACAGCTGCAAGGCTTTTAGAGGATTTGTGGAATATCATTAAAAGAGAAGTTTCTTCACTCGCAGAAATGACGCTTAAATTTTCTTACCAAAGGGGGAGAATTTTAAAGGACTTCTTGGTACACAGTATTTATAAAAGACCTTTAGAAACAGTAACATGTATAACATCAAAGATTGGCAGTGTATCCTGTGGTAAGTGCACAATATGTCAGCATATAGTAGGTACATTTGATAAAATCAATGGAAAATTATTTCATATAAAAGGGAATTATACTTGCAAAAGTGCAAGTGTAGTGTATGCTATTAAATGTTATTGCAACAGTTTCTATATTGGAGAAACTAAGAGAAGTTTGGGCAAAAGAGTAAAAGAGCATGTTAGAGATGTTAGAAATAATAAAATAATAAGCCCTGTAGCGGAGCATTTTAATAAGGAACATGGTGGAGATGTTAGTAGTTTGTGTTTTGGAACAAATATGTTTTAGTTTTCTGACAGACGAAAGAAATATATATTTACTCAGAAAAAAAGAATACATTTTTATGTTATAATATAATACATTACAACCAGTAGGATTGAACAGAGTGTCACTGGAGAAGTTTTATAAGAAATTGTATAGTTGAAACATAAAGTTTTTACTTAATTGATTAAATTTTTTAATAGGGGTGTAATTAATTGATTAGTTGATGTTAGTGTTTTTGTATATAAGATGAGTTTTTTCAAGCATTCATTACTCTGTGATGGCTGTTGAAGCTGAGGCGCTAAGATGATATTTTGTTGCTGTGTGTTGTTTTTACAAGAGAGACTGTTTCGCTGTTTCACACTTTCCACTGTTCTTATAATTATGGAGATTTAATGTTGCTATCCAGTGTGTTTTATTTATGAAATCTGCCTGCTGTTATCTGCTTTTGAGAATATCTGCTGCTACATAAATGGACTTGGGTTCCAGTCCAAGGAGGTAATAGTCTTTGGTCTATGTGATTCATTTTGACTGTTGTTCAAGTGGTTTACGTAAAATGACAAGGAGTTTGAATTTAAATATGAAAATAGAAATGGTGCATTCTTAGCTATATGTAATTCTTGCACAGCATTTTATACTGGCAAGACCAGCAGATATCTTAAAGACAAGATAGCCAAGCACTCATCATCTGGCATCAGACATAACATAAGCAATATTGCTTTGGTTAATAGAGAATAAGTCACACATTTTCTTTTGGGTGATAGCACAAGTTGTTGTAAACATCAAAGGTGGAGATTTGATTAAATAATAGAACCAAGTGAAGATTTCTGGATTTCATTACACAGGACTGCTAGTGACTCAATGTTGAATAATACTATCAGCCTGAAAAATATTAAAAATGAAACAGGTAGGCAGAATGTATATAGCTGAAGGATTTTTAAATGAATTTTCTACAATGTTTATGCATATCCTGCATACGGACTGTAATTATCTTGTTTACATATTTTAATTAATAAATTATTAATTAAGGCACATTTTGCATTATTAAACTGCTTCTAAAAGTGAACTTATTGTCATGTCAGCAAGTTAAGTAAACTAGATATATTATTTAATTGCACTTTATAATATTTTAATTTCTTAAGGAAATGCTGTACTGTGTGAAATTTTACCTTTTATTGAATGCTTCTTTGTTTTAGTTAAGTCAATTTCTGTGGTATTTCTGATATAAAGCTCAGTTATTTTTGCTATTCAGAAGCATGAGTCCAGCAGAAATTTGCTTGGAACCTAGCCAAGGAGTTTAAGTACGGAGATGCATATACTTGTATTGAAACTGACACAAGTATTTGCTGACAGGAGACAAGATATTCCCCGGGATTCATGAAGCTTGCGCCAGATGCAGGCGTAGCATGGGTGTTCCAACACCAAATATCGCCGGCGAGTGATCCAGGTACGAGCTGTTCCCACGTGCACTACCTGTGTACGATACGCCTGGACAGCTCCCGGGCCCTGTATGCTAATTAACCCATGTGCAGCAGTGTAGCATGCAAATGAAGGTACATAGTGATCCAGGAAGTGGTGTAGGTGTAGTGTAAGCACGCAGAAATGTAAACCATAAAAAACGGTTTACATTTTTGCAAACATAAAATCAGAGCCATGACAGCTGACCAAACACATGTATTATATTGTTAATATATGCTAATGGCTAAATATATAGCCATTGGCATAAAAAATGTACAAAATATAAAATTAACATTTAATATTTATATTCGCACTATCACAAAGTGGAAGTGCAGGGCAGCAGCGAGCAAATGGGATCGCAAGAAAAATAGAAAAATATAGAATAAAACTGCAATGTAACACATATCATGATTTCCCCATAACAGTGAATGGCAGGCATGCTACACCACACCATAGCGCAAGCGTTGCTAAGGGGTTGTGACAGTGTTATGCATGGTAGCTAGGAATTAGTAGGCAATGCCATGCAAATGAGAGGAGTAATAGTGAATCACAGATTCCCCGCTGGTGTAAGGATGTACCTCACAGCATAGCATTATAACGCTGAGGTGTGCCCTTAAGATAAAGATGATATCAAGAGAGGGGTGTGTCACCTTTGCTGTAAGCACATTGGAGCATTGCTAATCCGTTTTCCCCTAGCTAAGCAAAGCTGCAGGATAGGAGTGTGTTTAACTGGCTATAGCTTTGCTTAGCTGAAAGTACACAAGGTAACCGAGTACACATGTGAACAGAGATGAAAATGCGCTTAAACCCAGTGAATGGGTTTGCGCGGCACGCACTGGAGCTAAAACAGGAAGGATATAGGAAAGAAATAAGGAAATGCTGCAGCAGGGAAATTGGAGTACAAATGACTAAATAACACCTAGGAACCTACAGTGGGTCATTGACAACAGCTAACAAGGCTGCAAGCAGCTACCCTGCAGAACAGGAAAGGGGAGGGGATGTACTGCAAAGAAAACAGTAAAGTGTCACAGCAGAACAAAGCAGATTTGCAGTATATCAGCTACAAGACAAGTTTTGCAACACATAACTGGGTAGGGAAAGTACAAAACAAGAAAGACAGCAGGGGGATGCATGCCTGATAATGGGAGGGGATCCAGGTTTAAAAGTGAATTAAAGGGCAACAGATTAATTGAGGCAGGCAAACATAACTCCACACTAAAGGCCCCACACTTGCAGTACTCACATTAAAACCCATAATTAAGATACCCTAGAGATAGAATTGCTGATACACACCCAATGACATCAGCAGCATCCATAGCAAAATAATATAAAGTGTGGAAGCACCTCATACACACTTGTGTATTCCCATACACTCTGCACCATTGGTGTATACAGACGGGGAACTTTTAGTATGTACATGTTAGGGGCTGCCATAGCTTTGATCCACCAACATGTGTTGGAGACTGAAGGTGGTGTGGAGGATGATGCACACAACCACCTCAGGCACCAGAGAAGGAGAAGAGTGTTCAGACCCAGGGTAACCTACCAGGGGCTACATGATCTGGAGATAGTAGAGCATTACAGGGTGGACAGGGACACCCTACAGCAACTTGTGGAGCTGTGCCGGCCAACCCTCAAAGCCAGAACAAACAGAGGGGAATCCATCCTAGTGGATATGAAGGTATGTGTAAGCCTGAGAATACTAGCTACAGGTACCTTTCAAAGGCCAACTTGGGATATCTTGGGGATCTCACAGGCATCAGCATCCAGGGTACTTTACGAGTTCCTGGATGCCATGTTACCACATACCAATGAGCACATATACTTCCCCCGAATGTAGGAGGAGTTGGCCAGCAATATGCATCTCTTCCACCATGTGGCAGAATACCCAGAGTTACTGAGTGCAATAGACTGCACACAAATACACATCAAGTCACCACTTGGTGAGCAGGGTAGGCACTACATAAACCACAAGAGATAACCCTCCATCAACTGCCAGGTCGTGAGCAATGCCCAGGGCATTATCATTGATGTGTGTGTGCTGGCAGTCCTGAAAGCTATCACGATTCCCACATCTGGCATGCCTCACAGCTGTATCAGGTATTTGCCAGGGGGGACATCCCATATGACCACCTGGTAGGGGATGCTAGTTAGGCACTGGAACCGTGGATGATGACTCCCATCAGAAATGCACACACACACACCCATGTAGGAACACCATAATGAGGCACACGCACAAACCAGAATTATCATAGAGCATGCATTTGGGATGCTTAACTCATGGTTCCACTGCTTGGACATATCTGGTGGAGCCTGGCAGTACTCCCCAGGCATATGTGCCCACATCTTCATAGTATGTGCTAGCAGGGAAATTGGCCCCACAGGCACATAGGTACTCAGACCACAAACACCCTGAGCCAGCCCCAGTAGGCAGATGGAGGCGTGTCCAGTATGCCCATACCTTGGCAAGGAGGGAATGTAGAGCACACACACTGACAGTGTAAGCACCTAGGGATTGACACCTTTCTCCACCCTGCACACACAATAAAAATGGATGGCACACACATGAGACTACCTGTAAATTGTCATGTATAGGCAGTCTATTGTGTGCATCCAACATAGGCAGCCCTCAACTATTGCACACACAACTGCTATTGGCACAAGGTAAGTCAACACCTGAACAGTAAATTAAGCTATCAGCATGTGCTGATACTGTATGTATAGGTTCATAGGTAGGTACTTGGCTAACTGCCTAAGGGCATTCATAAGCCTAGCCAAAATATTTCAGCTTTTGCCACCGCATTGATTCATTAACTGTTCCTCTGTGGAGCAGAGCCAATGGTGGTATCCCTGGGGTGTATCTACTGTTCCCCATCCAGTCTTCAATGTTTCTCTTGAAGAGTGTTAGTGAGGGGCTCTGTATAATGTAATTAGGGATTTTGTTCCAAAGTATGGGGAGTTTCTGTGACAGGAATCCATCCCTCCAGCATCTTCCAGTTATTGTTGTGGCAAGGTTCAGCTTACTACAGCATGTGGCTCACTGTGACATGGATTCCCATAGGTGGAGCATATCCATTAAGCCTGAGTTTGACATTGCTTTGTTGGCCATGAGAGATCATCTCTGAGTAAATGAGATGCCACTGAGTAAAGTAGAAGTTTATTCAGTCTGGCTGCATAGGACATATTTTTGAGGCCAGTAATCCTCTTGGCGAGGTACATTCGTGGACCTTCCAGCTGTTGGATGTGTCTTTTGAGGTACATCCCAAATGGGTTATTATACTCTATGATGGGACTGTTGAGTGATGAGTAAAGGGGCACTATAACCTCAGTATGTCTAGATGCGAACCCTTTAGTAATCAGATGGCCTACATAGAAGGATGTCCTAACTACTTTGGAGATATGATTGTCAAAGTAGAGATCACTGTCTACCTTAGTCCCCAGATACCCTATTACCTCATCTGTATTAAAGTGGCTGCCACTTATGTGTTAATATGTGGGTGCTTAATATTCTACAATGGAATGACCATGCAGTTTGTGGCAGTTAGCTGGATGCCATGATTTGACACCCTGTGTTGGTCTTTGTGAGGCCCCTTGAAGAATGCCTGTCTCAGCTGGACTGTCAAGTATGGCTCCCAGTTTGCAGTCATTGCCAGACATGGTCTGCCGTAGTCCACCTGTGTTTTCCTGTACCTCTGAGAAGTATATGCCAAACAGTAGGGGGTCCCAGGACTGAGTCCTGTGGGACACCGGTTGTGACTGGTTAAGAGTTGGACCTGGAAACCGCTAGTCATACCATGTGGGTTCTGTTTGTAAGCCTGTTGGCAACCCATCCTATGATGTATGGATGTATGTACAGGCTGGTGAGTTTATCAATAATACCTGAGTGGGGAATGGTGTCAAAAGCCTTGGCGAGGTCCAGGTAGTATGTGTGAACCACCTCTCCCCTCATCTAATGTCTTGGTGACTGTCTGTAAGACGTCAAACAGGTTCAGTAGGCATGAATTGCACTCAACCAAGCTGACCTGGGTTAGGTCAAGTGTTTGGAGGTTACCAATGCCTTTGTTAATGAGTGCTATGAGGATGCACTCCATAGCTTTGCAGACCAGGCTAGTCAAGCTTATGGGGTGGTAGTTACCATGGTCAGTTGTGTTTCCACCTTTGTGGAGTGGAATAACCATTGCCACGCATCATTGTATGGGCATGCAGCCTGTGGAGAGGCTGAGGATGAAAAGCTTAATTAGGTGGGGGGGGGTCAGTTTGTCTTGTAGTGTTAGCAAGATGCAGTCTGGGACACCCTCTGCCTCCACTGACACCGTGTATTGCTGTTAGAGAGGGCCATTTCCACCTGTGTGCCTCTGATGTCTGGGATACTGTACTTTTCGGGTATTGTTGTGGGCTCTTTAGGGGGTGAAGTTTGCACTGAATATATCTGCAAGGATGTTGGCAATATCAGTAGGGTCAGTATATTATGTGCTATATTGCACCGACACAGTGCAAATCTGTGTGTTACCACTTAGATCCTTGACATAGCCAAATAAGTCTTTGTGGTTATCTTTCGAATCCTTGCCTATTTTCCTGTTGATGTTAGCCTTGAATGATTTCATGAGGGACCTACATTTCTTTCTAATACTGGTCACAAATGTCTGTCTTTCTTGGGATTTGCTGTTTTTCTGGACTACTGTCCTACTTCTGTTGTATAGCCTGTTTATTGTAGGGGACACCAGACTGGTGTCCTTGTCTAGGAGGAGTGAGTCTTGGTTTACCAGTGATGGCATGATCCATACATCCTTGTAGATGCTTATAGCATGCATTTGTAAATCTGTCTGTATTTTGAGCAGTGTTTTCCCTTAGCGTGGAGGCTGCAACCCCCCCCCCCTGTCTCTAGTAATGTGAATTTACTGTAGGAAAGGTATACACTGTGGTTTCTGTGGGTGGGGAAGATGGTTGGGTGTGGAAACAGTGAATAGTTCATGGTCAGATCTAACCAGTTACTGGTTTACCTTTGCTGTGATGCACCTGTCACCCATGTTGGTGATTACCACTTCTAGTGTGTTTCCAGCCCTAGATAGGGAGTTTACCATCTGATACAGGGCATATGAGGTGATAAATTCCAGGAAGCACTGGGCCTGGAAGTGAGTACTTGAGTAAGTTTCCCATTTCATGGCAGGGTAGTTGACATCGACCAATACCAGGGTGGTGCGGTAGGACTTACATGTTTTCCACTGTCTCCAGATAGGTGGAGTAGTGGTCCTGGGTCATGGAGGGTGATCTGTAGCAGGCCACAGTTTGCATTGCAGTTGTGGCTGATGTTATCTGCACATGGATGATCTCAGAGGTATCATGCTGCCCCACTAACCTGGAGGTGTAGGTATCCCTGATGAATATGGATACACCTCCTCCATGTCTGTGTCAGCCCATGTTCTGTGGCCAAAATGTGTGGTATGGGTTGTAGTCTGGTAGTGCTGGTGTGCTCTCAGGAGCCTTAAAACAGGTCAAAGTTACTGCACAGATGTTGACGTTGTCCATACTGAGGAGTGCTGTGAGGGCGTGCATGTTGTGATCACAACCCCTGGGGTTGAGTAGCATAACCCTCATTGATTCTGCTATTGTGCTGTTTACAGAGGTGGGATTCACCTTTAAGACTTCCCTAAAAAAGGCACCATGGGGGCACCAATAGCCTTGGCCAGTATTCCAAAGCCTAAGGCTGACATATAAACTGGTATGGCAGTGTTGCATGCACGTTTTCCATCTGTGCTTGTTTCTCATCTTTCCTGTAGGTAACCTACTGGTAGGCAATAGAAAGCCTTAAACATATACAAGTCATCTAGCTTCCAAGATATGCTTTTGGAGTGATTAAGTATCAGTGTTCTGTATGTTCTTGCTGTACTTAACTGTTTTCTGACTACATGGTGATATTTCACTGTATATTGTGATCTGAAAGCTCTGTTTATTCACATATTATGGTTGTGATGGCCTGCATTTTAGAGGTTCACAGATACATAATAGGCTATCTGCCCAAGGGCAATTAGAAGCATAACTACAGTGTGTTGGCTTTCTCCGCACCATTGATGAAGTAACTGAGCCTTTGTCAAGCATAGCCAATGAAGTGATTCTAGGCAGAGTTGCCAGAAGCTGTTGAAGACTGGGGTGGTGGAGGGTGATAGGGGCACTTAGTGATCTAACAAGGGCATGTTAATGTGAAAAATCAACACCATTTAATTTCCCCAACAGGTCTTGCAGATATAAAACTGCTGGGGCTCCCCCACCCCTGGCTGTATGGTTCTGGGACACATGAGCCCAGGGGTGCATATTCTGTTACCCATTCACACATCAAGGTTTCCCTTGAAGTGTGTCAGTGAGGGGCTATGCCTAATGTAGTTAGGAAAGTAATTTATAGTCTCTCATTTCATTTATTATATGTTTTTATTTCAAAAGTAAGTGAAGCTCAGTGGGTTTGGGCGCTTCCGCCCTTTGCTTAGCCTAACTTACACATAGAAATCATCTAAATAGGAAATAGGCAGAAGCAACGTTAATGTCAATAGTGTAATGGTTACAACATTTGCATAGTATCTGTGTGATCCATGTTCAAATCCCAATAAAGTCAGGGATGTTTATCATATTAAAAAGTATACCTTAACCACAGCTTGCATATATAGGTAGTATTTGTAAGTATAATAAACATTTGAAACACTCATATAAACCCATGTGTGCCGGAGAGTAAATTCAACAGAGAATGTAATGTTATGTAAGCACATAGTGAGATGTTACTTCACTGAAATGTATATATCCTGAGTAGTTAGCAGATGTGGCCGTGTTTGCACGCACAGGTTATACATTTTAAAGTTTGTTTAACTATTTAACTGCTGCTTTAATGTCACACAAACACTTTTAAACATGCTTACAACTGCTTAAATGAGCCTTATTCTGGAGTAAAAAAACATTTTTAAAGCATTGCAGGTATTGAACCCTGGACACTATAGTCATGGGACTTGCCACTAAGCCATCTGAGCTGTATACATGTTTCATGGTCTTTAGACTACACCTTATACTATAAGCATTCCACAGTACTGACCACAAATGGGACAGTCACTTTGTGTACATATGTACAGTACATTGTAATGTACTGTAGTTTGTGAATCAACATATACAAGTCTACATATGTATAACTGTTACAAATTAATACAAAAATATATATAAATATATATATATATATATATATATATATATATATATATATATATATATATATATATACGTCAGTGATGTCTGCACATAGATATAAATCTAAATATATATATATATATATATATATATATACACGTCAGTGATGTCTGCACATAGATATAAATCTAAATATATATATATATATATATATATATGTATACCGTTACATCTATAGCCATATATATAAACATCTATGAACACACTTCATGACACAGAAGCAATCCAAATGAATTGAAGTGCATACAAAACACATGTAGCTCTGCTATTATAACTATTAATATTAACCTAATTCACCATAGAAGGGATGGTTGTTGTGTATGTGGAGATTGTGGTGGGGGAGGAATGGGTAATGAAATCATGCATCAAGGAGAGCCTGGGTTGGATGTTCAATAAGTGAACTGGAGGGGTATACATGGAGTATGGGGACAATATAAAAAGGACACAAAATAAGAACCATTCTCATCCATAATACACCCTGTCATGTCACATTGCAACACCTAATTCCACAGACATATGAACATTAACATGTATCATATATATGTACACCAACTGACTGTCACATTTGTTTTCAGTAGTGAGGAATGCCTGTAGTAAAATGTACATTCTAAACACCATAACATTTTTACATATCTCAGATGCCTTAGTGGTAAAGTCAGTGACTGTGGTGTTCATGGTCCCGGGCTCAAGGGCTGTTAATTTATTTTGAGGACCAGAATAAGGGCTGTTGGATGCAGGTGGATTAAAGCAGTTTTAAGCAGTTGTAAGTGGGTTTATGCGATGGTAAGCAGCACTTAAACACGGTTAAATGGATAAGCTCTTTACAGGTTTAACCTTTGCTTAACATTGCGCAGTCCATGAGCAAACCTGCTTACAACCGCTTAAATGTGCATTATTCACACTTTCCCTACCAGTACCCACTCTGAGAGGTAGAAGAATAACCCCTTCCAGGATTAGAACCCACAACCATGTACACCATCCTCAGAACAACCTACCACTAAGCTACCTGAGATGTACCTATGCCAGTTGTGTATTCAGGCAGGTTAAACCACAAAAGGGAGGAATGTGTGGAAATAGGACAAACTGCCATGTATCCAATGAAAGGTGTATGCTATATATATCTATCTATAGAGAGAGATACATAGATACATGTCGATATACAGAGATATACATATATATATATATATATATATATATATATATATATATATATATATATATATATATATATATATATATATATATATATATATATATATATATATATATATACATATATGTAGATATATAGATAGGTTAAAAGCATCTACACATCTATGGAGGTACAGATAAACATATGCAATAATATATATAATATATCTATATACATAAATATATATATATATATATATATATATATATATATGAGTTCCATACACTAGATAGAATTTTCACTAATTTGAAATAGTGCATGGAATGCTCACTGCAGCGAAAGTGCACTTAATCGAAAGTGCACTTACGCAAAATTCAATACAATGAATGGGTGTTGTACTGAACTTCCATGCAGTACTCACGGACCTTAGGGTTAGGGCACAGGTCATAGTAAAGGGATAGCCTCACCATGACCCGTGCCCTAACCCTAAGGTCCGTGACGACTGCAGCACAGTGAAGGACATAGCAATGTCCTCCACTATGATGCGATAGTCACGTACCTTAGTGTTAGGGCATGGGTTAGGGTAAGGGGATAGCTTTACTAACTATCCCCTTACCCTAACCCATCCCCTAACCCTAGGGTTTGTGACTATTGCACCATAGTGGAGGACATAGCTTGTTTTTTATGTCCTCCACTGTGCTGCAGTGTTTTCAGTGAAGTGCACTTACGCAAAAGTTCACTTTCGTTAAAGTGAACTTTCGCAGAAGTGAGGCTTCCTATTACATGTTCGAAGTAGTGAACTTTCGTTCTTGTAATAGGAATCCATATATATATATATATATATATATATATATATATATATATATATATATATACACACATACATACATACATATGTGTATACAGCATCTGAAGTGTTCATATCTGAGTATAATATGGACCATAGCAATCACAGATTCTGTCTCCCCCAAACAATATGAACATAACATATGAAAAGTATATGCCAATACACTATCACAAATATGTTCTATGGACACAGTCACCAACACAACTACAATGACTGCAAATATCCATGACAGAAATACACAGACAGCTTTCATTTAGCAAAACTTTATTATATTCCGATGTATTGCCAAAAGGATTCAAGGACTAACAGTACCTGCATGCTATACAGGAAGCATTTAACAGTGCCTTAATGAATCAGCCTGCAATTTCCATAGTATTAGTCCACTAAGGGATAGGTGTTCACATAGGGAAAAAAAACCCACACACATATAAAAGATGTATAAAAGCGGTTCCTACACACCTGCATATGCTATGTGCACCCACCAACATCTCCCCACACCCAAACTAATTACAACAATACATACTGTCATACCATAACCAATTATTCACCCACTGTACGACATCTGCTGAAACGTTAACATACCTGGACACAGACACACTAACATGGCCCTATGTGAAATAGTTGCTGTTATACAATGGAACAGCTGCTGATGTTACAGGGTTTGTTTGAACTATTCCCGTTTCAGAGGGATGAAAAGTAATTACACCAGGAAGTGTTACCGATTACTGATTATCAGCACAGTATGATACACATTAACACCAAATTAAAGATGTCTGGTAAGCATACTGTAAACCCCCTAATATTATATGCATAGCCATGCAACCTTGAGCTGGTCAAACATCCTGGCCAGACTGAAACATATGCAGAAGTATTAGGTACAGACAAACCCTGCACAAGTAGCAATGTTCAGAAATATAACAGCAGTACTCACATGTAGACCAAATCCTCTAGGCATTACACACAATATATTAGAGTTTGCCTCCATATAGCTGTTGCAATAGATTTCAAACAGCACTTCCAGGCTGTCTTCCTCACAAGTAAAGCAAAGGGACAATGCCCAAATGGAGTACTCAATTATACTCCACTGTTGCCATGGTATTGGCTAAGGCAGTAGCTGCACAGCTGATGTGCATGTAATTAACTACTTAGGAACACCAATTGGTTATCAAGATAGCACATGTTACTGATCTCTAACTATAAAAGGATGCCTTATCACACATTCAAACCATCTGTATCTACCTGTAGAACAGTGCAAAATACCGAAACACAAACCGAAAATGAGTAATATACTAGTCAATAACACTTCCAATTACTAAGAAGGCATGTATAACATTTAGTATGTCTGTGTATGTAGTACCTGTTCTGTAAGAATTACAGTGTAATGCATATAGTGGAAATAGCTATCTTGTAGCAATGTATTGTTGAGCAGTAGTAATGCTTGTAGTATTCAATGTGTGTACTGCTGTAGGTCACAAAGCAAACCCCTCATACACACAAGGGATGATATATATTGGCTTGGAACTCACCAATTCTCTTCCAGCCACTGTCAGTGTTAGGGTTGGTCCAACAAGTATGTGCTATAACAGGGGATAGTATATGTCGATATATTGTAACAGTAGACATATGTATGGGTGTATAAGTAAGATGAGAATGTCAAAGGTGTGCTTACTGTGCAAATATGGTTTGCATTGTGGGATATTGTGCCAATAACTGTGTAATGTACAGTATTTTAATCAGATCTGTATTCCATTTTACATAGCACTTCTGTTATGTTATGCAAACATTAGTTATGTCTAGTGGCAATTACAATACTCAGTAACAGGATACATATGACTTGTATTCATATGACAGTTTAGCAGAATGATGGCAAAGATAATTGGAAGAGCTAGGTAACTATCCATGCACGTAACACATGTAATATCCACATCTCTAGTATCATTTGCAAGCAATAACAGCTGTGCATGTGTACATGTTATGCAAATGTGTAGTGACGCTTGTTACAGGGCTGGGCCAAATGGCTATGTGCACACCTACATAAAGTGGATATTGAGAGTAGAGACACACTGGTTGAACTTTCAGGTTTGCGTAGCCTAACCTCTCATTGCCATTCTAACAGCCACTTGCAAATACTGTATGTAAGGTAGTGCACAGTACTGGTAATGAAACAGGTTGCATATCATCTTTAACTCCAGTGTAACATCTTCAGTAGGAGTGTAAGATGTAGGAGACTGCTGCCCATGTTTAATAGCTGCTTCATAGGTGATGGCTTACACTATCTGATTATATCCTGATCATGTTGATAGTGGCAGCAGAGTCTATTGATACATGACTCTGTTTGGGGAGTGGGTGTCTGTGCCCACAGAGCTCATGATTCTGGTGGATATGTGAGTATATACCCAGAAAAAGAAAAAGACCTGTAGACACTTGCATAATCTATAATCAACTATCAGGATGTGATGTGCTCCTCAGAGGAGGATTGTTGATAAAGGTAGCTACTATGTTTCTGTAATAGCCAGTGTTGTCATGTCCATAATACAAATAATTATTTGTGAGCATCACTGTCTAAAACATCTCTATAAGCAATAAGTACACTAAATACAGGACTTGGTACTTGTAGTGAATGCTCATACAGGCATGTCCACTAGTCAGCTACTGGTGTTTACTAATGTCAGCTTTGTGTATGTGACCATCCTGGGGGAATGTAATCTCTATGCCATGTGCACTGCAAAACCCACCTAACACCACACCCCACACATTGTCTGGGATGCAGCTACAGTGGTAAGCTGGAAGGCAGTTCACTCTACAGCCATGACTGGACTGGACAGTCATGAGGTGTAGGTTAACACATGCATCTCATCATTGCAACCAACACATACCCTTACCAGAATACAGTAAAGACACCCACACATACTACCAGAAATCACACACATTCACAGAGGCTTCTAAGTATCTGGCCAAGAAAGTGACCTCCCAAGCTGGAATAGACAGACAACAAAATACACAAACTGCATGACATAGTTTGCATAATTGTGCCACACCTCAGAACACGTGGCTGGAAACATGCCCAACAGTACTCATTTGTGAATGCAAACTCTAGCACTATGTTACACACCAAGCTATATGAGGGCAAACATACTGTCAGCTGCCTGTCTGCCATGATTAGCCACATACCCATACACTCAGACCACCTTTTGAACTATACACAACCATGTTGTTGTGCAGGACCTGTGATGCAGTAGCCTGGACTGCATGGAAATACACATGTAGGAATTGTCAGGTCTTGTAGCCCATGCAGGTATGTCCCAAGGCCTGGATAGCATTCTGCCATTAGCCAGAATGATACTGCAGTACAGGGACAAAAGGATTGTATTCCACAATTGTCTAATGTACTGGTGCAATTCAAAGGGTATACAGTATCTGTCTGCCTGGGATAACATGGTTGACAGACCATGGTGCTTTGCCAGACAGGGCCTGCATCTGTCACCCCTGGGAATCTGGATACTGGCTAGGGCTCATGCTTCCCCTATAGTGTCTTCATCATGCAAAGTTCAAGAGAAAGTCCACTGCTGTAACAGGGACAGCCAAGCAATAAACTGCGGGTCTTGCTACTCAATGATACATTTCAGAAACTCAATATGGAATCACTTATGTCAGTCCTTAACATGGAGTACATATCTGTGCAGTGACTGAGATATGATTCAACATTCTGGAGAGCACACCTTCATGACCATGTTATAGCACATACCTCACCTCTTGCCCATTATCCTTTATTGGAACACACAGGCTGCAGGTGTGTCCATATTCCTGAAGGATATGTACACTCCCATGCTAGTTGCACTTGCATAACTTCAGATGCATTATGATGAGTAACTACCGTTGTGCCAAAGTGGAATCCAAATTGCACCTTGAGACAGATCACTCACCATGCCTCAGAATTCCCAACTGCCATATTATGCTGTAATGGAGAATATTAGGCTTGAGACAGAAAACCATAATAAAGGCTACTCTCAACTATTCCATTATGAACTGGGAAAACTCCTCATGTACCAACACCTGCGCTCAATGCATGTTGGATTTCATCAACCCCAATGACCTGGATCACCATAGTCACACAAACAGGGCTAACAGTATGCTACATATAGTCAGTTTCCAAAGCCAATGTCATGCTTCTTAAGAGCGAAGTGGTGACTGTCATGGCACCCATGCAGATGGGCAATGCATGTGCAAATGCTGAAGCCTATACAAATGAACTTTAAGCACTCACATAAGTGCAGTGATTGTACCATTGAAACAGAACCAAGATTCAACCAAACCCAAACAAGAAGGCAAACTGGTGGTACCCTGCCTTAAAGTGTACCACAGAAGGTAGTAACTGTTCTAAGAGTGAACACGCATGAGTGGAGGTGATCCCTAGTCAGCCTCAGTAAGATGCAGCTACATCATATAGAACCACACAAAGCTACTATGAAACTAATCAGCCACATATTATGAGGCCAACCACAGACCATTCTATAGGTGTGTCATGAATCGTAATGGCAATAACAAGACCTGCCATGCTTCACAGCACTATGGCATGGGAAGTACTGCACCTACAGAAATAGCACCTGTTCATCCAGACAGGGTCTTGGAGAACCTAAATCCACTCCCCCCCCCCAACAGGTACAAATATTTATATATCCATGTACACTACAGAGCCCCTGTAATAACAACTATGCAGGTACAAGCTGCACTCTCTAAAGTAGATGTGTTCAACCTGCAGCCCACGGGCTGCATGCAGCCCTCAGAGCTCTGCCATGCGGCCCTCTACCTCTAACTCCATTGATGTATGCATGCCCCAAAACACTTTTTTGTTGTGTTTTTCACAGCCGTGACCTGTAACTCTAACATCGGTGTGCGCATGCATCAAAGCATCCTTCTAGTTTGATTTCTTTGTGCCAAAGAAGGGGCTGTGTGTTCGCGCCATTATTTCATGCCAAAGAATCAATGCATGTGTTCTTGCTGAAGAGGGGCTCGTCTATGGATTTGCTGCCATTGCCTTTTAAAGAGACAGCACTTAACCTGTGTTAATAGGTAAGTATGGTGTGAGTGAGTGCATGCATGAAAGCAGAATGTTTGTGTGCGAGAAATTAGAAGTGTGTGTGTGTGTGTGTGTGTTTATGTGTGCATGACAGAGAGACAGAGAGAGACACATGCACAAAGAGGCTAACGTACAAATAAGTTAGCTCACAAATGCATCCTACATTAAAAGTACACTTTCATTAAATTGCAGCTTTTCTGACAGGGAGAGTGTTGTATTGAATATGAAATCATACCTCTCAGCTGTATGGATTTTCGAAGAATGTCTGGATTTTTGCCTCATCTTCCAATTTGTGTCTTTTGCTTAGGAAATAAAAGTAGTCATCCAAGGTAATGCAGTCCCAGGGATTAAGAATGAGACAGCAGCCTAGGGTTAATGGGTCAGTAATGGATTGACTAATGTGGGACTGTAGCATATAAAGTTTATTGTTTTTTGACAAACAAAAAAATCACCCAGTACTGTCTTGTCATTGGTGGGTTCTAAGCAGTGGTAGATTGGACAACAGTAAGCATATCTTTGGTGGATCATCAATACTGGCAAATCAGGTGGGCACAATGTCATTTTTTAAATGTTGGGGGTTTTAGTGTGTATGTGTGTGTTTGTGTTGGGAGTACTGCAATAGTAGATGATTATTAAAGACAGAAACTTACAAACTGTGGAGAATATGTTTCTTTGTTTCAAAACCTGATGCTTGGGTACTAGGAATGCCAAAAATAGTTTTTTTTAAGACATAGCATCTTGCCATTTACAGTGGATGGATATTTACATTTAATGGACAATGTTAGCAGTATGGCTGTGGTCATGTAGGGATCTGGAGGATGCTAAGTCTACCACTGCCAATGCCTTGTAAAGTGACCTGGAAATGGATATTGGGATGTTACTGAAAAAATACAGCAAGTGGGCTTTGAAATGTAGTTTAATTAAACAAAGTGCACTTGCAATTTACAGGCCATAATTTAATTTATTTCAGGTAGTCCAGATCCTGGTAGATTGTATACCATTAGACTTAATTAGGGAGAGGTGTCATTCTGTGGAAATAAGCAGACCTAGTTTCAGTGAAAGCTCTGTGGTTGTTTGCAGGTAGGAAGTTGCAGGATGTGGAGCCAATGTGTTTTATTATTTTTAATGGATTTGTCATTTCAAAGTATGGTTTTCTTTGTTGCAAAAGAAGGCAGGATTGAATGAGCCATATAATGCTTAAATGACAATAATGGGATAGAAACATTATACGTGATGTGTAATGTTTGCAACTACTCTTGTTTCAATGGTGTCTGTGATGCATAACTATTTTTGGGCCTGTGTCCCAATTTTATTTTTCGCTTTGTCCAGAATTCTTGCTCTAAGGTTGAGAGGTATGGTTCCATGATAAATCAGAAGGTTGTATTTACCTTGGAAGACTTTTCAGCATAATTATGAGAAACAGAGCGTTTTTAATATCTCCACTTATTTCCAATATAAACTGCTATGTAACCTTGCAAATAACTTATTACGCTACTTTAATTCTTTTGGAATTGACAGGTATGCTTCATTGGTTCGGACGTAAACATAGTGTGCTGTGACTGATTTCTTGCAGCAGTCTGTGGCTTACTTATCACAATAAGTTTTCTGTGTTTCTGGGTGTGTGATCAATTTAACAGTTTTAAACATGTTTTTCAAAATTAAATAAATACATAATAAATGAAAAAAGTAATCCTTTCTTCACTTTGAGGTATTGACAAAGTGTGGGAATTTTTTTTTTCAAAAGCAATGGTCAGCATTACAGCTTAGTAAACGGTCAGTCTGTGAATAACTTCTGCACAAATTAAAATGTCTGAATGTCAAATGGCTTTAGATTGGAGGGAAGTTGTATGTTTACTCCAGTATGTAGTATGATCTTAGAGAGTTTATAGATTTCTTATTGATTTAATTTTTGCTGAGCAGTTGTTTGTTGATTTATTGATAGTCCTTTTGGTGATGGGAAATTGCATGGATGAATCCATTTCTATTATGATTTTTTTTTCAGATATTTTTACTTCCAGACAATTTCAATCAGTGAGACTGTGTCATGCGATTACTGAGGTTGTCTATTTTACATGTAGGGGTTCCTTTTCTGTGTGTTTGTGTGTGTGTGTGTGTGTGTGTGTGTGTGTGTGTGTGTGTGTGTGTGTGTGTGTGTGTGTGTGTGTGTGTGTGTGTGTGTGTGTGTGTGTGTGTGTGTGTGTGTGTGTGTATAAGAGAGAGAGATTTAATATGTATACTGAATATATTTTTGCAAATGGAATTCTTAGTTAAATAGGCTCCTCTTCTTAGACAAGTAGACTTGAGTAACCAATATTAGATCTTAGCCATCCAGCTGTGAAAGTTTAGTATGTGGATTTTCCTTCCGGTTTGATGAAGGCTATGCTACTTACTTAAGGAGTACATTCATGGCTCTCCATCCAGTTGTAGTGTTGTTGAACTACATTGTTTGATAATGAGAGGAGCTTTTTACAGAAGTTGAAAGTTTTTGTGTCAAGTACCTGTCTATACAAAGTGGCTTGTTTATGTTGCAGTGAAGGCTGTGGTCTTTGTAGTGAGTGTTTTAAATATAACCAGTATTTCTGAGGTGGAGAAAGTCTCTTAAGGCAGGACCTTTCTTAGCCTGGAAAGCAAACCAATGATGAAATTTATAGGGGCCAGTGAGAGACAGAGGAAAGCAAGAAGCTTTTTAGTCTGTTTGGATAACTAAGTGAACTCAGTCCTTTGACCTTTTTTGTCATAAATGGTTGTAGTCTTTCTTTTGGCATGGTGTTTTGCTGAGGCACGTGCCAAAAGGGGTGTTGCACTCAATAATTGCTCTTGTAAAGGAATAATACAGGGATGTTATGACCTCCTTATCCATGGATGAGATACCCTTACTAATGAGGTGGGCCATGTAAAAAGCTTTCCGTACAACGGAGACAACTTGGTGGTCAGAAGTCAGGTTTCTATCAACCTGGGTGCCCAAGCACCTCATGACTGATTGTGTGCTTACAACATTGTTATTAATGTGATAATTTGTGGGGACATCACTCTCCTCAAAGGGGATGATTGTGCATTTTTTGGCATTTAGCTTGAGGCCGTGTTTCTGGCACCGGTCATTTGTTTGGGTGAGACCCTCTTGTAGCTTATTCTGAATTGTTTTATTAAGTCAGTAATGTGAATTCTTTACTTTATTACAAATTTGTTGGCTTATTTTTGTGGATTATTTTGACATTGTATGTAGATGGACTGCTGAAGTGGTTTTCTCAGTGAGAAATGTTAGTGCTGTAGTGAATATCTCTTTATTTGTAAAAAAAAATCTATATATTAACCAATATGTTAGATTTAACTGTTAGATTAGAGAATTAAAATCAGAATGAGAATTAGAATTTTAAGGCAAATATTAGGCGTTTATTACATTTATTAATTGTTCGAATACACCTACAGTACAGCCAGGAGGTCGACTTTGGTCTCCTGTGGCAGCAAAAGAGTTAAATATATATATATATATATATATATATATATATATATATATATATATATATATGTGGCCCCAAGACAATTTCTGTTCACTCAATGCGGCCCCGGCAAGCCAAAAGGTTGAACACCCCTGCTCTAAAGCCATACATACAGCTTTTATGGGACCTGTCAACATCCCAGGGTGTATCCTACAGAAATGTCAGAACAATTTGCTCTCCACATACACATCATGTTCAATCATAGCTTCATGTCAGGCTGTGTACACACTGAAAGGTGCACAGTAACAGTTATCACACCCCACAAAGGGTGAGACACCTCTGATAATGGGAAATAGTGCACTACTACCCTGCTGAGTCTGGTCTGTAAGGCCATGAACTGTGATCAACTTATTTGATGTAGTCAGTACAGATGCAGATGACAGTAAGGTTTATTTGCACAGCATATCATGACCTTGCCAGGTCTTAGGACACCATCACCCATACTGTGTTCCAGCTACACTTAGTAAACTAGGTGCATATTCCCATGTCACAGGAGTGGTTGGCAACTGGACTGCTGACAGAACCAACACTACAAAAGGTGTCTGACTAATACATGCACATCAAACCAGTGCTAGCTACAGTAATACAGGGTTAACTCCTGGTACTCTCCCTTTTTGTTATCTATACCACACAGACTAACACAGCAGGCATCTGCCTATTGATGTTTGCAAATGACTATGAACTAGGAGCAATAGTCAACTCAATGAGTGCTGTGGGAAACATACAGAAGAGCCTTTGTGGGTCGATGTGTGGTGTGTGACGTGTGGCCACAATCTGACAGCTAAGTATTGCATTGTCATCCCCTATGTTAAAAACCCTGTACCCATGAACTACCACTTAGGCAGTGGTCAACATGATGGAAACTGTGTGTGTATGGGATGCAGCTGGACAGTAGTCTTTCATTTGATAGTTACTTCACCTCACCAGTCAGGTAGTCATATGTGGCACCCCTAATCATGACAGGATACCATCCATGAATATAGAGATCATTGTTCAGCCATACGCAACACTCAAATGACCCATAATAGATCACATATCTCCTTTAAGGGTTATACACCATGTTCAGATGGCCTACACTGGCTTTCCCAATCCCTAGCTCCACTATGTAGCATGATACCTACCCTGAATAAATCCATGTCTGACCCAGAGATGTTGGACATGCTACACTTACACATCCTGATTTCAAATAAACACATACTTCATGGACATCCACCTTTCTAGTACAAGGATCAAAACATGCCTTACAGATCTCTGTCCCATACACTTTTCATGCTCCTGCCATACTATGCATCCCTGTCCAGTGAAGCTGCACACTGCCCCTCTTTGTGACATGGTGTGATGACTGCATGGCAAATATATCAGTATCCCTGTGGATTAGTTCGGTGGCACTGCTTGAACTGGCCACTGAAACGTACCTGTCTGTTGGCTACAGCTAGGTAACCTTTCAGCCTAGGCTCATAAATGGCCCAGGGCATATAGCCTTCTAGTTCACTATGACCATACATGCTATAGTTGATATTCAACCCTGCAAATACCATCAGGCTAGCCATTGCCCCATGTAGTTCACATGTGCAACATGGGTAATACATGGCAGGATGCTAAACAACTGTACAGTGCCATGTAGATGTATATGGCAAAACACATACATGTAAAACTTTCTGTGAGCAAGTCTGCAGGGTCACAGGTCACAGGTCATGTCCATTAAGGCTGTGTATGACTATATATGTGACATATACACAGCATTAAGGTCTATTGCATTATATGAACACATCCAGGCATGTGCTGATAGGTAAAGACACACATACAGGGAAACAAACATGCCCACATCAAGACATCCACATGGAGTATGAGCAATGTCATCACTTGACACGCACATATATGGTGATAACATCAAATCACCAGTAAGTGTCAAATGTGTGTGAGTTAAACATGTCAGTGGTGTTAGTGTCATGTAGATTTGCAAAGACATATTTGTAATCTTAATAAATGTGATACACATGTATGTTCAGCTGTACTTTTGTACTTCTCTGTGAGTTACTGTGACCTGTCTCTGCATAACCCTGTCCTCAGTGGAGCATATGATATCAATGGGTGTATGTCATATGGGATAACACTGACATGTGACATAGATGCCCATCACAACCATTGGACAAAACATGTGTACACATGGCCATGGAGGATGGCCAGAGACATGAAGCAACACACACAGTAGAAGTGATGTACATGTGTGTACACCCTGTTGTACATTGGCTTGACACAATACAACTACAGCCTTTGTGTAATGGTGATATTGCAGATGTGAAACACTAAACATCATATAGACCTGTGTATAGCTTGTGGAGGCATGACATCAAAACCACCACATAACATGTCTTGAACATCTTGAGTGTGTCACGACATGAAAGCATTCACCTATACAGTATCCAATTACATACATGTGTTGCACAACATACACATACAACCACAGCAGGCCACAGATACAGTACATTCACCTTGCTGGTGTCAGACATCACTGTCATGCTTGCTCCTCATGTGTGTGAGGTACACAGATGGCATGTGGGACATGGAGTACTGCTAAGTTAGCCATGTCTGGGCATAGTTGCCAGGCATCAGTAATATGGTTGTAGATGTGCATGGGGTGTCATCTGTATACTCTACAGTGATCTGTGTCACACATTCTACATTAGGGTTTAGTTTGTATACACCTCAATGACGTGGGCCACATTCCACATTAGATATGTATTGTATCTGAACACAGTCATGGCTATGAACTGTGTCTGTAACTCACACTGTATAGCAATAGTGAAGCCACATGATGCCCTGCAATGGCTATGCACATAAGCTCAATGTGCAGTATGTCACTGCATATTTGTAGGGTGGACTGACAACATTGTTTCAGCTGAAGGTCCATGTTAGTATAATACATCCCTGCATTGGGACACCATTACATTACTCTATATTTGAAAGGACACCATTGTGTTACACATGTATGCATGTCATTCAACATGTCAGCGGAAGACATGTCATACTACATGTGATTGTCAAGGTCATATGCCACACATCAGGCTAGTGTACTGTTAACCTGTGCTGGTCTGTGGCACGATTGCAAAGTAGGGACAGCCACGTCAAACATGTGTGCATAGCCACATGCACATTGTCTGTAGACTCAGCTCAGGGGTAGGCAGAATAATGTTGAACAGACATGCACTGCTTTGGGGGAGATTTGCAAGCTAGGGCTCAGGCAAACATAGTATTCACTCCACATACCCTTCTGCACATGTCCTCCTCACACATAGGGGCAGTGGCCAACACAAAGCATCAGTGGCAGATGTACAAAGGTCAGCGATGGTCTGTTAACATGTGGGGTATGTTGCACAAAACATGGCAGTGTGGTGCAATGGTGCATAGTGCATGCATTGTGTTGCAGGTATGGGGCATAAGCTACTAACACAAGCGGTGCAAGACAGGGATGTATGCTAACTACTACTATAAATGTGTAAGGTTCATGCCTTCTGCTATAACACATGCATGCTATTGTGTGCAACTCAGGGATGTATGATAACTACCACTATAATTGTCTAAGCTGAATGCCATCTGCCATATCACATGCATGTTGCATGCCATTGGGTACCATAGCATGTGTCTGTCTGTGTGTCTGTCTGTGTGTGTCCATCTGTGTGTGTGCTGTGCTGTATAACTTGTAATGTACAGTTCTTGTCTGCCCCTCACGGGTGTTGATGTAGGTGTGTTGCCCTCCTGCGGTCCACCTGATGTTAGTGTCCCCACAGACGCTAGCAGTGATGATGAAAGTATGATTGAGGCACAAGCAGGGTTGTCAGGGGCTGAATCTGTGCCATTGGTTGCCATTCCACCTGTATCCCCCTCATCCCTGCACACAGTTCTCTTGCCTACACATATCCCATCACCAGTGGCCATAGAGGAAGGACAGTTGGTGGATGGTAGCATGGAACAGGGAAGTGTGGAGACTATGGAAGGTGTCCCAGCCAACTGACTGGTGATGTCCCATGCAGGCATGTGCCCAGTGCTGCTCATAGGAGGACCACTGGCCAACATGCTCCTGCAAGACAAAGCATATCAGCTGGTGTCACCAGACGCATGTTTCAGGCTGTAATGGAGGCACAGGCACAAGCTGAATGGCACAACAGAGAAGGCCTGAGGCTTCAGAGGGCTGCTGTCCATTCTTTAACTGACAACATCCAGGCAATTGCAAATGCTCGCCATCATCTTGCAGATGTCTTGGATAGATTATTGGGTGACATAGTGGGAGACCTTGACCATGGCATGTCAATCCTCAAGCGTGTAATGTCTGTGCTGAAACATCTGGTGGTAGTGAGGCATCGGGCATGTGGATGTAGGCCAGCTACATCACCTGTTGAAGGTCTCTGTGAACATGCTATTTCACATGCCCGCTCCCATAGTGGTGGTAGCAGCAGCAGTGCAGCTGGTGCTATGCTGTCCACACCAGGACACAGCAGGCCACGTGCATATGGTCCTTGATGGTCCCAACAGGACATGGTTCCAGTGGACATGTGTCATCAGACAGTACCCAATCTGGACCTCTGCCTGGTAGTGCCCATGCAACCTCTGGCAGGCATAGGTCACATTACCGTGGCCGGACACAGTGAACTGTGGAACCTGCCCTGTACAGTCTGCAGCTGTCAATAATACCCCAGGGTAGGCCAGTCACATGCCAGACCTGTGTGAATACACACACACACACTCACACACACACACACACACACACACACACACACACACACACACCAGAAAAACATGTAGGGCACCTCAACACACACACGCCCAATGATATCAAAGGTCCTAACCTACACACATGATGTCATCCAATGGTGCAGCCTAGATCTCTGGCAAACATTATCAGCCTGTGCATATGATGATGCCTGTGCCACATCCCTGTCATCCACATTATCGGTGCAGGGACATGTTCATATGGTCTGATGCACAGGGTGAACATACTAGGAAGACAACTGTAGATTAATATTGTTGAGTAGTGTTTGACAGGAAATGAACATACCATGTATTACAGTTTGACAATATGTATCATGTGTAACAGTAACTGCATGTTGATCTTGATGTTCTGCATTCCTCTTTCAGGTGTAATTAATTGCATGCGCCGGGGGATGTCAGTGTTTGCAGTTAGTGTCCCATATGTAAATGTTGACTACTCACAGGTCTGTATGACAATATCTGAATGCACTTTGTAGCTTCCACATCACAGTTTTAATCTCCCAAGTTTCAATTATGTTTACTGATCTAATTATCCAAGAGCATGAAGTGTAGTATGCTACTGTGTTCAGAGCCATCACATCCATAGTGGGTGACATCACAGGTATAGTTACCTGGAGCGGGGAAGAAGGTAAAAGAGTGGTATAGCAGATGACAAGGGTAAAGGCCAGTGGAAAATGTGGCTTCTCATTGGGAAGCAGTAATACCTGCTCACATGACAGGATGCAAACACAGACACACCCACACACTCAGGGATTCACAGACACAGTAACACACCCACACACTCAGGGATTCACAGACACAGTAACACACCCACACACTCAGGGATTCAAAGACAGTAACATACACTCTGACACACACACACACACACACACACACACACACACACACACACACACACACACACACACACACACACACACACACTTGCCAGTATTGGGATGAGAACCCCTGCCTATATGCAAATCATCATTATAGTACTACGCAATTACAAGACACGCCACAGAGATTACACATGCACAGGTAGTCAGAATGGCGTAAGATCGAGGACATCAACAGGGATACTAGATTGCAGTGAGTGGCCTTAACATTTCACTATGGTAAAATACCACCTCACACCAGGGACCGGACAGCCATACATACTCACACACACACACACACACACACACACACACACACACACACACACACACACACACACACACACACGCACACACACACACACACACACACACACACACACACACACTGTGGCATTCACAAAGATATACACCTATGTCACACACATACAGACACTTGACATGTGTATGATTCAACCACCTGCCTATGCCTTTCTTTCTACACTTCACTCTGTACTGATATCTACCACAGTGTTCAGGAGAGTGAACAACATTTGGGATGTATTCCCCACCATACGTGACATATTTGGACACACACACACCCACATGTGCCAGTACTGTGAATCAAACACCTGCCTATCTCATGATAGTTATTACAGAGTTACAGCACTATCACATGTGCTACAAAGTGTACTGACTCTTTCCTTTGCCACCTGTGCTGAATATATGCACAATATATGCACAGGGGAGGTGGTACTGTTACCGGTGTCAAGAGGTTTGCCTTCAGTGTCACCCTTACTGCATTCTACGTTGTGTGTCTTCCACTTCAATTAACAGAACCATAGCATAGCAGTTACACAGGTTATTGTAGGAATGGTTGTAACACACCTGTGAGCTGTCCTCAGTAATCATTCATCTGCAAAGTAGCCCCACCACTTAGTAGTCATATCCAAACATCTGTCCATACCTAAAGTACAGCTTACTGTACTTTGAGCATATTACCATATACAGTTGGCAATGTTGAGGCTGCATTGCAACAGCATAATGTACTAACACAACAGTCACCTTCAAACATCAGACACTGCACATGCATGGAATCTAAACACACAATACATGCACACATATGCAGTCTCCATCAGTAAGTGGTCTAGCAGATCAAGAGGAGACATTCCACACCTTCCCCACACCATGTGTGAAACCTAGCCGAGCATTACATCATAATGGATATTGTATTCATGTACTGGTATGACAAACAGCCACCTTCACTGAGTAGCCAAGTGTACATTCATGCCAACAGCACATATCAGCAAGACACACACACAGCAATATTCCATGCTATGATCCCACAAACTGTTACTTGACAGTTCCACGGTTAAGCCAGGGCACTGTAATGCTCAACAGTGAGCACTTCATATATGCCACACACACCTCATGATTACTGGAAGAGTGCCAGCAATGTGCTCCTTTTGAGCTAGGCATTACACTCATTCAAGCATGTGCGAGGTCTGTGTCTTGTAAACATCTCAGCCCAGCACGTTCTGGCTAATGTGGTAATAAGGTTACTGTCCAGACAGCACACAGCATGCATGGCTTGCAATTGTTGACATAGAGTATATGCAGGAGCTGTGGGCACACATGGCTGTACATGTCATGGACATATCACCTGTAACTACTCAGGAACATACAGAGCATAGCTGTATTTCCCTGAGTCTGTCAATACATGCCATGTGTGTAGGTCCTATGATCCTGTTATTTGGGTATGTTTGTAGGCATTAGGTGGACATGTCTAATGACATACATGCCCACATGGGTTGTTGTATGATATGATAGGTGTCATGGGTGACCAGTAGAGAGGGAATATTACCTCTGTCAACATAGATATCAAACCTTATGTACTGTTATCATTCAGCAGCCATGGACCTATCTGCCATGTGCATGTGTGTAATGAATGTAGCCACCTGTATGTAGAAAGGACAACAACAGCTATGGTATTTTCATTTATGTTGTATGAGTGTGTGATGTACATATCCAGGGCAGGTACATTTAGGTCATATCCAACCATGAGGGTGTTGTTTACTGGTGTACAGCAATAGTTGACTGTGTTAATGCTGACAACATCCGAGTGTCCCTGGTATGTGTACAACTGACCTGGTTACAAACAGTGGTATAATTGCATTGCATAGCACATTATGCAACTGTGGCAGTACATGGGTACTTTGCACAGTTGATTTAGGGCTAGGTACAGTCCACCAATCAAAGGTTATTTGGTGTTCTACCATACTATGTCATATCACATGTATGGATGCGTGTTGGTAGTCTAAGGACATGGTGGTGGATGTATGAGGATACACCCTAGAATGCAGCTTTTGCCACAGTCACCTGTACCTGACTCATCTGTGATGACTTATGTCGGAGTAGTGGTCTTTAGTTGTGAATAGCCTTTATGAATATGTGGACACCACCAGCTGTAATGGTCCATACCAGTGTTATGGCCCACATGCCTGGATCTGAGTTATATGGTGGTAGTGCAATTGTGCACTACAGAGCCTCCAGCCAGGTGTTCCTCACTGTGCAGATGTCAGTATTCCCCATTATAGGTTCTACATTGACCAAATGGATTACGAAAGCCACACATCTAGCACTGGTTAGCATAAGCATCCAATGCAATTGTCTTGCAGGGTGTTGCTTCTGTGTTTAGGACTTTTGACTTGGAATGCCACTATATGGGTTAATGTGACCTAGGTATTATCCACACTCCCTTGAATCATGGATGCATGTGCTGTGTGACAAAGGCTTGTCTTTCAGTCATGACATCCTGGAATGACAGACACTGGACAATCTCATAATTACAGCAGGACATTAGCTCATTGTTTTGGTCAGGCAGTTTCCCCTCATACAATGACATCACTGCAAGTTGCAGTAATGCAGTTGGTATCAAATGCTACATCTAAGGTGATGGACACCAGCAGACATTGTGTATATGACCAATGTCAGATATACTTAGTGTAGCGGTCCTGCTAATAATGACATCTAGCCAAGAGAGGTCATCTTGACACCTGCACCTCAGTACCATTAGACAATGGGGCTCACATATTATGCTTGCACATGCCACTGTTCCAAGTATAATGTCACTGTCCACAACCTGCTATCAATGTATGCCTTTCAGGGCAGCAATGTGTGTGACACAAGCTGTAGTTCGCATCCAACTGTGTGTCCCAGTTAACCTATTGTCTGTCACTTCCACACATGCATGATTGTGTATACATATATATATATATATATGTATATATATCAGTACGTCATGTACATGTATGCATGTGTATCACACAGCACAGACACAGGTATATCATTTATAGGCCACATACAGGTATCTGGTAGTAAACCTGTATGATGTGCATATATACTGACATTTAAGATGTACATAGCTATAAACCTGTGTATTTACAATAGGGGTCCATTACAACGTGTTCTGTACATTTAAGTGTATGAGCATGCACACTGTGGCCTTCCGTGGTTAGAATCGGTGTGCATCCCAAACAGCCCGGTGCTACTGAGTGTATGGGTGTACCCACTGCCACCTTGTGTAATTTTAGTCAGTGCAACCAAATAAGCCCTTTGTTTCTAAGTGTATGAGCATGACTAGTATAACCTAGTGTAGTTGTAGTCATAGTGCATCCCAAACGGCCCTGTGCTACTAAGTGTATGAGCATGCCCACTGTCAAATTGTGTAATTGGACTCAATGCATCCAAACAAGTGATTCTATCTGTATGAGCATGACCACTGTAACCCTGTATAGTGATAGTAGTTGTCCATTCCACAGATGGGCATACTCCAGTTCAGGGCTTGTTGTGCTACAACTATACCTCTCAGGCCTACCTATGTCTTACCTGCAGATGATGTGTCATGTTTGTGTATACAGGTTGTACTGGACTCCTACTTTAAACACACAGGTTTACAGCTATGTACATCTTAACTGTCAGTATCCCTGTTGTTTTCCTCAGTCTTAGAAGGGCATTCTGACTGCCTTGAAATGTGTAATCTCTGTGGTGCATCTTGCAACTGTGTAGTACTGTAATAGTGATCTGTAGATAGGCAGGAGTTTTGATCCCACCCCTGGCAACTGTATGTATCAGCAAATGGCAGAGTGTGGTTGTGCGTG
Organism: Protopterus annectens; assembly: GCF_019279795.1. Classification (NCBI taxonomy): domain Eukaryota; kingdom Metazoa; phylum Chordata; order Ceratodontiformes; family Protopteridae; genus Protopterus; species Protopterus annectens. Next base: position 828,386,441 of record NC_056730.1, read on the forward strand.
TGTATTTGTGTCTACATCCTGTCATGGCAGTGGGTTTTGCTGCTTTCCAAAGAGAAACCACCTTTTGCACTGGCTTTTATCCTTGCCATCTGCTAAACCACACTTTTTCTCCCACCCCACTGCATGTAATCAGTCCTGTGATGTCACCCAGCTCAGAAGCAGAATCAGAGTAAGTGTAATTGTATGGTGTCTGTGGCACATACCCCAACTGCATACCATTCTACTAGTTACCTTTACATAGGCAAGACATTTATGCACAATACTGGCAAGTGTGTGTGTGTGTGTGTGTGTGTGTGTGTGTGTGTGTGTGTGTGTGTGTGTGTGTGTGTGTGTCACTACCCTGTAGCCAGGCATACACATGTGTTATGTCTTTTAACATACTGCACACCATGGTAGCCATCTGTGGTGATTGGAGTCTACAAGTTATTACATAGCTAGGAATAGAAAAGAATAGACAATCAAGAATGACTACAGTTGGGTACATTGTTTTCCTGTGCCACTGTCGAGCAGTGACACAGAAGTGGTCACCGGGGTGTATGTCCATACCCATCATTCCCCCACCCAAACTACACAATCCCCGGGGTATATTTCCTTAGCCATCATTCCCCACCCCAAACTCCACATACACAACAACCATCCCTTCTCTGTTGAACTGATTACGATTTAAATGGTATAAACAAGATATGCCTCTGTTTTGTGTACACGTCAGTTCCTTTGGATCCCTTCTGTGTCACAATGGGTGTTCAGACATGTGTATGTATATATATATATATATATATATATATATATATATATATATATATATATGTATGTATATATATATATATATATATATATATATATATATATATATATATATATATATACATATATATGTGTATATATATACATATATATATATATATATATATATATATATATGTGTGTGTACACATCCCGTAGGGGTGCATATATGTATTTAGTTATGACAGTTGTACAGATGTAGACTTGTCTATGTTGTTTCACAGAGTACAGTACATTCAAGGGTACTGTACATATGTACACAAAGTGACTGTCCCATTTCTTTTCAGTACTGTGGAATACCTGTAATAAGATGTGGATTATAAAAACCATGCAACATGTATGCAACCCAGATGGCTTAGTGGTAATTCCAGTGACCTTGGTGTGCATGGTCCAGGGTTCAAGACCTGCAGGGCTTGTTGATAATGTCATTTAGGACTGAATAAGACACTTTTATGCAGGTGTAAATGTGTTTTCATGACAGTAAGCAGCAGGTACACACAGGTACAAGACATGTACAACTCGCAGTACACTTGAAATGCCCTTCTTTGGCAATCCTGCTGATGTCACCCACCTAGAAATACATCTCTGGGAGTGTTTTAACCTAGTAATCTCTGTAGCACATCCTGTAACTGCGTAATGCTGTAGTGTGGTAAACTCGTTTGGTAGGTGTTCTAATCCTAGACATGCTAACTGTGTTTGTGTATGGCTGTCTGCCAGAGAAGTGAACAATGCTTTTTAGAGTATGCACACTCCTTACGATTCACATACTCACCTTTGGCAATCCTGCTGATGTCACTCACCCAGGAATACACCTCTTTGACTGCTGTAACCCAGTAATCTCTGTACCATGTCTTGTAACTGAGAAATGCTGTAGTGTGATAAACTAGTTTGGTAGGTGTTCTAATCCCAGACATGCTAAAGTGTGTATGTGTCTGACTGCCTGAGAAGGAAGCAATGCTCTTTAGAGTATGCATACTCCTTATGATTCACATACTCACCTTTGGCAATCCTGCTGATGTCACCCACCTAAAAATACACCTCTAGGACTACTGTAACCCTGCAGCACGTCTTGTATTTGCGTAATGCTGTAGTGTGATAAACTAGTTTGGGAGGTGTTCTAATACCAGATATGCCAACTGTGTGTGTCTGCCTGAGAAGGGAACAATGCTTTTTAGAGTACGCACACTCCTTATGATTCACATACTCACCTTTAGCAACTCTGCTGATGTCACACACCTAGAAATACACCTCTGGAACTGCTGCAACCCAGTAATCTCTGTAGCGCATCCTGTAACTGCATTCTGCTGGAGTGTGATTTAGAACTGTGGTAGAGATCCATCCACAATCATGGCAGTTATGTATGTTTTCTGTGTGTTTCAATGTCTGTGTAAGGAGCAATGCATTATTTATTTATTTATTTATTTATTTATTTATTTGCAGTTGGTTTACCAGGATTGTCCATTGGGCCAAGATGAACCTGTTTTCAATGGAGTCCTGGGGAGAAAAGCTCCAATAACAAGGTTAATAGGTTATACATTAGATTACAAAAAATTGCAAATGATGTAGCTTAGAGCATGAAATTGCAAGTAGTATAGGACCAGAAACAAGGTTAACATAGTTTTAGGTTAGATTACAATATTTACAAGTGATACAGCTTAGATCATAAGGTTACAAGTAGTACAGACTGGTGATGAATGTTACAGAAGATACATACTAGAAAAGAAAACATTTTAATATACATACTGAGAAGCCATTAACTCTTAAGAAGCTTGAATATATGACACATATTACATTTTTTAAATTGTTTAGTTAGTACAAGCAGAGAATGTATGAGGTAGGAAAGGAAGTTTAGGTTTAGTTAGTACAAGCAGAGAATGTATGAGGTATATACCCTACTCACTTGCAGGACATTTACAATGCCCTACTTTGGTACTCCTGCTGATGTCATACCTTGTAAAATACACCTCTGGGGAATACATTCCCTAGTAATCCTCATGGTGCATCCTATAACATCTCCATGCAGTAGTGTGATATAGATCCTGGTCATGCGTTCTATACCCACACAAGTCAGTAGTGTGTGTCTCACTGTCTGTTTTGTGAGCAATGAATTTTGGGCTACTCACTTGCAGGAAATCTGAAATGCCCTACTTTGGTAAACTTGCTGATGTCATTCCTCGTGAAATACACCATTGGAGATGGAAAAGCCAAGTAGTCTCTGTAGCGCATGCTATAACTGTGTAATGCTGTAGTGTGATCAACTAGTTAGGTAGGAGTTATATTCCAAGACATGACAGGTGTTTGTGTGTGTTTGACAGTCAGAGCCTGTGTGGAGGTGGCAGTGAATGTTTAACCACTAGACATGTTGAGGAGTGGGTTTTGTATTTTCCTATATGGTGGCCATATTATATGTCACAATGTCCGCCTCATGAGGTTTACAGATTTCAATCAGCCAAGAGACTGGGTTGGCAAGTCATACCCCTCCACCTGGCAAAAGGTCTGGTGAACACAGTAAGCAATCCTACTATTACCCAGAATACAGTCTGAACCCATGTGTCATACACAAACACACTTGTCTGGAATATCTCACTATGTTGCTAGTACCCTGCACATTGTTGACAGATAGTAGACATGGTGTGATTGCAATCGGCTGCAGAGGGCATAGCACCCTGTCCAACAGTACAATAGGCACATAATTGTGGACAATGCGCCTTCACTATGTTCCCCACTGGACACCTGCAACATATGTGGTGCTATCAAATGTGATCCACAAAGGACATACAATGCCTTACATGCATGCCCTGTATGGACAGATGCCACAGACACCAGGGAATACCTGTATCATGCTATCATTGCAGGTGCAGGGTCAACCTGTTGTCTATTAGCAGGTCCTGCCACACCAGGCCAGTATTGGCACAGGCCAATATTGGCACATCTGATGACAACTGTCAGTGTACACAACATGTGCCAGGCAAACCAGGTACACTTAAACATGTCACTGTACATTATTGTGGGACGTGCACATCCCAAGCATTGTCCATGTCAGGGACTATCAAACACAGACATGGCATGCATTCCAAAGCAATGGCCATGCACAATGGTAACCAGGATGACAGGACAGGTCATACAATACCCATCTCTGTGGGACATTGCAGACACTATACCCCTGAACCACACTACAGACCATTGTCAGGTGGCCTGATGCCAAGAATTACCCCTCACCAAGCCTTGTACAGTCATCTTGCACAGCCAACCACTACACACCCATGAAGCAATGCACACATGCATGTCACTACTGGCACTTTGTGTCTGCGTGTGGGGTATGATGTTCCCAACCACAGTCACACCCAGTATAACTCCCACTGGCATACTGAGTGATGTCAGACACGTTCACATGCCCTAACCCATAGAACCTCAGGATATCCCCTGTGATGCATGTAATACCTGTGCATAACTGCAATGTGGAAACTTAGTAGTTAAGAAGTGTATTTGTGAGCCTGCCAAAGTGTGCCAATGTGTCTGAGTCCCTTAGAGAGTGTGGTTGTGTTGACAATGACATCCATTCATGTGGACAGCCATGTGTGCTACACCTAATGTATGTCTACTATATCGCTGTTGCAGATGTTGCTCACCAGCACACATATATGTTCTTACAGCACACCAACATGTCAGCTATGTGTTACATGGAGTAACTACATGCACTTTTAATAGTAATAGCTAGTCAGTCAGGGGTCTGAACCCTGGTACTGGTAGGTGTGTGACAGACAATGCTTAGGTTTTAGTCTCCCAGCCCTTCTCTAATGTACTTTGCCTCTGTCTGTCCCTCCCACACACTCTCTCATGGATGTGGAGTTGTACACCTGCTCAGCAGCAGCTTGTGTTTTGTAAGTGATGGTCATGATCAGGTGATGACCTCTGCACCTATTGCAGTCCTCCTCTAGCTGATTGCATGTGGAACAGCTGTGGTGACATTCCCATAGCCAATTGCATGGAAACACAGTACAATTTCTAGGAACATCATTTCGGTGTTGGACCATGACAGTCGCTGTGAGTGGAACCTGGATCTGGTGTTTGGTAAACAACATCACAGATGATATCTGGATATTCCTCAAACAACATACACAATGGAAAATAGCCTAAAGACAGGAAGGTGATGTGCTAGACATGACTACAGCATGTAAGTGTAGCTATGCTTCATTGAGACTACTGCCAATTTAACAGGTTGTGTGTGGTAATGGCTATTCTGCATGTTTTAATAACTGACAAGACAGTGCTCTGTTTGTGAGGAAACCCCCATCTCTAAGGTCATCTGTGGACTGGTCAGTGTGTGGAACCATTTGTTTCTTGTGTTACTCACAGAACACACTTCTGTGAACTGCAGAAGCATAGTGTGATGATTGCAGTCAGTACATGGTGATAGTGATGAGAGTTACTGCCATCGCATCCCTGATTGGACATACATCACATGAAACAGTGGTATGACAGTCACTGTCTGATGTTATCACAGTGGCATGCCAATAAAGGGCAACTTTGCATAGCTACCATCACAAGTCATCTACACTTTGTACAGATGTCATGCAGTATATATGCATGTGTTGTCCTCCCTCTGCAAATGTATGACATCTGTTGTGTTGGGTTGATGGTCATATCTATGCATGCTGTTATAAGTAATCCTGAATGCTGTTGACTATTACTAAGCTATATCTGTGTTACAACTGCAACACCATAGGCTGTATGAGATTGGAGGTCCCGGCGGAACCACCTGTCCCACTTCAGTTGGCCATGGCACCGGGCACCAGCACGTTTGGGGCCCAGCCTTGGACCTCCACCTCTGTTGGCTCTGCACCACCTTCTGGTGGAACTGCCACTGAGGATGGGACTTGTCCCCCCTGGGAGCAGGTCCAGACAGGAATGTGTCAGCCATTGTACAGTCCAGGACATGGTGCGTAGGGGGCTCAATAAGGGGTTTCAAGGCCAGATACGCCAGCTTGAGGGCAGAGTGTCACATTTAGAGGGTGAGCCTGCCCCTTCTAGACAGTGCCCAGCACAGCCACTTTTGCGGCTTTGAAGGTGCAGTGGTGTCTGGCCATGGGTGGGGACCTCCGTCCCACTGATTCCATTTGGTGGCTCATGGGTTTGTGACTGACGAACACCCCTCCCCGTCCAAGGTGTATCCCCACCTACATGTGTCATATACCGCCCTGTATGCTGTCTTGTCTGTCATCCTACCCAATGTATCCTCCACAAGCATACCTACTCTCCTTCCCCAACATCCCACTCTCACCTTATGAAAATGGAAACAAAAGGCCAATCTGTTCCCAGAACAACATTTGCCCCATACATAGCTGTCCATTTCACACACGTGTCCATTGGACACATGTAACCTTTTTAATTTGCATCACAACATACTACTGTTGTCCTCACCCCTCTCTCAGGCACACGATCCTGGTATGCAAATGACTCCAAAATGTTCCAGGTACACGTGATGCAAATGACCCCATTGTACACACGACACTGCCGGTCCCTCTATGGTTATCCCATTTAACTTTTTAATGATGATGATGTCGCACACAGCACCTTGCAAGAGTACTGTTCTCACATCATTATTGGATAGGAACTGTTTTGTTAATGTAAATAAAATGCACAAAGTAATGTATTTGGCCAATGTACAAATGTTTGCGTGTATTAATGACACATATCTGTTTGAGGGAGTCTTGATATTACATAGAACAACACCAGTACATAACACAGGAGTTGCAGGTGTTTCCCTTTTCATTCTTTTTTAATGCTTTGTTGTCCCATGGTATGTTCTTGATATATCTATATATATGTATGTATCTATATCTGGACATGAACACACACACACATATATGTCTACATGATGGAATACATTTCCTATACTGTTAAAAACAACAAAAAAGACAGCGGAATCGGACTGGTAAATAAGGCACGGACTAATTTATTACTGTAAGCGCTTTTGGCAAAGACAATGCTTAGCCTTCATCAGACCCTATACTGTTGAATGACTGTGCTGGATGATATGTTTATATCTGATGCCTGTATATCTGCCATGGCTTAGTGGTAAATCATCCTGGCTGTGGTGTGCAGGGTCCTGGTTTTGGGCCTTGCAGAGGCTGTTTATTTTGTTGCCAGGCAGAACAAGGACCGTTGGATATGGAGGGATGAAGGCACTTTTAAGCAGTTGTGAGTGGGTGTGGGCAGGTTTGCGCAATGGTAAGCAGTGGATACTTTTGGTTACAGTTTCTTACACTCAGCTACCTCCTTGATTGCTTAACCTGTGTAAGCAGTGCTTACCCCCACGCAAACAGGCTGAAACCCACTCGCTGCTGCTTAAAAGTGCTTACTCCTGCTTACCCCCGTGCTAATTTCTTTAAAAGAAAAGAAAAAAGGGGTGATTGGAAAGTGGTGAAAAAGGGGCACAAAGACGGAAAGACAGTAGGCAAGGTAGCTAGGGATGTGCTTGGAGAGTGTAGGGAAGGTCCATAGCTGTCCATTTCTTCTACAGCAATGGCTGTGCATATGCAATAAATTTGGCGGTACATTTGGACACTCACAACCCTGAGAGAGGGGTGAGGACAACAATAGTATGTTGTGATACCAATTAGAAATATTTACATGTGTCCAGTGGACATGTGTGCAAAATGGACAGCTATGTATGGGGCGTGTTTTTTTTGCGGGAACAGATTGCCCTTATTTTCTTTTACTTTTAGGTGAGAGTAGGATGTTGGGGAAGGAGAGTAGGTATGATCAGGGAGGATAGGTTGGGTAGGATGACAGACAAGACAAACAAGATGTGTACAGGGGCGGTATATGACCCATTTGCGGGGAACACCTTGGATGGGTAGGGGTGTTTGGAATTCGCAAGCAAATGAGCCCACAAATGGATACAGTGGGACTGAGGTCCCCACCCATGGGCAGTCACCAGTGCACCTTCACAGCCCAGAAAGTGGCTGTGCTGGGGGCTGTGTAGGAGGGGAAGGCTCACCCTCTAGTTGTGTCACTTGGCCCTCAAGCTGGCATAGGCAGTCTCGAATCTCCCTGTCGATCTCCCTATGCACCACGGCCCGGACAGTACCACAGGTAACAGGTTCCTGTCTGCTCCCACTCCCAGGGAGGGGCCAAGCCCCATTCCCTGCGGTGGTTCCACACGAAGGTGGTGCAGGGCCAATGGATGAGGAGGTCCCAGGCTGGGCCCCAGATGTGCTGGTGCCCAGTGCCATGGCCAGCTGAGGTGGGATAGGTGGGTCCGCTGGGACTGGCCTTCCCATACGAGCTATGTTGTAGCATGTTTAAGGCAGATATGTGCTAGTAATAATCAACAACATTAACGATTAGTTATAACAGCATGCATAGGTATTCCCATTACCCAGGGCACCAGATATAACATAGTTGCAGAGCAGGCAGAACACATGCATATATGGGTAAACAGTGACCATTACAACAACATGCAGGTTTCATTGATGACAACAGGACACCAATATGAGAGTATTTTAACATGGCACATGCATAGAAACAGATGTGAATATTTATAAACCAATAGGACATATGTCCCAACAAAGATTAGGAGTGTAGACATACCAAATGAGTTGTGTAAATCAGTTATTTTGCACATATGGTAGGGATAAGAGAGAGAGAGAGTTCAATTAACAACTAATAAATCCTTGTAGTTTTCACAACATTCATAGTCACTGCAGTTGTCTGTCCCTTACATGTATTATTACACTACCCAATGGCATTATATTGTACAATGATATGTTTGTAGATTAGTATGTACGGGACCTGTGTCTTACATACAGGCTTGACAAGATGCAGGTGTTAATGAAACATGTTTTGAGACTGCTGACTGCTGTCATATACTTTGTGTGAGATGCTGGGATGACAGGTATGTTTGCATGTACGTTTTCTGACTATGTACAAGTCCGACTATCAGTTATATGTCATTTACAGCTGTCTACATTTCTTGGATCATCATACTAATTTGTCAGGGGAACAGGTTAAAAGGCAGATGTGGGCCATTTATCAGGACATACTGGGCAGATTGGAACAGTTGAGGGGTATGAATATGCATTCCACTTTCTATTTGAGCATTTTAGCATAATCTGTACAGTTGTTATGTGTATATAAGCATACGGCTTTCTCACTGAACATTCTAACAAACTGTGTGCAGTTGTGTGGAATGATTATGCATACAACTCACTGGCGCATCTGGAATCCAAAGCCCTGCTGTGTGTGACAAAAGCATCACAGTTCAGATCACTGTACACTATGCTATCAGGCAATTGTTGTGAGGCTTTGCAATGTATTTCGTCTAATATGACTGACCTGTTTGCACTTCTGACATTGTTATACAGCACTTCATACACATTTTATCTGCATACCACAGTGTGGGTAACACTGCTTACTCCAACAGTACTATTTAATAGCTGCAACAGTACAACAACATATGACTGCAGAGTAAACAGAAGCAATTCAAGGGTTACACCTTTATTTGCAGCATATTACACAATTCTGTATACTGGTACAGCTCTTTCTGAGGCTCTTACATTTATTTATGACAGTACATGCAGGCTATTTACTAACCTGCCTCACGATGCATCCTTTTCAGCCTAGCATCATAGGCTTGCTGGTTCGTAGCATGCTTATCTGCAGCTGTCAGAGAAGTACAGTGATATTTAGCCATACCTATCCAAAGTATACACAAGCTAGGCAATTATTAACTATGTAGTGGAAGGAGTACTTACTCATTTCTGGGGCATTCTGCATCTGCCTTGCTTCCTGGATCCACTGTTCCAGGACATCCCCCTCCACCGCTTCAGGTCTGCATGATGGTGCCTGACCTGCTCACCATTCCGGGGGATACTTGTGGTGGCAGTGATGTCACGGGCAAGGCTATCGCAGGCCTCCATTTTGTACTGTGAGCCCTGGTACTGGCCCTGCAGTAGTATCCTGTCATGGTGCTTTACCAGGTGCCATACCATGAATTTGGACTCCTGGATGCTCCAGTGCTGCGAGTGCTTTCTCCCACTCCAGCCACTCTGCCTGCAGGAGGAGGATGCTACAACCAGTTATGAGCTGTATTCCCACCACTTCAGATTAAGTAGGGTCAGATTCCTGCACTTTTCCGTAATTTGCCAGTTTTGAAAATACTAAGCTATGGGCACACCTGCTTACTTCAGGTTGGCACTACTTAAAGAGGTGTACCTGTGGGCATATTGTATTGGCTTCCCTACACATTGCTTACAATTACTTAGTTGGGCTGTGCTGCGGTTAGAAGTACTTATTGGTTATCTAGCATTATATTTGCCTTTTGTTAACAATGTCTTACTCATTACTGGTTATATATATGTCTGGTATCCTTCATTCATGTGTACATGCACTCTATGGGGTCCTGGGGACTTTATATCTTTATTACAGTGACACCTCAACTCTATGTTTACTTCAGTACTCCAATTCACATATTTATGATCTGTGGCAGGTTATAGCACATTGCACTGTACATAGATTCAGTTCACATATTTGATTTGGTTTCCCTGTTGTGAGGATTAGTTTGCTGATACATCCTTTCTATGTATTGCTATTATAGCTTAGTGGTTTACTACTATGACTGTGATGTACAGGGCCCTGAGTTCTAGCCTTGCAGAGGCTGGTTATTTTGTTGCTGGCCAGAACAAGAGCTGTTGGGTACAGAGTGATTAAGGCACTTTAAAGGAGTTGTGAGCGGGTGTGTACGGGTTTGCACGGAGTTAAGCAGTGCTGACCTCCGGATACAGTTTCTTACACTCAGTTAGCCTCTACATTGGTTGACCAGTGTGATACTCGCATACCAGCACCAAAACAGGCTTACACCCACTTGCTCCTGCACTTGCAAATGCACTGCATTTGGTGTTTGCATCTGACTCTCACACCCCTGGGTGGGAGTGAGGACTACGATAATACCTTCTGATGCCTATTACATCTGCTTACATCTCTACAGTGGGGTGTTGCGACCCTGTGTTCGTAGGTGTTGTGTAGTGGGTTATGCAGTGACACATATGGTCATACCGTACTTGGACATTTAAACTGGACTTGCTGCAGTGGGACCCATATCGGGAATGGCTGCCCATTAGGTGTAAGCATGCCGGTTGACTGTACGGAATCCGCAGCCTGGTTGTAGTTTGCTTCATACTATTGGTGTTTTCCTCTTACAATTTGCACCTATCTGGCAAATACCTGGGAACTGACACCATTAAATACAGACAAGTAATTGGGTTTAGGACCCCACATCCTAAAGCCGAGTCACGCTAATGCATACCTATTATTCTATCAGCTTTCTAAGGTTGTAAGTGGAATATGTGTTTTCTGTCCCTATCAGACCTCTCAAACAAGTGAGGACAAATTTCAACTGAATCAGGGACAAGTCAAGAAACACTCAGGGACAATCATGACACTTTTAAAATATTAGTGCTATTAACTTGAAACATTGACAAAATCAGAGCATGTGAATTAATACACATTTTCTGAAGTAAAAGGAGGTTTTAACACTTAATTATTGTCATTATTCATTAAGTGTAATTCACCAACTTTCCTCCTAAAGTCAATAATTCTAGGAGGGATTAAAAGGGACAGAGTTAACATTTGAGTCAAAATCAGGGATGTCCCTGAAAATCACAGACAGTTCAGAGGTATGGTCCCTATTTGTTCCCCCAACAGTTTATGTCATGTCCAGTGGATTTGCTCTTAGGTGTTGAGAGGTATGGGTGTAAGCTCTGCCCATTTCGGAATATTACTTACATTCCCGGGGCAGTCCTAATACAGCTGCACCAGCCTACATCTGCATGCCTAGGCCCATAATTGCATACCCATAGTTGCCCCACCTGCCCCTCCTCTACAGCACTCATCCTTACTGTGGGTGCAGGTGGAGTCTAACCACAACACTACACACTGCCCACTCTCCACGTGTCAGGACCCATGTTGTACATTGTGTTGACCCATGGGTTATCAGGCTTCCACAACCTACTGGTCCGTGTACTTCTACAGCCTGGTTTGATGACTCATGACAGGAACTGACTCCAATGATCAGTAATTTTTGGGGGGGGTCCCACAAGGGACATTGATGTCTTCGTTTCAAGATTAGACATGGCAGGTCTCTCCCACTGGTAGTATCCTGCCTGTGATCTGGGAAGCAGTGGTGTGTTTACTTTTATTTTGCATCTGTATGTTTCACCGGTCTAGCTGGGGGGGGTTGATGCTATGTGTTACAAGTTTGTTGGTTGGACCCCTCACCCCCCCATATGCACGGCCTGTGAACATATGTAATTCGTAACTGCTGTATCATATCCTAGCTATATACATTATATTTATATATATATATATATATATATATATATATATATATATATATATATGTACATACACATGCACATGCATCTACATAATTATATACATTTCCTATGCTGGGCACTGCTTACACCCATGCAAGAGCACTTACTGGTACTTATATATGTTTACTACTGCTTATTTGTGCTTACACCTGCTTAGCAGTGCCTTATTCATTATGACACTACCACTATGATTGCATGACATTAGTTAAACATTTCATGCAGTACTCCAGTTCACATTTACATGTTATTATGTAGGTTATACAGCAAAACGACATTCCACATGGAAAATTATATGTGCTATAGTTGGCCTCGAACCGTGCATGCCTGCTCATTAGGTGGATGCTCAAATCATTACATTATTGACGTTAACGTTAATTCCCCATGTTTTTCTCTATATGGTTGATTTTGATGTGTAAGCTATGTTAAGCAGGGGGCAGTGACACACAAACACACTGTGCTTCGCTTACACTTTAGATACTGCATCAGTACAAATGTAAAATAGGGACACAGGGAATCTAATTGTGAAAGTTCTAGGGACGGGGCTCAACATTTCGCTACGTGCTTGTGTGTTTACTACTTTGATTTTATTTCAGTGTTCATGAACACTCTTGTATGCTTAGCATACATTTCAGTATTCACGGACACTGAATTAATTGCTTACTATTAGAGGCGGACTCTAATAGTAAGCATAGTAGGTTGTGCAACTGTGGGGGCATGTTTCCACCTCCGTCGATCACTTGAACATGCCCCCTGCACTCGCACACATTTCCTGTGCATGTCGAGGGTGCGGCAGCGTGCCCTCATAACTGTTCATATGGCACTGCTGCACCATCTGTAATGAGGACACTCGGCGCAAGGTTAAAACCGTCCTTGCACTGAGCTTCATGAATCCCGGGGATTGTCTCCTTAAAAATATCATCCCTCCTAAAGACAATGACTTTTGACTGAAGACTGCATGTTAAGTGAACAAAAGTAAACTACATGTACCAGCACTCTAGTAACAAGACTCATTTCAGGGAATTGAGTTGTACTAATGCTATGTAGGCACTAAGGTATCCTTCAACTCGTATAGCTAGATCATTACAATTACTATAAGAATACACCTTTTCTTATATTTTTATTGAAATTTTATATCCAGGAACAAACACAATCACATAGATAAGTATTTACTCAAAAGTTATACATTTTTACTATATATATTATTTGGAGTCATAAACTTCAAATATTATAAATAGATCACAGAACATAATATATAGATTCACATTTTCTATTAATATATTCAAGTTTATCTAGTGATTATATTCTCTGGTTAATTTATTTCCTTTCATTGTAATATTAGACATTTGTTTTTTTTTGCAATCAATGTGACAGTATTTAAAATGTTTGTAAAAGAAGGTGTAACTTCATGTTTCTAATTCTTATTAGTAATTCCAATGCTATTGTTAACAAGCTTCAGAGAAGGGAGAAGTGAGACTAGGGAACATATGTAAGAATTCAAAATTTAAACCATACCAAAAATGGAATCATGTTGACTCAAACAAGATAATTTTGACAAATGGAAAAACAAAACAAAACAAAAACATTCATGGAAACCACCTTTGACAAAAAACTCAGCAATTCTGTTTGCAGGTGTCAAACATTCTGCCCTCACCCCATGTGGGAGGATTACTGGTGCTTTTAAATAGTTTTTAAAATCCACTTTATGTCATTAAAGATTTGTACATTTTGCATAATGCTTTTAGTGCTTTATTTAACCAAATCCTAAAGCTATTATTTTAATAAATGAAGCAGGTAACATTTGTTTCTAAGTCAGTAAATTCTGTTCTGCTATCTTTCCTTTCCCTTATACATTGGTAAACGTTGCCCTTTTCCCCAGAGTAGTGCGATCTCAGAGTCGATATATTAAATTAGGGGGGTGTGGGGGATGCAGTCCCCTACCTGGATGGGTTTGACATACTGCAGTGTGATTTTTGCTGTAATGTTGGTCAAGTGTCTACTTACCATTAGAAAAATTTGCAGTTCAACAAAAGAAAGTTTCACTGTTTTCATCTCAGTGAAGTAAGGAAGCAAGTTTCAATTATATGGCCGTTTGGCCTTCTGAAGGTAATATATATATATATATATATATATATATATATATATATATATATATATATATATATATATATATATATATATATATATTTGTTTGTGTCTTTCTGCTTTTCCTGGTTAGAGGTCACCACAGCGGAACTCTGGTCCGCTAATGATTGGTAGTTGATTTTTACGTGCCGAGTTACCAACCCTGGTGCACAACCTTCAACAAAGGTACGCCCATTCATGCATGTCTCCACGCAGAAGATGGTCTAGCTGAGAATCGAACTGGACAGTGTCTGTACATATATATATATATATATATATATATATATATATTTATAGATATATATATCTATATATATATATATATATATATATATATATATATATATATATATATATATATATATATATATGTCTAAATAGATAGATAGATAGATATTGGGTCTATATTATATATTCGAAGTTTCAAAACTTCAAATCCCATATGTTCGACAACATTTGATCGAAGTTTGAAACTTCAAATATATAATAAAACATCAGAAAAGAAAAGAAAATTTACCTTAACCTCAGAGCAGGGGGGAAGCCCCCCTGCACCCCCCACCTCCCCCTACTTAAATATACCAACTCCAAGATCACACTTTAGTGCAGAAAAAGGAAATTCTCCCATTCTGCACTGGACGGCGCCACTACATTTAACCTTCAAACTTTTCAAAGTTCGATTATAGGGTGTTCACCATATGATATTCGAACTTTTCAAAGTTCGTTCATGTAATAGGAACCATATATATATATATATATATATATATATATATATATATATATATATATATATATATATATATATCTATGCATCTATATATCTATGCATCTATATATCTATGTATCTATATCTATAGATAGATAAAAAAAAATAAACATTCATAAATAAAATAAAGATAATTATATTAGCAGAGTTAAATCCAGGCAACAAGCAGAAGTTAATTTTAAGCGGTACTTCTTGCAGTAGGTTCTCTCCACCTTCTTGACTGACAACATTAGTTTTAGGTTTCATATGTTCTTGGTGCTTGTTTCCTCCACTATAAATCATGGGTGAGAAGAATAGTTTTGACATTTCTGGTTAAGACATTTACCTGAAGTACATCTGCCCAAGTTATTATTTGTTGCATTTTTCTACCTATAAAGGATTTGGCTAGTAGGTTGGACATTGCTTCTTGAAGTATCAGTTCTGTCCACATTCTTGTAGTTGTAGCATACCCTAATTAACTAGGAATTGAAAGGAGTCCCAAAACCTACACCTTTCTTAGCTATGGCTAGGGTAACATAAGTAGGCAGTTTACTCAATAATAAATAGTGCCATAAATAGTAACATATATGGTTTATCTTATTGTTATCAGATTTAAGCTTCTCATCTTGGTACAGGATTGGTTGATTTACATTTAGTGCATCTCTGTACCAATTGCCTAAGATGGGTTTGTCCTTAGATATTAAACAATGTTTTTTTTTTTGTTATTTTATTTATTTATTTATTTATTTTTCAATGAGAATCAGGGGCAGTAGCCTAGGTATATTGAATCAAGAAGATTATTATTAAGTCTTTCATTTATTCAGTGCATTAACATATCACTTTGTGTCTTAAGTATTCTCTGCTTGCAAGTTTTGAAAGATAGATGGCAGAGACTAGCACAGGACGCACAAGGCATCTTTTCAGATTTTGAGACAGCTAATAGTCAAGAGTGAAGTTCAACTAAAAGAGAAGACTTCAACTGGCTTTGGAGGAAGAAGTCCCAACTGAAGCAGGTGGAGCCAAAAAAGGCAGACGTAGGTATAGGATGGACATCCTTGGCTACATGGATACTTCAAGTACCAACACCAGGGACAATTCAAGAGAAGGACGATAGTAATGAAGTTGTTGGGTTGGGGTTATTCCTGTGTGTTAGGGTGCAACCAGTAGATCCTTCCTTCACAGAATTCTTAGACTCATTACCTGAAATGGGTAAGTCTAGGAAATCTGATATAGTTCTGGAGAGAAACTTTGGATCCATACTGTCTATATCTCTCAGTGCCACCCAAGATTCCCATCTCAGTAGTCAGGTAGTCAGGGTCAGTCTTCTTCCTAATTGCCAGCACCGATACAGAACCCCATTCCTCCACTTGTCAATGATATTAGATCAAATGAACTAGATCTCAATTATCCCAGTTACTTGCCCCCATAGCCATGGATAGCTCAATTAGATGCATCCTTTTGCAGTCACACACTATGGCTCATGTCCCATCAAACATCACATAAAAAGTTATTCAGATTAAATTCATAAATAACATGGAAGTCATTCAGAGAATTATAGAGGCTGGATACACTGGGTCTAAATACCTCATTGCATCTCTTGATGCCCTTGGTAGAACGATTATGATCAATATGTTAAACAGGGGTTGGGATAATCGGGTACTAGGTTTTTCAGTATACATGGCCATTCTTATTGAGAAGTACATCAGCTAGGCCCTCCATCTTTTAGTGTACTTCCTTTCCATCAGGGAAGCTCAGCACTTTTCTGGTTGGTCAGCTTGGTCTTCGTAGGACCAAAGGTTCAGGAAATTGAAGGCAACAGATTAGGGACTTGGTTGTGAACAATGATACCCAGATATTTGCCCCAGTGTCATGTTGGATAAGCCTAATTCCTTGGGCAGTGACTCCCCAGAGTATCAATCAAAAGTAAAATTGTGTTGGGCCTTCAACAATGGGAAATGAGTGTGTCCTACTTGCAGGTTTAATCCTTTTTGCTCCCTTTGTGGCAATAATAATCATACTGCTAAATGTTGGTTGAAATAGTGCCATCTTGTCTGAAACCCTCTTACACCTTTAACTGACAAAGGTCCCAATCAGAGGCAGGTTAATTCTGTCAGAGGCACTCATCTTTTTCATGGCCAAAGAGGTAATCCTTCAATGGGTCACATAGAAACTCAGAACTTTTCATTCCCTGATAATAGTAGATAAACTTGCTACTTTACTTACAGATTATCCTGATAAAAAGGCAGTGTCCCTTCTTGTTAAATGCTTTTCTTCAGGTTTCACCATTGAGGCTTCAGTGACATTGTGTACCAAGTTATTTGTCTCATAATCCTAGGATTATGTATGATGTAATTGATTCTGTTTTAAATGCTCAGGATTATTTCATTTGTTTATAAGGATGTATCTCCTGATGCATCTGTATTGGCTAATTATAGGCGTAAGGTGTTGGAGAGATGTGTCTATGGACAAGGATAAAAATAATTTCTTAGAAAATTTTTAATCTGGTTTTAAACCAATTGAAAGTTATGAATGATATTTTTTCTTGCAACTGATAGTGGTAAATCTGTATTATTAGTGCTGTTGAATTACTGGTTTGGCGTTAGATTGGTTAGGGTCTTACTTACTGATAGAATGGTATGTGTGTAAGATGGGTGGTTTTTTCTTCTTTTTTTCCACCTTCCTTTGGGGGTTCCTTATATTCTGCCTCTAGGAGACATCTTATGAAAATGGTATTGACTTTCATCTATATGCTGATGATTGTCAACTTTATATACCTTGGATGAGGAGCTTAAGATGGATGGTGGAAAATCTCTGTTTTAGGAGTCATATAAATAGGGTAGTGGCATCTTCCTTCTATCAGTTAATCTAAATGTGATCTTGAAATTGTAGTGCATGCTTTTATAACTTCGTGGATTATTGTAATTCTATTTTACGCTTGGATTATTGTAATTTATTTTATTTGGTGAAGACTAGGGAGATAGGAGCTAGAGCTTTGCAGCTCAAAACAAAACTCTGGAATGAGCTTCACACTTTATATTGTCTCTCTTTTGGCAGCTTTTTTTAAAAATAAATCTACTTATTTTTTTTTATTTTTTTTTAGTAATGTACGTTGATTGAATTTTTATATTTTTTTTGTAGACTTATTTAAGACCTTATTGTCCATCAAAGGGAATAAGAAGGATGCTCTTAAGATGATTAAAAAAGATTGTCAGGAAGGATTATTGGCACATTTTCACACCCTCCTTGGGCTGCCTACAAGATTTCTCCAATAGGCCTTGTCCTGAAGATGAAAGAGGGGACGTTTCATTTAATCCATCACCTTTCTCATTCAGCTTGTCAGTCTGCCAATGATTTTATTGACAAACAGCAATCGAGGATAACAATGTGACCCACTAGATAAACTGCTGAGGCAAACAGGGATTTTTCAGACCCATAGTTGAGCAAGTTAGACATCCAGTCTGCATTCCACCTTCTTCCATTTAGGGAGTATGACTGGCCTTTATTGGAATTTCATTGCAACAGGAGCTTTCTTTCAACATAGCCATGCAGATGAGTTGTCTCCTTGTTTGTGCACATTTTGAAACCTTTAGTTCTGCTTTGTTGGTAGCAAAGGGCCCAGGTCAAACTGCCAGTCATTACTTGTGTGATTACCAGCTTGAAGGTGAAGGAAGGGATTGGGCGCAAGACAGCATAGCTATTTTCTTTCATCTTTGCAGTTAACTTGGGGCTCCCTTGGCTGAGGATAAACTAGAGGATGCCTTCCAGGCTATAACTCTTCTGGGTCTGCTGAATGATGTACCAGTTTCTTCTTTCAGGCTTCCTGCAGAGAAACTATATCATCTCAAATCTTCAATTAA
This sequence comes from Protopterus annectens, assembly GCF_019279795.1. Lineage (NCBI taxonomy): Eukaryota > Metazoa > Chordata > Ceratodontiformes > Protopteridae > Protopterus > Protopterus annectens. The sequence continues at coordinate 828,405,322 of NC_056730.1, forward strand.
CAAGAGCTTGCAAAGTTTGTCTTGGGGAAGTTATGAAATTGCATTGGTTACTTAACATCACTTGCAGAGCTATTGCTCCTGGCAGGACTTTCCTCAAATCTTTATCCATCCTGATGAACAGAGGCAAGGTTAAGTACCAGATTGTTAATTACTGGATGTATTAAGGATGATATCCATCAGTGGAACGCCTGCTTAATCGAATACAATGGAGTCACTATCTGGCAAAGTCTTGGGTTTCCTCAGTTGAACTCCATTTTTTACTGATGCTACAGCTGCTATAGGCGTGGGTGGTTATTTCCAAGGGAAGTAGTTTGTGGCATAGTGGCATGCTTTATGGTCTGAGCAGAGAAAGGAGGACATTCATTTCTTGGAGGTTGTACCTATCTCTGTAGCCACTTTGATTTGGAAATGACATTTATATAACAGCACGGAGGTCTTTTACTCTGACAACCAGACAGTAGTTCAGGCTATTAAGGTCTATATGGATTCGTTCTATGAGTAGGCTGCTAGTTTTGCAAAGCTTTCAGATTAATTTGACTTTTTATGTCTTTGTGTACCAGGTAGGGACAAAGCCACAACTGACATCCTTTCCATTTTCAGGTTCTCGGAATTTGCCAGCTGGCTGCAGATGCAGATGACCCATTCCTCCAGAAGTTTGGCTTACTGATGAAGAGTAGCCATGTCTTCCTTATCCAATTCTTAGGCTTAGTGCACTGAAAGGGCTTATTCCTCTTCCTTGCATGCCTTCAGTTATTTCTACGATGATTTGTCTCAACCCCCGCAGGAACTGGTATCTTTCATTAATCATGCAATTTGTACTGCATAGGTGTTTTTTGCAGAGGATGTGACCAGTGCTCTATAGATACACCTAGCGGAATTAAGTTGTTTGGTCCAGTTATTGAGGGTCCCTGAATTTACTAGTCACTGGCTGGTTAGCAGAACATTGAAGGACTGGGAGAACTGCAGAGGTACTTCCAGTAATCCCAGGAAACCTATTGGCTATCACATTTTGGGACAAATTGTTAAAGGCCTTTATCACTCATCTGATGACTTTTTCATCTTTGTTCTATGGGCCACCTTATATACTTGGTTATACACTGGCTATAATTCCCATAATACACTGGAGAGGAGCTGTATGAAGTTCGGCATTGGAAATGTCTAGGCACATTATTAACAATCCAGTGTCTCATGCAGCATGAGACATTCATTACCAAATTATAGAACACAGTGACTTGACAAAGCCAGACAAAGATTTTTTTGAGTCAGATGGAATCCACCTGAATGTAGTAGGCTGTGATTTAGTCATTTTGCAATTATCTTTGTTTGTTAATTATTATTTTATTAGTCAGTTTATATAAAAATTGTTAATAAATGGAAACTTTTGTTTTGTAACTTAGTTTCACAATTGTGACTGCCCTTGGGCTGGTTTGGAGGCCTCATGTTGGAGGAATGACAGCTGTAATATGACATGTCCGGGGCTTGGGATTATATAGCTGGACAATAACTGGTAGCAAGAATAGAGGTAGTCATTTCATAGTGTAGTTGTTTAATAGCCAAGTTCATGTTGGTTGTTGGTCTTTGTTATTCTTGATTGTTTTCAGATGAATAAAATGATGGCAAAGGAACATTTGCTGTCATTTCTGATTTAGCTCTCGTGGACAAGCTCAGTTTACCTTTGAAGTATTGTTGTCAAATGAGTCTAAGTATAATTCCTGAAACACATTGGATGAACAAGAGCATAGGTTTCTTGCCAAAAAAAAAAAAAAAAAAAACATAAGAAAAGAAAATGAAGATGTAGACTACACTGCTTTCTGTAGCACTGACACACTGTGAACAACACCTCTTTATAATATTTTCACTTCATATCAGCAATCCAAAAAAGTAGTTTGTCAACCTACAGGTAGCCCCTTCCTATATTTTGTTTTACTTCAATTTGTTTACAAGTTGGCTGGCCTGGCCTGTGGCCCAGATACAAAGAGAATCAGTTAACAGTATAAGAAGAGTCCATACAAGGCAAGTTTCAGTAGATATAAACAGTTAAGCCACTGAGGAAATATTAAGTAGAATTAGGTTATATTCTATCCTATGTACAAGAAAAACAATATACTGAACAATATAACAACCATCCATCCATCCATTTATCAATCCACAACTCCTTTACCAATTTTTTGCTCATGGGGTCGGGGTATCACTTCAACAGTGGCAATCATCTATGAAATAAATATATGCATATGCAAAAAAAATACACACACATGAATTAATGTAGAATGTTACAAATTAGTTTAGGATTTCAAATTTTTAAACTTTATTTTCATAGACTGTATCACTGAATTATGAGCATTTGGCTTCTCAGAGAGGGTTTCATTTAAAGATTTTTTGAGAGCCTCTAGTCAAAACTCCCTGTGAAAGACTCAGTCACAGCCTCATATCATGTCAGATCTTTCCTCTGGTTTTAACAACCAACAAAAAATATTAATTTGTGTGATTCTCAATCCCCATTCTCCACAAGAGTTGATTAGGCAGTCAGTGTTATCAATCCTTGAATGCCAGGTAGAGCCCCTGCTTCACTCCAGACTGAAATTGACTGAGGAACTTTGTTCCTGGCTTGCATTTGCAGGCAGCTGCCTTTTACACAAAAGCAATAACTAGCACTTTGCAACTAATGCAGCTAATTACTTGACTGAAAAATTTTGAAAATTGTAAGCTACATTGTCTTACAGTTAAAGTCATGTCCCACTTGCAGTACACATGTATATGTACATATTCATATCTCTCTCTCTCTTTCTCTGTATATACATATATATATATATATATATATATTCGTAATAGTACTTGTTTACCCCATCCGTTTAGAAAACCAAGTACTTACACTCCATGCAACCACCCACTTATTGAGGCTTATTCGAAACTGGTTGAGCAAGGATTATATGAAAATGATGCAAATAATAGAAAAAAGAGATGGTTTGGCAATCTGAAACCAGTACAAAGGAAAGCACTTAATGGCCTGAAAGATGATAGGACCATTATGATAAGACCAGCCGACAAAGGTGGTCCTGTAGTTATCATGGATATGGAGTTTTATATTGATAAAATGTGCAATATGCTGGATGATTCTGTCTTTTATTTGAAAATCAATGATAGTAGAGTGAATAGGATCATATCAGATGTTTCTAGTAGATTAAATGTTATGTTGAATGAGGGTAAGATTAATCAAGAATTATTCACATACCTTGTAGTGGAACATCCAACGATACCCATTATACAGGGAATACCCAAGATTCACAAAATGGCTTGGATCCACCTATGAGGCCAATTGTTGCAGGGAAGGGCTGGATCACCGAGCCCATTTCCATCTATTTAGAGTCCTTATTAAGACCCATAGTGGACAAGTACACACACATACTGAAAGATACTAAACAATTCCTAATTAAGCTATATGAGAATACCTCGGTGAGTGATGGTTTCCAGCATAAATTGTTTGTGACACTTGATGTCAATTCTCTTTTTACTGTTATTCCTAATCATGAGGGACTCAATAGCATAAGTAGGATTCTTACTAGAGATGGCACATTCTCCGAAGGAAGGATAGAAGTTATCACGGAATTGATGGAAATTGTATTAACAAATAATATTTTCTTGTTTAATGGTCAAGTATATCTTCAGAGGGATGGCGTAGCTATGGGCACTTCTTGTGCCAATAGCTATGCCAACCTGGTTATGGCTCACTGGGAAGTTTCTTCTCTATTTCAGATGGAGGAATTTTGTCAGAATGTTTCTTTCTACACTAGGTTTGTAAATGACCTCTTCCTTATTTGGAAAGGTGATG